>NC_134432.1:11559090-11870909 GCF_030867145.1 Opisthocomus hoazin
TCCAGTTTTTAATATTGCCACTTTTCCTCACAGGAGCTGACCCTTCTCTGCTTGAAAGCCTCAGCAGCCAGGCCAAGAGAGCTGCTGAGACAAGTCGTGCCCCTGCAGATTCTAGCTGCCACTCACCACTGTTTTTGTACAGGTTTTCCTGGACCAGCTGCTACTTGCTGCAGTGACAGTAGCTGAGCTGGGCTTCTCTCTCACGTTGGTTTGTTTGTATTTGCAGAGATACAAGGCAGCGAGGCATCGTGCCACAGCTGCCTACCCCGAGGCTCCTTTGCATTCCCAGGGCTCCAGCTCCCAGTTGCTGGATGATCTGAAACAGCCTCCTGCTACAACAGCAGATACCAGCAAGAAGATGAATGATGATCATGGGATAGACAAGGAGGGTACAGAGCTGTCAGCCCTGCAAGAACAAGCTTCGAGGTCTCTGGAGGGTAAGGCTGAGCTGGCCACCTCTGCAGCAGAGGGCAAAAGCCTAGCCAGCGTGACTGACGATGTGTGCGGAATCATGGTTGTAGAAGAAGAAAATCTACAGGAAGAGAGCAAGTCCACTACCACTAGTGCCGATCGCCCGCTCCCTGAAGAGAACCGCACCGCAGGGGAGTTGTGGGGACACGCTGTGTCTGTGGAGGAGGAAGCCACTGCAGCCAGGCAAAGGGAAGGCACAGACGACTACGAGGATCCAGGGAATGGAGGGGGTTTAGGACAGAATGAGGCAGCAAACACAGGCCAGGAGGCAGCGGCAGAGCCTTCCTCCCTAGCCAAAGGTGAGACAGCCAGTCTTGCCTCTGCAGGGTGCAGACGCTCTACTAGGCGCAAACCCAGATAGAGTGGCCTTAAAGGGAGAGCCCTTTACATACGATATTTGCTGGAAATGTTTATTTTCTGAGTCTTTTAATAGAGCAAAAACCTTCAACTTTACTGCTGTTTTTATTTTAAGAATAAAATAAGCCTGGCTTTAGCGTGTCTAATACAGGATGGTGTTGGTTATTACTTGTACAGTTGGGATACAGCAATTATGTGGAAAGTCTGAGGCTTGGATTGTTGAACTTGAAAGAAGATCGTAATGTGATTTCCATAGGGGACAAGGTTCATTAAGTAGATGGACTCATTTTTCATTAAGAATTCTTTGTAGTTCCTCTGGTTTCTTTTCCAGGCAGAGGAAAAGTTTATCTCTTGGGAGACTGTACCAAATTCTGCTCCTCAGAACAATTTGCTTTCAAAGGTGCACACTCTTGGACAAGAACCATGTCCTAAGCTGGGCAAGAATGTGCATCTTGGTCCTTTGTTAATGCTAACAAGGCTTAATACAGTCTGTTCTCGTAGTGGAGACCCTCAGGAACAAATCTGGTTTCAAATTGATTTTAATAAAACAGATTTCTTATAAATAACTTCTTTAACTTTCAGAAAAACTCCCTTTAACTTTCCAGAAGTAGAACAGTAAGATGTGCTTCACAGTGCTGGCCCCAGGCCATCCTGACAAGATCACAAAGTTTCAGACCAGAATGCTCATGCGTACTCTTGTCAGAAGGGAGGACTCTGCTCACAGTAGACAGGCCCATCTCTTCGCTCTATAACTAATGCTGTGGTGGGAGCTAACCAGGCTGCTTTGCCTCTCTCTAGAGCTTGAGTTCTTAACGGCAGCTCAAGGAGTTAGGAGCTTCCAACTGTAACCATCAAAAACATCACCCTGGTAGCTTGTCTTGGAAGGGGACAGAAGAGCCCAATGATCTGGGACCATCTGCCAATACTTCTGTTTCATAGTTAATGTGAGTAACGGGGAAGCTGTAGTTTCAAGGCAGGAGCTGGCCTAGGGCCTCCCTCTCAAAGTCCGTCATCAGCGTTATGCTTAGGGGCAAGCCTGTAGTTGGGACAGCTCCTGCCTACTGTGCTTTCTGAGGGAAGAGGCTAGAGCCGTAACACTCCTTGCTTGGATTTTACAGTGCAAAAGACCAGAGATCATTCTTCCTCTTTGTGAAGAGGGCCTGCTTGCAAACAACCTGCATGGCATCAGGTTTCCTACAACCAGCTTTAACCATCTATCGGTGCCAGGCTCACACAGAAAAGAACCAACTCTCCCACGTCCACCTGTGTGCTTCTGCACCCGTCGCACAGCTAAACAGAACGTGTAGGTGAATGGCAAGACACAACCACAGGAAGGAACGAGTAACAGGCACGAGGTACCTCTTCTATTCAAGTTTTAGATTAGATCGGCAACCAGTAAATGTCCCCTTAGCAACACCAACTGAGAGTTTGTGGCCAGCACGCTAAACCGGAGGCTGTGATCCCTGCACATCAGCTTCCATGTTCTGCTGCTCGCTCTGCTGCTGGAACTCCAGGCGGGTCTGGCGGTTGGACTCCAGCAGCTCTTTCAAGCAGGCATGTAGATAATCATTCTTCTCCTCCAGGTGATCCAAGCAGGAGTTGATCTGGTCCAGCATGGAGTTTATTGCTGCATATTCTAAAAGGAAATAAGAGACTGAACTACGTAAGTATATTGTCACTGCAGTCACCGAAGGCAGCGAGAGCTCTTGCAAAACATGCCCACAGCATTTTGGCTGCGCCTTATCTGCCCCTGGGTGCGTGAAGTAAAGTGCAACTGAATCCTGCACGTGTTGTGTTTATTGATCAAACGAGACCAGTGGGAAGCTGGAGGACTGGTAACACAAGATCTAAGGCAAGGTACATGTGGGCAGACCAAACCCATTCTGCGCGTGTCTGACAGGCTTTGATCTCATACGTAAATAGCTGACCACAGGCTGACTGCAAGCACGCAGCGATCCGCATTGCAACAGTGCTGAATAAACCCCAAGGACAAGTTAGCCTTTTTTGCTGCCTTGGGGATCATCTTTCCTGATGAGGGTGCAGGCGTTTTGGCAGCGTGCCGAAGCGTTTACTGCACTCTGTGAATTATTTGTGTACAGCTCCCAGGCTGGGATGTGCTTCACAAAGGCCTGGCTGGGGTCAGACTGCCCAAACAGCACAGCCATCGCTGCAGCAGGAGCAGGCATGAGCCCAAAGGTGCTGGCTGCGGCACCATTATTTGCAAAGGGAGGTGACTGTGGGGCACCAAGTTCAACCACAGGTTTTTCAGGTGCCATTAAAGTTTTGGGTACTTCAGATTAAAACCAAACTCATTCAGGATGATCCCTAGGTACAGGGTTTTTTCCTACAGCATTTTTCAAGTGCAGAAGTGTTAGCTTCAGTACAATGTGTATTAGCACTGTTAATCAGATGAAGATAGCTGTGCTACTGTGATTAAACACTTGCTTTTGGACTGCTCCAAGCAATATTCACACAATCCTATGGAATAACAAAAAAAAACAAACTGAAAAACCAGACAAGATAAACCTCTGCTGACAAGTTACTTGGCGACGCCGCGGGGTTACAGGAGACTCCAGGCAGAGCCAGTCCCATGTTCCTTTCCGAAGCCGCACAGGCTGAGCGAGCACAGGGAGGCAGGCATCGAGCTGTGACCCGTGGGCTCTGGGACTGGGCAAGATGCCTGCGTGGGTGGGATGAGCCCACAGCTCACCGGCTGGGCTGGCTCCTCTCCACCTGGCCCCTGGAGCATCGGTGCCAAGCGTGACACAGGCAGTGCCTGGCTGGAGCGCTGCTCTGAGCTAACGGGGAATAGAACGTGAGGAGGATGAGGGCTGAGCGGTGCTGAAATCCCTCAGCCTCATAAGCCCAACTTTGCCCCTCTCAGCTGCCCCTTGACACTTCTGTAGGCAGGGTGCCCAGAGCCCCCAGCACACCAGGCCCAGGTGCTGCCATTACTGACAGCTTTAAAAGAACTGTGAGTATTTAAATATTGCAGTCATTTGCATTCTTCATAGCTAAGGAGGAGTTTCATTATTAAAAAAAAAAAATTGTCCTCCTTTTACTACTTTGGAGCCATTCACAGCAGTGTTGCAGCCTCTAATTCTTTGGAGAATCGTGTATGTTGCATTTAAGCTTCTTTATAAAAGTTTGGCCTCGCAGGTATACGCAGAGGTGGCATTATGAGCAGGAGCGCTGCTGATGTCCTTGCATTTAAAAATCAATCCTGCAGTAACATTCTTTCCAAAAAAGGCAGTTACCAGTATTCTGCAAACCCTGTTTCAAGGCAGGTGATACCTGAATGTCCACAAGTTTGAGCTCATTACTGCAACCTATTATTTGATCTAAGTGTGATGCTCCACGTTCCAATTAAACGGTGAGCAGATCCCAAGCAGACATGGTAACTACTTCTGACAAGTAACATTACTCGTCAGCTTGGCAAGTCTGTAATCACAGCAGCAGCCTAATTGCTCTCAGTGCCTAGAGCTCAAGTGAAGGTTATATTTGTGCAGCTTTGGGAAATGAAAAAAAATTAATTTTTAAATAAGCTGTAAAAACATTTTATTTGTCCTCTGTCAGTTGCAAGCTTGGTGTATTTTTGTGGAAACATAACCACATCCCCCAATGAAAATGTTGACCAGGAGTACGGCAATTGCGTTGTGTACTCCTCTGCATTCTTACAAGAACAGTTGCCAAAAGTAAGGTTTCCTCTCTGAGATCAAGGAAGAGATCCGCAGCTTCAGCTCCACCAGACCAGGAAATAGCTACAGACCTTTATGACCAGCCACTGCACACAAAGCCCCAGCTAATTACAGGCAGAACAACGAACGCAGAGACTCGACATAGATCAGATTTAGTGACTTTCTCTGTCACATCCACTGTGTCTCTTAGCTCTTCAGAGAAGTTTGAAACACCAATCGCTGTGATGATGCAAAGCAGAGAGCGCTCTTGGGGTGTTTCAGGGCAGAAATGATCCTTCCTGTCACTGCAGGACTCACCTGTGCGGGTCACACCTGGAAACTGAACAGTCTTTGGGGAAAAAGCATAACCCAACTCTGCACCATTTTGAAGAGAAGTGCTTGCTCTTTGAGGGATTTCCAGTTTTAAGAGTGACCCATACATACGTGTCACAGCTGCGCCGTTGTCGCATTTCCTCCATTCGCTTTTTCCAGCCGGACAGGACGGTATCAGAAATGTCATCCCCAGGCGCTGCACAAATGCCCCGAAGTGGAATTCGCCAAGCTACCTGCATTAAATTCAGTCTTTCCACCCACGACTCCTCACAGATCTGCCCCTGTGATCTGCCCTGCGGTTTCGAAACCTCCGTGTCCTCTTGCTCCGTGGTCACCCCCGACACCAGCACACGCACGGAACAGTCTTTTCACAAGAAAAACCAAACAAAAGTACGACCTGCGAGGCAGCAGCGTGCCGGAGCTCAGTGCCCCGTCGCCGGGCAGGAACCGCCCCGGCCCCGAGTGGGCCCCCTCGCCTCCCACCACCGCGCCCCTGGCGTCACGCACCGCTCCCAGCAGGGAACATCTGGGCCTCGGCACCCCCGAGTCGCGGCCCACGGGGCCAGGCCCGGCCTCCACGCTCCCCCCCGCCTCCAACCGGGGGAGGCGGCCAGGCAGGCGCCACCGCCCCACGCACCTTCCTCCCCGACGCTGTCCCCGTCCTCCTCCTCCTCCTCCTCCTCGTCTCCGCCGCCGCCGACCGGCACGTGCGGCTCCCCGTTGGGCCCCGACATCCCGCCGCCCGCTCGGCGCCTCGGTGCGACACACGGGGCCGATGGCCAATGGGAACGCTCGGCACCGCGCGCGTCACGCAGCCGGCCGCTCGGCGCTGAGGTAACGCCTGCGGCTGGCGCGCGGGCCGGGCGGCGCGAGCAGCGCTCGGCAGCGGGCGGGGCGCCTGAGGGCAGCGCGCGGCGATCCTCGTTTCTTGAGTGTTTTCCCCCAAAACGCGTTCCCGGCGCGGAGCTGTCTCCTTGCCCCGCGGTGTCCGCACTCCCCCGTCAGGCCTCCCCGTGCCCGGGGCTGTCCCAGCCACGCACCGTGGCTTTGGGCACGACGCGAGGCTGCCCTCAGGGGCCGCCATCCCAGACCGGTGTGAGCAGGCCTGCGCCTCTGCCCGTGAGGAGCCCCTCGGGCCATCCCACGGGAGCTGAGGCCGCAGCAGCGAGGGCTTTGCCGCCGAACCCCGAAATGCAGCTGCGCCACAGGCCTTGCTGTGCCCCCTGAGCGGCACGAACCACCCTTGGGTCACCTTCAAACATCCTCTTCCCTGAAGGAGCAAGCGCAACTCGCTTTGTCCTTCCTTGCCTTTGTCCCAGTATTGGTCGTACCTCGCGTGCCTGGAGGAGAGCTCATCACTGCATGGTTTTATTCATCCCCTAGAGAGATGTCGCTGGGATGAAAATAACTTGCAATTAAAAGTATTAATTCAAGCAGCGCTCCTGAGATAAACCCTGTTTGAGGGCTCCATTATTAAGTGGGTATTTGGGGCAAGGAGGAAAGAAAAGGTGATGTCCTCAGGCAGCTCTTCTCCTTTCTGTGGGGTAACCCCGCTGCGCCGCTGAGTTGGGCCTGTGTTGCGCCCCAAGCAGGGAAACTGAGCATTAGTGCAATTAATAGACATAACCACGCTGCCGACGTGCAGGTTCGCGCTCGCACTGTGGGTACGTGCCGGTCAGAAGCAGCAGCCCCCGCCGGGCAGGACGTGCTCTAAGAGAACAGATTCTTTTATTTCCACTTTACGCTTTGGTGCATTACCAGCGAACACGGATTTATATTTTATAACGACTGGGAGAGAACGGGGCCGCGCCCGCCTGGCGCAGACCTTAGCACCGTTGCGGGGATTTACCTCAGCGCGGCGCCGCAGTCGCCATTTCGGGGCGGGGGACGCGCAGAGGGGCGGGGCTTCAAGGGTCCGCCGCACCCCGCGCTTCCGCCCGCGCCGTGCCGGGAAGATGGCGGCCGCCGGCAGGGCCTGGCGAGCCGCCGCGCTGCTGCCGCCCTGGCGGCTGCGGGCCCCGCGCCGAGCCTACGGCGCCGCGGCAGGAGGGGGCGGCGGGGGCCGCCTGCTGCTGGGAGCCGCCTTCGCCTTGGGCGGCGGCGCCGGTCTCTACCTGGCGGCGCGGCACCGGCTGCGGGAGCACTCGGCCGCTGAGGTAACGCGCCGCTGGGCCCCGCTCGCCGCCTGAGGCGGTTCCCCCCGCCCGCGGGCTGCGCTCTCCTCCCGGCCACCCCCCTCCCCCGGGGCTCCTGCCGCCTCCGTCCCCGCCCGGTTCCCCGTCCGCCCGCCCTTCCCTCGCCCCGGGCACGGCCGCGAGTCCCTGGAGACAGGAGCTTGAGGGAAGGCGCAGGGCGGTTTCTTCCCGCTCTGCGGAGCAAGCGGCTGCTTTTGCTCCGGTTTCAGTGAGGAAACCACTTAAAAATGTGTGAAGGAGGCCCCGGCAGCACTGCGCTTGAGGGGCTGTGAGGAAAGCCTGGCAGAAAGGGAGAGCTTGCTGGGGATGTGCGGCAGCGTTGGCTGTTAGAGTTGTTGCCTTTTCCCGGCACCCACGGGGAGTTGTGTAACCCAGTAAGTTACAAATGAGCAGCAGAGTGAGATGACTGCGTTTGTCTTCGAATGATGAGTATTGATTGGCGCGGTTTGTCGGATTCCTGAAGTACAGCAGTGTCAGGAAAAATCCCTGACCCGATGCCTCACTGTGCTACCCTGCGTTCTCCCTGTCGTGTCTCGGTTGTGCGCAGGTTGGTTAATTCCAGGAATCTCAACTTGGGCAGACATATGTCTAAAAACAACAGCAAAGTCTCTTTTTGCTCTCCCCACCCTTTGGCCACCAGGTTACTGGGGGTGTGCAGGGGAATTGAGTTGAAGAAGGTATTTTGGTTTTGATTTGAAGAGGATTAAAACATGGTTGTGTTTTTCTTTAGTCTCAGATTTCTGTGTAGAGGGGTAAACTGTCTGGATTTAAATTCTTTTTTTGGCTGTGAGTAGGAGTTTCCAGCAGGTTAAACAAATTTTTAGGAAAACGGGGGTTTTGTCACAGTGGAAGGTGAATATTTGTGATGCCACTTGAAGAAAGCATCTGTTAGCTAAGGTATTTTGATGATCAGATGTTGAAACTGAACGTCAATGACTATGACTTCCTAACAAAAATAAGGGTGGAAGGAAAGTAATATTCATATTTTTAGTAGAAGATGGACGCTTCTGGTCTCTTCCTTCCGCAGCTGTCTGCAGGGAGCCTGCAGCTCACTCTCTACCAGTATAAAACGTGTCCTTTCTGCAGCAAAGTCCGAGCTTTCCTTGATTATCATGGACTGCCCTATGAAATAGTGGAAGTGAACCCGATAATGAGGAAAGAGATCAAATTCTCTTCCTACAGAAAGGTGCCTATCCTGCTAGCCAATGCTGGAAGCCCTCTGGTAAGTCTCACTGTGTTGAAAGCTTCATTGCCCCACAAGCAGTGGTTTGGAGGCTTGTCTCTGTCACGTCTGTGTGGTTTATCACATGCAGTGTAATCTTTTGATCATCTTTTATTCTCTCAAGAGCCTGAGATTTGTTTCTTGCTTCGTGGTTGTCTGTGCCTTGGCCTTATGAGAGTTTTTTGTTTGTCTTTCTTACAAGGCATGTTGTTTGTGCAGTGACTCTGTAATTCAGTGGTTATCTAGCTTCTATCAGCCCTCATGCAGGACATATAATTTGTACCCGCGATAACAGGAACTGCTTACATCTTGTGGGAAAAGAATGTGATCTCAAGAATACTGAAGATTCAGCTTGGCTTTTTTTTTTAAATGTTAGCATTATTTTTTCTTTTTCACTGCCAAGAGCTTAAATCTGAAAGCCGCTAGTATTGCCTGTGCGCCCGGCCCTCAGGTCCTTTGTTGTCAGAATGAAAGACAGATTTGAAGGGATATTCTGAAACAATCACAGAAGAGATCTGCGTGTAGGGCTGTCTTTAGATGTGCAAGGTCTCCTGTGGAAATGCCTGGGAGGAAAAGGGACTGCAGTACTAACTTGGAGCCTCGGCATGCAGGGGAAAAGCTTTTGAAGAATTTCCTTTTCAGTTTCACCAAGCTCTTTTAAAAGTTTCTCTTAATTCTGTTTTTCAGCAATTGAATGACTCTTCGGTGATCATCAGTGCAATAAAGACCTATCTGATTTCCAAGTAAGAAAACAGGATGATGGGAGAAGAGTTGAATGTGAATAGCCCTAGCGAACTAGAGATTGAGAAGACTCGGAGTCGGTCACAAGTATCTTGCTGACCTTGGTCTCTGCAGCTCTGGGTGTTTGGCCCAGCATACCTGACCCTGGCTGTGATGGTGTGGATAGTGACTGCATACGTTGTGAAGTGTTTGCAGCAAAGCAAAGTTTTACCTTTCAGAGCTACTCTTTCTTACCTGTCAGATTATCTTTGCACAAAGCATGCTTGAACGTGGACTAGTGTTAGTTCTGGAACTAAGGTTGCATTCAGCCAGTTACAAGCATCTAGAATGAAATGAAATTGCTGTGCCTGTGGCCTGTCCTTTAGGTCTGTGCTACAAAGCACTTGAGAATGGCAGGTAGTTTTATGCCTGCAAAAATTTCTATTCTGATGCAGACAAAGGTATGTACACTAATAATAGTTATTTGCAAGTAGCTGTTCCAGGCTCTCTTCAAAACTTATTTCAAATTGAATTTGGAACCTTGTGCACTTATTTTTAGAACAGTACATTTTAAAGTGTGTATCTTTCGATCTGTCCACGTTTTTGTAGCAGCCAGATCAGGTGCTAACTGTGTTTCCCTCCGTAGGAGGAATAGCTTAGAAGAGATTGTGTCATTTTATCCTCCTATGAAAACAGTGACCGAGCAAGGCAAGGAGGTATTTGAATATGGGAATAAATACTGGCTCATGCTGGATGAGAAGGAGACAAAGCGAATCTATCCTGTCAAAGAAGTGAGAGTGTAAGTGCTCTTAAATTTCTGGGCTCTCCAGGTAGGGTCACAGTCTCTTCCAGATATACTCGAGAATGGTGCATATATGAAATCCCGCTGGTGCAAATCCTGTCACACTCCCCTTGGTGTTTATAACCTTGGTAATTGGAGTGGTTTTACTGTGTTTCTTACATAATTTGAAACAACACTGTTAGATGGTCTAGTTCCCACTGTTGTGGTTGTGCTAGCCTGCAGTTGTCTCCAGTTTTCTTCTTGGCCTTTCCTTTATGTTGCAAGGGAATGCTACAGAGTGCTGTTTCCCCTTTCTGCTTTAGCTCTCGTGTTGGGAGGAGAAGCTAGTGCTCTATCTTAGTCTTAATTTTAGTTTGAGATTGGAGGAGCCATGCCAAAGATAATGATCCTGAGCACATTTCAGAGAGGTCACCAGACCCCAAGGCTGCGCACGAGTTTCTGACACATTTGTCCTTGGCAGAACCACTGGCTAATGCCGCTGTGATTCTGCCTGTCTCCCATAGCCCTGCAATCTGTACCTCATTCACCGACAAGTCTCTTCTGAATGCTTGCAGGGAAGAAATGAAGTGGAGAAAATGGGCAGACGATTGGCTTGTTCACCTCATCTCCCCCAATGTTTACCGTACCCCCAGAGAGGCCTTGGCATCTTTTGATTACATTGTCCGTGAAGGGAAGTTTGGCACTGTGGAAGGCTTCTTTGCCAAGTACATGGGGGCTATTGCCATGTTCTTCATTAGCAAGAGGCTGAAGAAAAGGTTGGTACCACCGAGCCCAAGTACACAAGAGTAGCAGCTCTTTAATGTCCTTAGCTGTGAACCCCAGATGTCAAAGGGCAGAACCTCAGTGTTGTAAAGCAAACCTCAGTGTTTTAATCCAATGTGAGTAACAGCTGGTACTTCTTTAACTGGAGGTACTGAACCCCTCTACTCATCTACTATTTAACCGCTAACTGCCCCCTTCACTCTCAAATACCTTCCTAATGCCCAGGCAAAGACCAGCTCATAAGATTAGAGATGATAGAAGATTAGAGAAAGGAACAAACCACTGTCTCCAAATCACTTCTTCTCTTTATCCAGACATCACCTTCAAGATAATGTCCGAGAAGACTTGTATGAAGCAGTTAATGAGTGGGTAAAAGCTGTTGGCAAACATCGACTGTTCATGGGTGGAAACCAGCCGAACCTTGCTGACTTGGTAAGGGATTAATTCCTGCCTTTGTTAGGCGTATTACAAATCATTTGGTTGCTCATCTGTTTGAAATGGTTAATACAGATGTAGTCAGAGGGGTGGTGGAGTAGATGGCAGGACAGGGAAGGAGCCTTGCTGGCTAGGCTGTTGAGACACTCATTGGTGCCCTAAGCACTGCTGACCCTTTCAGTGTTGTTCTTCTCTTTATGCTCTGGCACAGGCAGTGTACGGGGTCCTCCGAGTCATGGAAGGGCTGGAAGCCTTTGACGACATGATGGTTCACACCAAGATTCAGCCTTGGTACCAGCGCATGGAAGAAGTCATTCAAAAAGCTGAAGCTGCAGTCTGATGCCAGCGGCAGCTGCCTTCCTGAAGTACTTGCATGGTTAAAAAACTTCAGAAAGAATGGCATTTATTTTTCAAGAGTTGTATGGACTGATCATGCCTAATGGACTGACTGCAGGCACACAGACTGTCCCGTTTGGAACATCGAGTGTCCATGAGCAGAAGGGATGCTGCTGGGTGTGTGTCTGAACATGGTATTTATAAGGACGGGGACAGGTAAAAGGAAGGGATCTTGGACGCTGCTGGAAAGGAGAAGCTCTGAGCTCAAGGATGCCGCAAATGGGCTTCTCTTAGGCAAGAGCCATTCTCAGAGCAGGTTGCTGTAAAAGCAAGCCACGCGTGGCTACTAAGTGTTACAGCCATATCAGATACGGTAGGTCGGGGTGGCTTTTGCTTCCGGCTGTCTTCCGCCACTCATCTGAGTCATCCGAAGTGTTTTCCTGACTGAGACACTGGATACTAGTCTTTAAATGACAAAGTTTCCTGCAATAGAATAAGCCCAGTGCTGAGGGAACTGGAGGAATCCGCGGTACTGGGAAAGGCATCCTTCCTGTGACAGCAATGACGCTGCGCTCGGCAGGTTGTGTGCTTTTACTCTTCCATGTAAACGGTTCTTTCGGCACCTGGTTTTGTACGGTCTGCAAGGATAAAGGCTTGCTTCTTCCTGTGCCCATTGTGAGATCTGTGGTCCTTACCTTACCCGTTACGTGTGGAAGGCACGCCCCACACAGAGATCACGAGCGCCAAGCAGTCTTTGAAAGATTTATCTTGCATGGAATCTCTGAGGAATAGCCCTGAAAATCAGTTTGGGGTTTTTTAAGAAAAAGAAGAATTAAGAGCAAGCTGTATACCTGGGGATCTCTGGATGTTTCTGCTGTATGAGAGCAATGAAGGATTTGCCGTTGTAGCGATCGCATTAGGAGCCATCGCTGCAGATGACGTCGTGAAATACGAAGTAGAACCTGATAGTTGATGATGTGGGTCTGAGTGGGAACAGCCCAAGGCTTGGATTTGCTGAACTGTCCCGTGGGAGCTCTGTTTCCCGCGAAGAAGGGGCAGGTTTCAGGGCAGCTGGTTTGTTGAGGTGTTTGGGGTGCAGCTGAGGGCAGTCTGCAGTGCAGCTGCTTGCACGGGGCGGGTGCTGTTGGGGGGGGTCTAACAACAGAGGTTGTGGTGGAGGCGTTGGCTTCTTTCCCAAATGTGAGGCTGATTACAAATTCAGTTGTGAGCTGACACAGAGGGGAGAAAGAAAATGTTTATGGTAAAACCAGCTGGGTTGCCAGTCTGTGACTCGCTGTATTTGTTAAAGCTGTTCTGTACTGAAACTTGTGTTCCACGTTGTCAAAAGAACAAAGTTCAGGCAGGTATTGTTATTTTAAAAGAAATTATATGGCGCACACAGACAGGAGCGTGGAGAAGCCGTTTGTGATCACTTCAGCTACCACTCTGTGTAAGCCCTAGGGTGTTTGTGGCCTGCTGACCCGCGACGCGTTGAGCGCAGCTCCTCGGCCGTGCGGTGCGGCGCTGGCTGCCTCACCGCTGCTTTGCCGGGGGGCAGCCGGGCTCCCCGGCGAGCGAGGACCGGGCCCGGCCCGGCCGAGCTGCCTCAGGGCCGCTTCGCGTCGCTATGGCGACGGGGCCCGTTGCGGGGCAGGGCTTTGTGACGCGCGCGGCGGCCGGGTGACGAGGAGCGTTTGAATCTCCCAATGGGGGAGCGGCGGCGGCGGCCCCGGAAGTGCGGCGGCGCCTCCTGCCACTGTTGCAGCCTCGCCCCGGCTGCCGGGTCTCTATGGCAGCGGCAGCGCTTCCCTCCACCTCCCCGCCGCCGCCGAAGGCCTGCTGAGGCAACACCGGACCCCGCGCGGCCCTTCACGGTGAGGGGGGGAGGGCGGGGCCGTGTGGCGACATCAAATAGATCCCGGAAAACGTGCTGGGGGATGGGCTGTTCGCGGCGGGGGATTGGGGGGCCGCCCCTGGGGCTTCGCCAGCCCCGCCTGGGCGTAGAGCCCTGCCCTGAGCGCTGCCCCGTCTCCGCGCAGGAGACCGGCCGCGGGCTGGGTCCCCGCCAGCCGGCCGTACCCGCAGGCTCTTCAGAAAGCCGCGGGAAAAGTTGCTTAAACTGCTGAAACAGCCCCCGTCGCTGGGGCGGGCTGGGTGACAGCATCTGGGCCTCGCTGGTGGCGGTTCGAAAGCTCTGCGTGGGATCTCAGTGCTGTGGGATGCGCCCTGAGGAGGATTCAACCCTTCCTCGGGAAGAAGAGGGTTAAAACGCCCGGCCGTGTCTGGGGTTGTTCGTAGGCAGAAGCTGGGGAATCCTGGGATGCATTAGGAGGAGTGTGGGCAGCAGGTCGAGGGAGGTTCTCCTCCCCCTCTACTCAGCCCTAGTTAGGCCCCATCTGCAGTGCTGTGTCCAGTTCTGGGCTCCCCAGTTCAAGAAAGATGAGGAGCTACTGGAGAGAGTCCAGCGGAGGGCTATGAGGATGAGGAGGGGACTGGAGCATCTCTGCTACGAGGAAAGGCTGAGGGAGCTGGGGTTGTTCAGCCTGGAGAAGAGAAGGCTGAGAGGGGACCTTAGAAATGCTGATAAATATCTGCAGGGTGGGTGTCAGGAGGACGGGGCCAGACTCTTTTCAGTGGTGCCCAGCGACAGGACAAGGGGCAATAGGCGCAAACTGAAGCAGAGGAAGCTCCAGCTGAACAGGAGGAAGAACTTCTTCCCTCTGAGGGTGACGGAGCCCTGGAACAGGCTGCCCAGGGAGGTTGTGGAGTCTCCTTCTCTGGAGATATTCAAATCCTGCCTGGACAAGGTCCCGTGCAGCCTGCTTTAGGTGACCCTGCTTCGGCAGGGGGGTTGGACTGGGTGACCCACAGAGGTCTCTTCCAACCCCTACCATTCTGTGATTCTGTGAATCCTGTTCCTTCAGAAAACTGTCCCTGAGCAAAGGAAGAAGTACTGCTGCGCCTTCCCCTCTGTAGTTTCCGTCAGTCTGACCAGGCACACAGCTGTATTTTGTCTTATACACACGCTGCTTAAAACCAGATGCAGTATTATTAGTTTTATTTAGAGTAGGTTATTACATGAACCTTAGCAAGCTGACAAATTAATCGATGAGCTATAAAGAGTGATATAAATTCTAGTCTAGCAGAAGTATCATACAAAATCATGCTGTACCACTTTACAAGTAATGCTGTACTTGTAACACTTGTTCTGACACAGCAAATTGTGAAGGGGTGTTACCGTGAGGGGAGCTAACTGATCCTCGTATACCACCACTCTGATAGCTGTATGTCATCACTCCCTGATAGACATTAGTCCTTTGGGGATCCCTCCCTCGCTCTCATATCTTCAAGTCCCCCAAGTACCACCAGGCAAGAAGCTGCTGATGCCGTAGCTGACTCCCGGTTCTGTCTGTGCTGCTGCTGAGCCACAGCTGGTTCCCTTCAGCACGAGCGCTAATTTGGATGCATGCCTTCAGCCTGCAAAACTGTATAAACCTACAATCTTAACATTGCTGTCAGGTTTTACAGAATTTGTTGATGATGGCAGAATTTAGGAAGGAAGTGGAGTTTGGGAGGAGAAGTACAAGTATCCTGGAACTGTTGAAACCTTGTTTCCTTATGAAGCTGGTTAGAAATTGCAATTAGAATTTGAAGGTTTGTAACTGAGTAAGGCCATTGTGTAATTGTACAAAATGTTTCCATTGTTTAAACCAACTTTCATCATCAATACGCAAGGAATTACAATCTTGGTCCTTCCCTCATCCCACACTCGTCAGAGGAAGCCAGTACATACCAACTTTTGTTGTTTGGGTTCATATGTTTTACATGTTTGAGCCAGCATGTCGCCTTAAATCGAAAGGAGCAGGATGTTCAGAAATGGGCACCTTTTCCTATTAGTGGTTATTTTATTATTTCTGTATCAGGTTTTCCTCGCTCATCAATGATAAAGTGACTTCAGTCTCTCTACACCACACACTGTCCAAAAGAGCTAACAGCTTTAGAATAACTGTAAGTAATTTTACCTAGGCTGACAAAACCCTGTCTGCCAGGATCAGATTAGTGCTGCTGGTGGATTTTTGTAAGATTTGCAGTTGCGTTATACCGTTACCTCAACCAAAGCATCAAGCTCAAAGGTGGCAACTTTAGCCTTACGTCTCTAGGCTTTTCTGTATTGTGGTAGACATTGGTTAAGGTTATGCTCTTTTCTGAAGATTGAAGAAATGCTGTGATCCAAAAGCCTTCAAGCATTTGTTTAGCTTCAAAAAGACATTTAAAGTTAAGCACATGTGAAAGAGTTTACAGGTTCAGTGTTCTAGGATGGAAGGATCTGATGGTTTCCTGCTGATTTTTCTCAACTAAGTTGTTAAATTAATGCTCCTCTTCTCCCCCTTTCAAATTTCTCTTCATAACTGGATTGTGTTGGTTGCTGGAACCCTTGTTTTGCTCACTTGCTCTAAGACTTTGAACTGCAGTGACTCTTACAGACACCTGCTATCAATCCAACTGTATTTGGTCTTTATTAACCATATTAAAAGCAGAAAATACCAGAAGCAGAGAAATTGTGTGTATTAATCCTAGCTTTACAGCGAAATAGCATGCAGATCAAAATGGCAGATGCTACTGAAAGAAAGCTCAGATTTTAACCAAGGCTGGTCATTGTTGCTCTCTGGCACAGAGGGAAATGTTCTTATTTCCAGTTTCCTTATTCACAGGTTTCCTTTCATTGTATTGCCCTTTCCCATTTGTGGGAGGAGAGCCATGAAGAACCGTTCCTTATCTCCTCTGTTGCACGTCCATGTGGATGAAAACACCCCTGTCCATGTGCATATTAAAAAGGGTCAGAAAACAACATCTGCAAAATTCCAGGTAGGAGTGTGTAGCTGGGTGTTTGTAAGGGCTACAAAGAGGAAGGTGGACGGTCCTAGAAGCAGCATAAAATCTTCAAGGTCTGTTTTACCATTGTATTAGAACCATAAAACTTGAATTTATAGTCAAAGGTGAATTTTCAGTAACACATTTTCTGTGTTTGAGATCATTTAAGTATGATACAGAATATGCAGTTATTTTCATGTTCAAGTGTGTGATTGTGAGGAGTGTTGCTTTCAATGTGGTGTGGTTTGGGGGAATTTATTTTTTTTTCCTTTTATTTCCTGGATTTGTGTCCTGATAATGGGTTTTATGTGGTTTCATCCCTACTTTTGTAGGAAAGGTTTGGGGAAAGGTAATACCTAGGCATTTCAAATGCCATCTTGATTGTGTTAAAATAAATGTATTTAGAAAAAAGAGTCTGGATTCAAACCATCTAGTGGCATTAAGCACCTTCTCAGTCGGCTGAGCTATGCAGCAAAGAGGATCTCTTCCCAGCCTTATCCACAGTAGGTAGAAAGCAATACTGAAGGCGAGTTTCTAGCTATCTCATGTCCTCTTCTGCAGCTGGATGTTTATGTAAAGTTGTTTTCAATAGGTGATGGAGATTGCTAGCTCATTCTTCATTAAGTGCAGACATCCTCTTCTAAGTCCTCTATTAATTTTGTGTTTGTTGCTAATGGCAAATATCATAATGGATAGGGCATGACAGTGAAATCATTAACTCCTATTAATTAATTGCCTGTAGGGAATATTTAGAACATCTGATTTTGCTCTAAGGTTAGAATTGCGCAAGACCACTTTAACTTTCCTTCAGTTAGACCACCTCGAATTCAGTACAAAACGAACGTGGATCTACTAGTTGAGTGCAAAGCAGGGAAAACACTTCAGGGGCTTTTCATAACTGATCACACTGCACTGTTCCTTTTTTCTCTGGTAGTGTTGTTGTCAAATGATGTAGTTGCTCTTTTGTGAGATGAATCTGAAATGGAGAAGGGGTCTCCCAAGTTGGTCCTTCTTCCTGTGGCTGGGTTATTTTGCAGTATTTTTTTTGTGTATCTCCGTACAGAGGAAGCTTCCTTCCTCCCAGCCCCAATCTCCTACCCCTGGCCTGATGGGTAAGGCTCTCATCACATCGCAAGTGCAGGTGTCCCAGTGATAGAGCTGCTGTGTGATAGACAAGAATGTACAACTTCTAGCCATGTTGTTAACTGAATGTGCAATAGCCTTTCCTTCTGGCTGGTGTTAGCCTCCTCTGATGCCTGCTGGCTTGTCTTATCTGGTGTATTATGTGAAATTCTATGTAATATTTATATATGAATCATCTTTTGTTTGATTTTGCAGCACTAAAAATTGTAAATAGTTCTTTAAAAGTCTGTGATTTGTTTTATTTTCCCTAGCAAAAACACAAACACAAAATGAAAGGGGATACTGTGAATGCGTGCCGAGCTGTCCGAGGAAAAACTAAGGCCCCCTGGATGCCTCCAGGCAAAACATCTGTCCGGGAGTCTGCCTGCAAATGGGAGGTACAGCTGATTTTGCTCTTTAAAACGAACTCTCAGGTATATGTGAGGTTGAAAAGAGCAGTTGTGTAGTGAGGGGACTGGGCTGATCTGAAAGAAGGCTACTGTCTCCTACCATCCATTTTAAGTGTCTTCTATAAATCTTTTTCACTTTTTAATATTAAAAAAATTGGAAATTAAGTAGCAACCTGTGGCCATATCATGCATTTCTGCCTCTAGAAACCAAACAAGTTTCTTTGTTTATTATAGTTTTACTAGTCCCCTTCAAGATCTACTCTGGAGGCACAGCGAGGGGCTGCTGTTCTTAGCCTCTTCTGAAGCATGGAGCATTTGTGTAGTGTTGTGTGATATTTTCTTTCTCAGGGTTGATAGTTTTGCCTTTTGTATACCTGGCTCTTCTTAGAAGAGAATTTGAACTTTCATTATTTTTCCTTCTTTTTCTGTTCTAGTCTTTCTTGACCTTTCCCTCATGGAAATGAAAGAGCTGTTTACAAATGTTTTTTTCCTTACTAGCCTTATTGCAGTGATGCAACCTGATCTCTGGTTTTGGCAGAGTTAGGGTTAGAATACTGTTTGTAACTTGATACTGAAAAAATGATGCCCTTTATTACTTATCTCCTAGGGACCAACTCACCGCCTAGAAATTACACCTCCAGATTCCGAAAAAATGCTGTCAGTATTGCGCCTGAGTGACCTCTCTACAGATGAGGAGGATGCTGTTTACTGCAAAATGAAAGAATATGAAAAGAAGATAGATAGCCTGATGAATGTGGTGGGAACGCTGAAGAATGAGGTGAGGAGAGAGTGTAAAGACCTGCTGACTTAGGTTTTGTAGATGATCGTTTGGCAAGAGGAGACTGGAGTCAAGTCTTGATGCAATGGAAGACTACCCAGGCTGCTGGTAGCTTGCTTGGAAGGGGAGGGAGGGAATAAAATCCGAGTTGTTTAGATGAGCTGAACTATCCTAGTGAGATCTTAAGCCCTACTATGAAACATTTTAAAACATTATCCATTTAATAAAGTATTGCTGTGCTTCAGTTTTCAAATAATCTGTCTTCAGAAACAAGTTGGGCACAGTAGTTTGGTGCCCCTCTATGTTCTCTCTTCTTTCACATCTTGAACTGTTTGTAGTGCTCTTAACTGCCAAATGGTCTTTTGTTGTTTGGTGCAGCTGAACGGCTAGTTCACTAGTTTGAGATGTGGATTCTGTGTATCACTTTAAAAGCACCTAGTTTATCTTAAGTTCTATTTAAATATCTTCATCAGGCCAAGCTGCAGAAAAAGGAGGAAGTGCAGCAAATGACAAAGCGTCTCCTTGAGGAACAGAAAGAAGAACTGAACGAGGTCACACAAGAGCTGGTAGAAACAGAACACGAGAATACACTGCTCAGGCGTGATATTGAGCGCATAAAGGAAGAGAAAGATCTGACTATGTAAGAAAGCTCCATTTCTCCATTATTACTGCAAGTCGTGGTATTTCCAGGGCACATACCTCCTTCATTGCTAACGTTATTCGAGGTTGTAGTTTGTACCTTGGGTTGCAGTGCTGCTGAAGAAATGATGTTCTTGGATTTTTTTGTCACCTTTTAGGAGGAGGACTTCAGATGCCAGTAGCTGCAGAGAAAGGGCTCTAGCGTGATTATTGGAATGGAAAAAAAATACTCTGAGAGGAACGTGAGGGCAGCTGGCTTGTGTCGCCTACTAGAGGGTCATCCTAGCTCTGCAATTAGTATTTTGGAGGTTAAGAGATGGTGTTTGAATTGGGGTGATATTGGTAGAACAACAAATTAGTAAACATGGAGCTGAAAGCTAGAGGAGAATTTTTGGCCTTTATGAAAATCACACTGAGACAGAAGTGACAGCTCCTGAGAGGACTGAGTAATATTTTTTTTTTCTTAGTGATCCTGAAGGTCACTGTCTGACGTTTTTGCATCTGCTTTGTATCTAAAGAATTAGGGAAGTTTGTGTCTCCGGCGGGACCCTAGTGTTTTAAGAGACTTAGTGGTTTTTTTTTTCCTTAAGAAAGATCAGTTGGAAGTTAATACTGTATATTCCTTTTTCAGAAAACTTTGTGAATACTTTTGAGATTAAAAGCCCTGGCTAAAGACTTTGAGGTGTATATCTTGGTGTGCTTTCCTGTTTCATGTTCAGCCATTCAGAGTCTTATTTCTGGTGTGGCTTAAGTGCCCAGGAAAAGCACAGCATTGTGTTTTGGGTTTAATAGTGTGTGCAGACTTTGGTATAAGCCCAGTTTGTCCCCACTAAATTCCTATTTCGTAGCTGTGGTCCTAACAAGCTCCTGCTGTCTACTTACTGGCTGCTGTCAGAACAAGTTCCACACTGAAAGAGGGTAAATCTTTAGTAGTGTGTTTTTAGAGCATCTGTCCTCTGATTTGAGGGTGTTTATGAGTTTTAACCCGATCAACTATATGTCAGTAGTGACTGGTACAAATGTCAAAGCTTCTTGTTTCTCTGATGGCTGACTTCTCATTACAGGCTACAGAAAAAGTACTTGCAGCGTGAGAAAGAGTGTTTGATGTCCAAGCTGAGTGAAGCAGAAAGGGATGGAGCAGCAGCAGCCAGGCAGATCCATGCCCTGAAAAATACAATTGGGAGACTCAACATTGTAGGTGTTGTCCTTTTTTGTTCTTGCCTTTACTACATTGTCTTGTTATATGGCTGTCTTAAAAATGTAATGTTATAGTTGCTGACCCAGAAAAATGTAAGGAAAAGTGGAGAGATTTAACGTGCTTGAGGTATTTGCTGGTTTTGTTTGGAAGTGGGGTATTTACTTGCAGCATCCAGTCACCTTCTGCACACTATTGCACTGCTCGTGCGTGTGTCAGCTTCATACGTGAATTCCATGTGAACAATTCTTTTCTTTTTCTCTTTTTTTCCTCCCCCCTCTAGGAGAAGCACATGAGCAGCTCAGACATTAACACACTGACAAGACAAAAAGAACTTCTGCTCCAGAAATTGAGCACCTTTGAAGAAACCAACCGGACACTACGAAAACTTCTCAGAGAGCAGCACAGCCGGGAGGTGAGCAGTGCTGTGTGCTGGAATGTGGATGACTACAGGAGACTATGCTGTCTTGTGGACTGAAATGGAGTTTGAGAGCTTTAACTCCTCTGTTTGTTCACAATGCTGCTGTTGACCCCGTGTCATAAAGGACGGATAGTTGTTTTTTTTTCCCTGCCTATGTCACAGAGCAAGTCTGATGTTTCTGCTGTGAGGATGTTAGAGCATCTACATCTTTGGCTGTATTAAAAGGTGTGGGCACAACTGTGTTGCCAACTCTTTCTCATCCGGATACTGCTGTATCTGCTGATCACGCTAGTCTGAAATGTTACTGCTAGAGATAGCTGCATTGGCTGAAGTCTGAGGATGAGATGTGGCCTTAGCTAATGGGAGCCTAAAGATCTTCAGAACTTTTTCGTTGTAGGCTATAAGAGCAATAACAGAGAAATTGTAAACAATTCTCTGCTGCTGGTACAGAACAATTCTATACTGCTTGTAAGAGCAATAGAGAAATTAAATTGCGATTCTTCCTGTAATTTATTTCCATTTGAGCAAAGGCAGGCTGATGGTAACAGTTCTTTCAGCCACAGGTGAGGCTGGATAAAAGGACTGAATTCTTTCACGTGACCTTCCCTGGTAGCAAGAGAGTTCAGAAAAATCTTAAATTGCTATCATGCTTTTTATTATAAACTTTGACTGAGAAGTGGAAAAGTTTTCTGAGATGGGTAATGATATGTGAAATTTTTAGCAAATTTGATGCTTCTGGGTATCTTCTGAGAATTGCTGCTGCAGCTGGGGGGAAATGGTTGATTTGCCTAGTTCCATTTAAAGAACCTGTATAAAATTGACGTTTTAGTTAACAATTTTTCTCACTTATTTCTTTTGTAGAGGGACACTCAGAAGATAATGGAGCGGCAAGGAGCACTGCTGAAAAGGCTGGGTGACTCAGATGCAGAGAAAATGGTAAACAAATCACAATTTTTTTTTTTTAATGATAAAGCAGAGACATCTAAAATGACAAGCTCTTCTTTGTCTTATATTCAGCCATCAAATCTTACAGTAATACCTTTTAGACCAATTAAAAAATTTTGTGGCTTTTGTGGTAGTCAGAGCAACTACATTGCTCCTCTGGTTAACAACCTACGTTTCAAAGTGGATAGATTTTCTTAGCCTTTGAAATATGGGGGCTTAGAATGGGGGTAGCACAACTGAGACCTATGTATAAAAGCACCATTAGGATTCACAGTATTCAGCTATAAAGGAGAACTTAAGCCTGTTCTTATTATGTTTAAGCACAGATGATTCTGCTTGCCTATTCTTATGGTACTGAGTGTACAAAGCAAGAATAGTACTACACGTTTCTTTAAAAAGAAAACTCTGGAGGTGGGAGAGAAGAAAATACCTATGGCCAAAGTACCCCTGTGGTCAGGATAGAATTCTTCAGTTTGGAAATCTTATTGTTTCTGTATGTTTATCATGTTATCCTTAGAGATAGAAAAGCACAATGAGGGTAAGCTTTCTATATCTGCTTCTGTCGCTGTATGAGTGAGTGACCTGGTGCCAGTTTTTGTTAATTTCCTTATCTTTAAATGGAGCAAAGAGCTTTTACATTGCCGGAAGTTATAAAACTTGCTGTGAGACAGAGGTAATGTCTTTTTTTTGTCTGTGGAATATATAGTCCTGTCAGATCCTTGTTCTTGACCGGGTATCCTATGCCCTATTACAGAAATGTATGTGCTTTTGCTTTCTGCTTGAGGAGAACACAGACTGTTTTTCTGGGGCTGAGGATGCTGTTGCTGTGGATACCAGACAGAGTGCGCCATGGATCAGAGGATGCTGGGAGGGAGGCTGTTACACCTCTTTCCCTCCACCTGCCAACCTAAATGTGTTTGTTACTTAACATTTGAGTGGTGTTTGTTTTCCCAGCAACTTCAGCTGAGGCTTCAGGAGAAAGAAGAAGAAGTGGACAATCTTACCATTCAGATACAAGCAGAAAAGGTAGTTTCCTTTCTCTGTTTTCCTCTCTTTGCTCCACCTTCCAGTTCTGCAAAACCACAGGTAGTCTGACATACGGGTTTATACTTGCAGACAACTACTTTTTAAGGGATCAGATCACTGGCTTGCTTATGAAACTAAACAGACAGTGATGTATTCCCACACAGTTGTGGATTCAATTTTCTGTTAATAAAACGTCCATCACAAAGATGAATAGGTAGTATTCTCTTTGCTCAGGCTTATCACTGAATTGCCTTTCTGTTTAAGATCCTCTTTGTTCCTGATGTCAAGTTCCAGACTGTTCTTTGTTTAGGAAGTAAAGGGGAATCTAGTGGAAGAGCCCAGATATGAAGGGTGTTTTGCCCTAGAACAAATCTTTCAGGCCAGTCATTCACATCTGATGTAAAATAAATAGCTGCTCATTTGTTGCCCATGTTGTTGCAGTAGAGGAGCTGTGAAAGTCCATCTGATGAAACTGGAGGTGGCTGGAGATCAGTGAAGAAATCGGAGACTGTTGCATATTAGAAAGTGTTCCTTCTATTAGCTTGTTGATGAAAAAGGTGTGTGTCATGTTTGCTTCTTGTTTAGGACCAGACAAAGGCAGCATGTGAACTCTCCAAATCCATGGAGACTGTGAGAGGCCATTTACAAGCACAGCTGCGAAACAAAGAAGCTGAGAACAACCGTCTGACTATACAGATACGGGTATGTTTTCAGTGGCCTCATGAACTGAATTGACTGGTAGGGGAAGTAGCACTCACCAACTGTTCTTCTACTGTGTCTGGTAGCCTGAAATATTGGCTAGTGATATTTATGCCACTAACACACCCCATACTTTTCACATGAAGTGAGAAAAGAAAAAGCTTTTCACTTCTAATGTGAGAGACAAAATCATAACCTTAAGGTCTGTGTGCATTTATTAGAATTTTTTTTCTAAGTTAATTACTACATAATTATTTAAAAGATGGCTTTGGTTTAGTCAGGCATCAAAACAGGTCATAGACTAATTTGCTTTCTGGGAAACATGCTGTGTCATGAGTTCCTGTGTTTGATCACATTGATACATGCCTTCTACAGTATTAATGAGGAGGAGAAGGTTCCCCTGGTTTATCTTGATCAAAGTCTTATGTTTAACATACCTGTTGATGTTATGATGAACATATGTATGTTAATGGTTTAGAAGAGCTTTAATTCTGTTAAGCTAAATAGCTGCATAAAGCAACATTATTATATGTGAGCATTTCAATTAATAAAGAGAATGTTCTCGTGTAGATCAGAAGACTGGTAGACCAGTATTTATTTTGGTTAGGAGAGGAAATCAGTATTGTAGAGAGCAGCTTATGAAAGAAGAAGAGAAGACTCTTGGAAGGAAAGGAACGCATCATGCTGACACATCTGTCAGCATTAGGACAGGACTGTGTAGGTGAAACATGATCGCAAGTACCTCCAGGCAGGAGGTTGGGGGTTTATGCCCAACTCTCTCCACTGTTTCTAGGATATCAGTTGCTGCTTTAGGTATGCAGATATAAGGGCATTATTCCATGTGGCGTGTTTTCTTCCCCTCTGCAGAATCTGGAGCACAGTGAAGCTCAGCATAAGGCAAAGGTGGAACATGTCATGGAACAACTGAAAGAGCTAAGGCAGAAGGCAGACCATGATAAAGAGGCCCTGAAGAAAGCCATCTGTGCACAGAGAGAGCGGGCAGAGCGAAGTGAAGAGTATGCAGAGCAATTGACTGTCCAGCTAGCAGAAAAGGTACCTGATAATACAGGAGGAGAGACCTCATTTCAGATCATGCGTCTAAATCTTTGACTTCTGGTAGCAACCCTGGGGAGAGTCTCTGCTTTCAACTAATGAGATTTATTTCTGTCTTGATGCTTTGGCCCATTTATGCTAAGTTTGGAACAAATCCAGTTTTCTCAGCTGTCACTATATTTGCTGCATGTCCTTAACTTAGGACATGCAATGACTTAGACCATACTAAGCTAGCAGATCTGTTTTTTCACCTGGTTCTTTAGAACCATCTGAGGGTTGACAAAAGCCGATAAAATAAAGCCTTGTGGTTTTGGTTTGAATGGAGTTGGCTATTAATTGAGAAACTAGCCGGAGCAGAAGAGTACAAAGACTTAGAGCTGTACTGGAGTTTCCTCTTGAAAAATGACTGAAGGATATCAACAAAAAGTAGAGAAGTTAGGACTAAAACAAATCAGAAGGGAACATGGATTTTACATTACTTGATTTTTTTTTTTTTTTTTTTCTGTCTTGTTTTTAGAATTCCAGGGACCAGAGCCATTAATAGAATCTTAGCCATGTTTTCAAGTTCTGGCAGTTCATCTGCCTTCAAAGAGGATGATTCTTTTGCTTCTGCTATGTCTGTTAGCTGACAGTAGTGTTGGAGAACACCTCTCTCGGAAGGATCAGGAAGAATAAAAATAAATGCTTGTCCTCATTATTTTAAAAGTCTTAGTGAAGTCATATGCTTACCCGTATCAGCATCTCTGCATATTGTCTGCATATCCCATGTCCAGTGACATTTTTGTCACCTTTGCTCTTTTCCTCATGTATTTTCTTTGTTTGATAGGACAGTTATGTTGCTGAGGCGCAGTCTACTCTGGAGTCCTGGAAGAGTCGCCACAACAAAGTAGTAAAGGACAAGAATGACCTCGAAGTGGAAATTGTTACACTGAACAGGTTAAAATAAAATTAATGTGGAGATAAAAGCAGGAGTGGGGATAAGTTCTAAGTTCAAGGATAATTTAATTGAATAATTTCATTAAATTGAATTTAATTGGATTGCTTGTAAATATCCAAGCAAAACCAGCACTGCCTAGGGGCTAGAGCAGAGTTTGGAGAGACAGAGATAGAGAGAGATGTGGCTTCTGCTGCTCACTTGCCACATCAAAAGCAGGCTTTTTAAGGGTTTGTGACCCTTAAATATCTCTCTTCCTTTACCATTTTGTAATGCCTTGACAAAATTAAGGTTATCTTTCTATTGAGATCTGTTTGAGCTGCTTGAAGGGAAGGGATTAGAAGAGATAGACAGTATAGTTTGTGCCAATTTTGGTTTGAAGCTAAATGTATTGGTATCACTGCAGTACAGTTGTTGCTGCAGGAAAAGGTAGCTAGGTGCAAGAGAAGAGAAGTACAACTTTATCCTGTGTATCTTGGAGTCAGTGCATTTGAGCTCCAGGGGAACAACTCAAGTTAATTTCCAGCAGGCTAAAAGATTGAGGTAGTAGAACAGTGTAACAGATAGATGTGTGTACATGACTGGAGGAGGAAGATGAAAGGATAGGGAAAAGCCATGTTTCTGAAGCTGATTTTCAAGGTTAGCAGTCTTGTTCTTATTTGTCACTTAAGCATGAATTTTATTTCTGTATGGCAGCCGTATTGCAGACTTGCTGGAACAGCAGACGATGCTGGAGGACAAGAAGCGGGAGGACAGAGAAGCTTTGGTGGATAAATTGCATCAACAGACTGCAGAGACCACTTCTTTCAAAATGGAGAATGAAAGACTGAAGGTCCGTGATTCTAGGGGTTTGAAGCTGATATGTTAGGGGGGGAAAAAAAGGAGAAATTACGGCAAGTTGCTTGGCCTCTGAGGACAGAATTGAATTGCACCTGTTGCTGCCATTTAGTTTTAAACTAGTTTCACCATAACCTGAGTATGATAGGGCAAGTGTGCTGGGAAGAGGCATAAATGAAGTGTATGTTCTGGGAGGAGTGGGTTTCTTCCATGTTTTGCCTAGGAGTATCTCCAGTCCAAGTACTGTTTCTTCCAGCTAGGATCTTACATCTTGTCCATACATCTTCATGCTGCTGACCAGAGAACAAACAATTGTAGCTCATGCATAGAAAATAGCAATCTCCAGAATAAAAAAATTGCTGGCATATTTCTCCTGTCATTTCTTGCCACTGGTGATCTTGTTGGTCACCTGCATAATTTTCTTCTTGGAAAGCTAGGCATTGATCCATGTAAGGAGGGGCCCTAATCGGAGTAGCACAGCTCATTCAGGCAGATAGAAAGGGTGCACATCCATCCCAAACCTCTGTGTTCTGCTGATGTAAGTTTGGCAGTCCACTGAAGTCTGGAAAGTTTTGCCAGCTTGCACTGACAAAAGTCTTTTTTCTTAGTCTAGACAATGTTAGATAGGTAGCGTGGCAGTTACTTCCAAGCGCTCAATGGAAGATATTTTCTTTTTTCAGGCTAGTGTGGTCTCAGTGGAGGAAAAGCTGAATCAAGCGCAGATGGAAGTGCAGCAGCTCAAGAGCTCTGTCAGAAACTATGAAGTGTTGATTGAAACCTACAAGTCACAGGTGGGCATCTTAGCAAAACCTTCAGCCCTTGTGCAAACCTATTGTCTCCCTTCACTGTTGTGGCTTACTCTGTAACGTCTTTACCCTTTCTTTGCTGTTGGACGATGTTGCAGTTTCATATGGTTTTGGTCTTTTTTCTTTATTAGCCTGATTTTTTCTCAAATGGCAGCATCCAGACTGCTGTGTGCTATATGCCAGTGTGGAAGGCTTGCCTTCCTCACCACGTGCTGGTAACTTGGTCATTAGTAAGAGCTGACTCCCACAGCAGAGATCTCATTTAATGGAGAACAAAAGACTGATTTTAATTATTTCACTTCTCCCTGCTCCTTTTCAAACAGTAAGGGAAAATAGTGAGATGCTTTCTTCTGCCTTTTAATGTGGCAAGTACTGTTCTTTGGCTGCTTTTTGGGGGTGATTTTGGATATTGTGGTAGTAGGAAGATAAGGCAAGAGGGGAGAACGTTTGGTGGAAAGCCTGAATTATCCAGGTGGCAGAAGCAGAAAGTGAACTTCCAAATACAGTTCTGGGGTGGTGGTTAGTGTGGCAAGAAACTTGTTGCTGATCCTTGAGCACTTTTGGTTACCCCAAAGCATTGCACATTTGTTGAAAACTGTGTATAACAGATAAAGTATGTGTTGGGTTGTTTTTTTTTTAATGTCCAGGTGTTGAAGGCCCGAATGGAAGCAGATGATGTGGCAGCAAAACTGGAGAAGTGTGATAGAGAGAAAAAGACACTAAAGGATGAAATGGACAAGGAGATTGAACTGGTAACTATGTCTCTAAAGACTGATACATTGTACACATTCATGGATCTTAATGTTCTGAATGTAGTGAAAAATGGCTGTAATTAGGAAATAAAAGGCTTATCTGAGTTTGCCTTTTCTACTAGTTTTTCTCAGGACTTGTTCATTCTGCAAAATTTAATTAACATTTAGCAGCTTCTTTTTGACTACATAGCGTTCTTCAGAGGTGTTTAAATTGCTTTGTGTGTCCTTTGCTGCAGAAATAGTGGTTTAGAAGAGTGAGCTAGGTGTAGGTTACACCGTTGTCTGACGTGGAACAGCTATCCTCGAAAAGAGCTTGTCCTTCTAGTAAAATGGAAGCCCAAGATCCAAAATTCTCACTCATTCTCACTCTATGCATAGGGACTACCAAATCCTAAGAGAAAGCCTTCTAGAGTAGAAGACCTTAGGCTCTGAACTCCAACACTGGCCAGATATCCACACAGTGTCGTCATTGTTGCTGACTAACAAAGCTTCATTGAAGTTGGGAATTTTTTTAGTCTTGACTTTATGAACATTTGAAAGTTCCTCATGTTCTCTTCTTTGACTTATAGGCACGTAAGCAGTTCCAGAGCCAGCTTGCTGAACTGGAAAAGCTGCCCGAGATTCTGAAGATGACAGAGACACAGCTAGCAGAATGTCAGGACCAGCTTCAGAGTTATGAGAAGAAGAACGTGGACCTGTCTGTCATGATTGGAGATCTTCGTCAGCGGGTAAGGGACTGGCAGAAAGTACCTGCAGCACTGCAATCCTCAAGTCTGAGACCAACATGAACTGCTAATCACAGGAAGTTTCAAACTTCGTCTCTGTTCTCGTCTCTCTTTGAAAAGATTAAACGTGCACTGCAAAATAAAGGTGTGTGCCATGTCTTTGTGCAAGAAGTTAGCGGCGTAGCTAGTAGCATTGCTTACTGTTTGAAAGGTTTCTCATCCCGTGGTGCAGAATCTTATTGGGACTTGAATAGCAGCAGTGACAACACTTGCTAATGCCAGCACTCGCTTCTCTTGCTTCCTTCGTCTTGTCAGCTTTTGCTCCTGTGGTTTTCTGTTGATAGTTCTGTCCCAACCTTGTTTTCTCACCCTGATTTCAGGTTGTTTCCTCAGTCCCTGTTTTTTGTCCCCAGCAGGACTGTGTAGGTATTGCAGGACAATTACAGACAGGCATGACTGCTACAACCATGCCTCAAGACACAGCAAATGATCTCACAGTCTGACTGTTTTGCTCTGATTGCCTTGGAATACCTTGCTGGTATTTTGGGCTCTGATGCTTTTGTGGGCTGCTGTCATGTATGTGGCTGCTTTTAATGTGTGTGCTTTGCTGTGCTTACAGGTGGCTGCTCTGCATGCAAGCGTGTTTGGACTTGGGTTTTCATTTGCAGTACGAAGAATTTTCTCATATTTTTCCAAACATTAATTAGAAGCAGTAGCAAAATGGATGTTTAGTGGTTTGCTTTTCTATCCACTGTTGCTTTTCTGGGGCTGTCCAGAAACTATGAATTGAGCATGTTTCCTTCTGGAGAGCTGCATACATTTTAGGTGGTTGGTGATGTGTGTGTAGTGACTACTCTGTAATTACTTACTGTAATTTTTAGGTTGAGCTCCAGGGGGACAAAATGGAGATGACAAGAGAGAGGTATCAGTCTGCCCAGGAGGAGAAAAAGCAGCTCACCTTGAAGGTGGAGGAGCTAGAAAGGTCAGAAATATTAGGCTCTTGCTCTCTTAACCTTCCATTTCTATCCTCTTCCCATTGTTTTTTCAGCGGATTGAAACAGCTTCAGTCTTGCTCCAGTCCCCCATGTGCCTCCCGGATTCTGTGCATTTGCTTGTCCCACAAGGATCTCTAGTCAGTAGCTGTCCACTGGAGAGAGTTAGAGGCTTTTGTAGCGCCTTTTATGAATGTTGTTAGAAAGGATGATGGCTTACACAGCAGATAAACCAGATCCTTGTCCAATCTAGCCTGACAATTTTGAGGTTACCACATATTACAGTATTTTTACCCATGTTTATAAATTCCTTCTAGTGACAATGTCTGGGGAGAATGCAGGTATGTGGATACTCTGTGTGTCCTTGAATCTTTGAAGTTTTGATTTGAGAAATTGAGAAGTGTTTCTTGGGGCTCTTGCCTTTCAAGTGGGGATAGAATCTATTCACAGACTGGTCAGGACCTGACAAAAAGGCAGACTCCATTTAAAATGAATAGGTTTCCTTCCCTTATTGTCTTAACTTAGAAAACTGGAGACAACGAGCGCCCAGAACATAGAATTCCTTCAGGTCATAGCAAAACGCGAGGAGTCGATCCACCAGTGTCAGCTGCGGTTAGAGGAGAAGACCCATGAATGTAGCTCCTTGGCACGTCAGTTGGAGATGGCCATTGAGGATGCCAAAAGACAAGTAAGTAATTCCTTGTGTTTGTGAATTTTCTCAAAACTACCCAAACTGTAAAAGGGGAACAGCGAGAGTACTGGAAATACTTCCTTAGCTTATGACCAAGTTCATGCAAATCATTATGTTCAGTGAAATACAAATGTGCTGGTACACTTTGTCAGCACTTAAACTGTTGAAAAACTGAACCCTGTGCTCCAGTTTGCAACAGAAGAGAGGAAAGCACAAGACTGAGCTGCTGCTTATGTGTGAGAATGCGTCCAGTTAAACTTTATAGAGCTTTTGTGGGCAATGGTGTAGGGAAAAATCGTTCTTCCACAGACAACATTTTAACAAAGTTGTTGTTCTATTGTTACACGTAGGTGGAACAAACTCGAGAACGAGCAATGTCTAGGGAGAGGGCAGCCCAGTCCAAGCTGTTGGATTTGGAGACACAGCTGAGCAGGAATAAAACAGAGCTGAACCAATTGCGTCGGAACAAAGACGATGTGAGTGACTTGCAAGGGATGCTCTTGCTGTGGCTGGTGGTGTCCTGGCAGCAACTGGAGTCCATAAACCAAGGTCCTGTGGACGTGCTGCGAAAATCACACGGAGCTGTGTCTGAATGTGACGTGCTGTCAATGGCAGATGGGTGATATGACATCTCATGTCTGTTATGTCACTGATTTAGGAATGCAGACTCACAGTTGCTTCTTAGTTATAGCAATGATCTGAATGAAGTTGCTCTAAACTTCTGTGTAAGAAAAGAATCAAACTTTTCTTATGTTTAAATGAGATTTGCACCAGATATCATGGACAGATTTCAACTTCATTTACTATGCTTGGTTATATGAGAGAGAATGCAATTTCTCTTCTAGAGGAAAGGATTTCTGCTGGAAGAAAAAAAGGGGAATATTCCATAATTTCTTATTTACCCTGCTTGTTTACTTGAGTTTTACTTGGAATTGGGTTGGCACATGGATCGGGTCAAGTTGCTTTTCTGAAAAGAGTGTGTTTGATTCCGTATAACTGTAGCTAATCAGTTTTAAAAGCCTGACTCATGAGCTGTGTTGTCTCCTGTTTTTATCAGTGGGTTGCCAAGTGGAGTTGAAAATGAGCAGAACAAATTATAAATATCGTAGCACCATCTATGGTAATGTCGTTTACTGCTGTGCTAATTCTTTCTGTCCTCAGCACTTTTTGGGAGCAGCTTAAGTTTAATGTGAGTAGGATGAATGTTGCTGTCTTTCAGCCTGTGTTTTGTGCTTCTTCGTGTAGGCAGAGCGCCGGTATGAAAGTCGCCTGCAGGATTTAAAGGATCGGTTGGAGCAGTCGGAGAGCACCAACCGCAGCATGCAAAACTACGTCCAGTTCCTCAAGTCTTCCTATGCCAATGTTTTTGGAGAAAGTGCTTTGCTGGGCTCCCCCAGCCGCTCTCGTTCTTCTCCATGAGGTCAAAGCTCTCCCTGCACTTCTGCTTCTAAGCACAAAAGGAGCCCTGTTTCAAAGCCATATGTTGTTTAGAAAATAGGTTGGCATTTCAGGGTTGCTGTCAGAAGACGTTTCTTTCCCTCTTTTCCTTGCAGCGTGAGATGATAAAATGATGGTGGCATATGTCCGAAGTGTAGGGTCTCGGCAGTACTGGGTTGGTGTTGGAGGTTGGTGTTACACCATAAACTATGCCCCAAAACCAGATGGTTTTGCATATGATGGAAAAGGTCCTTTTCATCCTGTAAGGTGCTGATGGTTTCAGCTCTTAAAACCTGTCAGTGGTTTGTTGAGCATGTTAATGAACTGAGGCACAGGAAGTTCCGTCTGAACATGAGGAAGAACTTCTTCCCTCTGAGGGTGACGGAGCACTGGAACAGGCTGCCCAGAGAGGTTGTGGAGTCTCCTTCTCTAGAGATATTCAAGACCCGCCTGGACAAGGTCCTGTGCAGCCTGCTGTAGGTGACCCTGCTTCAGCAGGAGGGTTGGACTAGATGACCCACAGAGGTCCCTTCCAACCCCTACCATTCTGTGATTCTGTGATTCTGTGATTCCTTTTTCATTCTGTTTCTATGTTGGGGAGATCATGTGGGGCTTTTTGTTTGTGGTTTTTTGGTTTTTTTTTTGAAACTGTTGACCTTTATATTGATACATTGGATCACTGGATGATGGGATGGTGGGAGAGGGTCCACCCACCAGCAGTGTGAAGCCAAAAATAACTTAAGTGCCTGGGCTCTACACTTGCAAGAGATCAAGAGATTATCTCCTGACCAACTACAGTGTTCGCAAACAGTTTTATACTAGAAACAATGATTTTGTGGGTTTTTTTTTTACTTGATTCTTATATACTACCTGATCCTTACCTTTTTCTCCTGAGTGTGATGCTCATGTTGCTTTACTCCTCTTACCCTGATTTCCTGATCCTGAATATCCCCAGGACTGAGCCCAAACCATGTGAATTCAAAGGAGAGATTGCGGTTTAACCTCAGTGGCACTTCACCTGTGAATGCCTTGCGAGTTCAGGGTGTGCACAAAATACTGACCTGGTCTTAAGCCAATGAAAGAGCAGCTCGGGCTGCTCACCTTCATCGAGCCAGCCTGCACCCTCTCCGGTAAAATCAGGTCCTCCGTGTGTTGAGTCCCTGAAATTCATGTGCTCTCTAGTGCCCTATTCGCTCCAGTAAATGGTTCTTATGAGGGCAAAAATAAACATAGTTTGTATTTTTATCTTTTTTGTATCCTATTTATGTGCGACGTGGTCATTGGGCAGTATTTGGCATAAAGGTTTCTAAGTTAATTGTTTTTCTGAGAGTTCTGTAATTGTGTGTGTGTGTGTAACACTTTAAAAATCCTGAAGGTGCTATGGTAAAACAAACAATAAACTACATTTTAGTTGGTTATATTGGGGATTTCCTGTTCTGTGTGCTGTATCAGGGTCTTATGGCCCTTATCGTCGAAAAGCGACGGCAGTCAGGGCTGTGGTGCTGGCAGCTCTGCTCCTGCCTTTTCCCCGTGTCCCGGTGACAGCCTCTCCCTGCCCCTGCCACCCAGGCCAAATGCCTCCAGCCCCCCTTCCCGGCGCTCCTCCGCCAGAATACAGAATATGAGGGGAAAAGCGGCCGGTATTTCACGGCCCTGCCCGTTTCCTCGTCGCACCTCCCCCGCCCCTGGAGGTGCCCCCGGCGGGACGCGAACCCGCGGTCCTGACGTTCGGCGGGGAGGAGCAGAGCCCCGACGGAATTCGAACCCGCGAGGGCGGGAAGCGGCCGGCGGCGCCCCGGAAGCGGAAGGGCGGGGCGGGGCTGGGCGCTCCAGGCGCGGCGGGCCGGGCGCTATGGAGGCGCGGGATCTGCGCTGGGAGGCCTTGGCGGCTCTGCGCACCTCCAGCAAGGGCCAGCTGAGCTACTGCCGCCGCTGGCTCCGCGATGAGGTGAGGGCCCGCTGCCGGCGGGCGCCTGGGAGGCCCCGGCGGCTCCCGCGTTGCTTACGGGGGGGCTGTGCGTCCCGTGAGGGGGGGATCCGCGCCTCGGCCCTCGGAGCGCTGCCCCAGCCGCCTACATCCACTGCTTGCCTCGTGAGCCGTCAGGGCGTGAAATTTTGAGTCGTCCTCGTGGTGTCTGGGCTCCTCGGGTTCGGGCAGGCGGCGTTACAGGGGAAAGTTCAGGCGTGGCGGGCCTGCCAAAGCTGGGGAGCCCGGAAAAAGTGTTGAAAAGCGCAGGAAAACGGGCAAACGGGGCACTGAGCTGCGATTATAAAGCACCTGCTGACCTGCGCGAATGTTTTCAGTGTGTGGTGATGTTTCATTGTTTTCTTGATCTGTTTCGCGTTCACGGAAGATATTTTCTCTCTAGGACATCCTGGAAGGATGCATGTCTCCTCTTGTACTCTCCGCTTACTCTGGCTGGGTGCTGGACACAGTGGTTGGGCAGTGGGCCCCAGAAACAGCACCCTCCAGAAGCTTGACACCTGAAGAGTCTGCTCCCCTCGCAAACCGGTCATCTTCTCTGGAGAAGGTCCCGCCTGCTAGCTGCCAGGGCTCTTCACCTCTGTCATCTACAGAGCCAAGTGAAACAAAGGTAGCTCTCTGGTTAGAACCCCTGTGTGAGCAGCTGCGAGAAAAAATGTGCTAACTTGCTGCCGTAAATTGTCTGATAAAGGTTGGTTTGTGGTCTGTTCATTTGTGGAGAAGAGTGTGCTTGGTTTTAACTTTTTGCAGGATAAACAGGTGATGATAAAGATAATATTAACAAGATTTTTGTAGAACAATTTTTCATAGCAGGCCAAAAGTAAACTCCCTTTTTTCACCATAACTAAGGAAAATCTAGTTGGAGCTGTAAGGGCGTACGGATTAGTAGCGCGGGATTCATCCATTTGGAGAGATAAGGTCCCAGAGTAGGGTGAGGCCTGTGGTAAGAGCCCGTGAGTACCCTGTTGGGTTCTCTGGAGCCTTTGAATGACTGGGATGTGTTGTGGCTCTCTTTTACAAGGCAAAAGGGTAGGAAGCTGAGCAGTGAGCAGTTAAATTGTGGAGGTAGTGAAGTTGGTGAAGCACCTGAAAACAAGTGTCCGTTGCTGTGCATTAAATGATGACTTCACCACATAACAGTGATACTGAGCAGCAAAGTTTTGCATCATCTTGACCCCATTTAGGCTTAAGAAATATATTGTGAAGAAAACACCTTAATGAAGCAACAAGATCTGATAAAAGTTACAAGAGTGTCTGAAGACTCCTCCTGAAGAATGATTCAAAGTATAAACCTGTCTTAACTTCCAGTGTAACATCTTCATTGCATGTAAAGAGAATGTGGGGACTCTGTCTAGCCTTTCTAGGTGACATGACAGCCTTTGTGAACATCCTATAGGCTTTTGGTGTCTCTGCTCCCAGTTTTAGTGACTGGGAAAAGTAATTATCCCAACCTTGTATAGGTGCTGAGGATACTCAAAATGGTGAGGCTGCACTACTGGAGTATATAACTACTCTGAAAAGTTGTGCATTGCTTGACTCCTTTGTCTCTTTCACTGCAAATAATGTGTGGTTTAGGAGACCTGATTTACCTCATTTCCTCTATGAGTTGCTGATACTGTATTCAGTCACTAATTTTGCTTATGTGCTGCCCACACAGGGAAATGAAGATCTTAGTCTGCTGGAAATGGATCAAGAAGTCTTTCCAGCAGTTCTGCCATCTAAAGTTACAGAAGTTGAAGGCTGCATTCGGATGTATGAAGAGATGCACAGGCTGAAAGGAAAGGTAAAAAAAAAAGATGTTGCGGTCTTCTGTCCAAATTTGGGTGATTACTACATCATTGTGTTTCTGACACCTCTGCAATCTGCAGGAGGGGCTAAGGCAACGGCAGGAGCAGCAAGAACAGATGGTGAGGGCAGTGTACGACCTGGCAAGTGAACAACTGAAGCGCTTTGATGAACTGAAGGAGCTAAAGCAGCATCAGGAGTTCCAAGATTTGCGAGAAGTAATGGAGAAGAGGTAAGACTACCTCAGATTTTTGGTATCCAAAAAATATTATAGCATTTAATCAAAATGAGGGTTAATTCTTGTGCCTGACAAGCTCACCTGCTGTCTTTCTTACTTTAACTATCCTGTTACTGTTTGTCTTTGAGTAGAGCTCTGGCTACTGTTGAGGTTTCAATGGTTAGAAAAAGTCTGTATTTGTGACAGTTAAAGCTCCTTTAGCTTAGCTTATTTTAGAAGTAATTTGCTGTGTGTGTATTTTGTCTTGCGCATGTCTTGAATACACATTTTCTGTTTTATGTGTGTTGTAGCTCAAAGGAGGCTCAGGGACAGCAGGAGAAGCTGAAGGAAGAACACCGACACAGAGCAAAGGTCTGAGACTTGTAAAAGTTCTCTTTCATAAAAGGCCATGACTGCTCGGTGGGAACTGGAAAGCTCATTGGATTTGTTTATATTTACATGGCACCCCTGGAGTGCAAATATATTTTCTGGTGCTGTCCTAGACACCTGCTGCATTGTTGTGGAAATGCAGTAAAGGCATATGTGTTGTAGGAGCAGGAAAGACTTGTAGCGCTGGAGGTATTTAAGTATTTTGTCTCTCTTTGTGTCTTTCTCTCCCCAGGTATTAAACCTAAAACTGCGTGAGGCAGAGCAGCAACGTCAGCGTCAGGAAGAGCTGGAGCGTTTGCGTAAGGAAGAGGGCCAGGAAAGATTGCGTCGCCTTTATTCCATCCAGGAGGAAGTGCTGCAGCTGAACCAGCAGATTGATCCCAATTACAGACACAAAGATTTGCCAAGAATCGATCTTTCTACATACAGTAATCGTGGCAACCAGATCTGTGGGCTGGTGTCAGGACTCATCCGCACCACAAGTGAGGTAGAGACTCTAGAGCTGTTCTTAGCTTTGGCTGTCATTCCTTCATAAAGCTTCCTGTAGCTGTCTTCAAAGCCAGCTTGTTATGAGGCCATTAAATAAGATGTCACAGAAATGTTTTTAGATCTTCATTGTATAAACCATCTAATTTAAAAGGAGATTTCTTTTCCATGGCACTCTAGCTGTTCTCTTGAAAATGGCTTATAAAAATGCGTGAGGATTTCTACAGAAGAAAGATGAATATTTAAAATACTGTAAACTTTTTATTCTGTCAGACAACCATGGAAGTGGAGTGGTTCAGAAATTTTAAAATACTGAACACATTATGGTTCTTCTATGCCCAGAAGCCTTTTTGCAGTAATTAGGTTTCCTTGAAATTTTTTTCTCTGTGTAAAGATGGAATACAAACTGTGAAAAACAGAACACTGTAATAAGGCTAATTCTCTGTTCCAGCTTGTCACAGCTGGCTTTCTGCAGAGGAAGCTGTCTAGGCTTTGCATTGGGGTTCCCTGCTACTTGTCAACATGTGTTACTAAGTTTTGTTGTCCAGGATCTTGTGCAGTCTAGTCGTGGACTAACGTCACTTACAAATGTTGTGACCAATGTCATGTACAAATAAAGGAGGGAGAGATTTTCCCCAGAGAGGATAAAGTGTGTAGTTGGCTCCCAGAGTATCTGAAGGCCAGTGCTTCAGAGGCGCGTTGCTCTTGCCGTTGGTCTACAGACAGTGGCACAAAAGACTGATGCTGTATTGCTTCCTGTTTCTTGACAGAGAGGTTTCCCTACTCAAGTAGATGTGGCCAATACTGAACGAGCACTGCAGGAGATGCGAGGGCTGATATCCAGCATGCAGCAAGAAATCACTGCAGCTGTGGAAGAAAAAAGGAGGAGGGATGAAGAGGAAGAGGGACAGAAGCAGAAAGAGTTACTGAAAAAAGAGCAGATGAAGGCTCAGACTCCTGCCCCTGCACAGCAGTCAGGTGGAAAGCAGCAGAAGGAAGGTTGGTTAGGCTTTTTTTTTTTTTTTCTTTTTTTTTCTTTTTCCTCCTTTCACACTCTTTTGCTGTTTGGCTAAATACTGCTTTGGAATCTCATTGTTGTGATGACATACCTTCTTGTAGGCTTTAATTTTAGCACAACTAGCAAAATAGGTATAGGACTGCTGGCAGCAACCTTTTGAAATGAAACTGATGCGGCATAAACTGACTGTATTAACTGGAACAAAACCTGCTCTTCCTAGACAGCATGCCATATATTGGAAGATTAGAGAATAACATTGTGCCGCCTTGTGCATGTAGATGGGTCATGCGTGATATGACAAAAGATACAAGGACAGACCACTGAAATGGTTTCCTTCTTGAGAGTAAATTAAGTCCAGATATCCTGCATATCTAAGCTACTAAGCTGAAGAAGGAGGACTCCTGTATAGCTTGCAAACTTGTAGTTCATTTATGAATGTAACTTTCTAAACTAAATCCTAGGAAAAAAGCACTCATGGAGCTGTTAGTTCCTTGCAATTTTTTAAAAAAAGTTTTCTTAAGAAAGATCTAAAACTCTAGAAAACCTTAAGTCTTCCGCTATTTTTTTTTTAATATCAGGACTTCAATTCAAGGCAGACAAAAGTACCATGCAGTGGTACCAGCAGCTTCAAGATGCTGCTGAGCAGTGCGTTGCTTCTTTCAGTGGACTCAGCAACTGCAAAGACAACAGTGAGGTATGAACGAATAATTAATACTGCTGAAGAGAGATTGTCTTAATTTCTAGGGGAAATAGGACAGCTTTCATTTAAAAGAAAAAAAAAAATTCTAACTTGGAAGCCTCTATTAACAGTCTGCTCATCCAAACTATCTTAGTAGTTTACTTGTCTGTAAATGTTTTTAAAGTTGTTTTTTTGTTTGCTTATTTGTTTGTTCTGCAGGTTAAGAAGATAAAAACAGACTTGCAGAAAGCAGCTACGATCCCTGTGAACCAGATCTCTAGAATAGCAGGTCAGGAAAACACCAAGAACCCAATCCAACTGAAATGGCCTTTGCTGTAAAGATTTTAGTAGGGCACAACATACCCAATGTTTCTATAATTACCCCTACAGCAGAAAGCTGGTACGCATACAGTCCAAGTCTTTGCAGCACAGTGTTTGCTTACATTTTGAGGTTTGTTGCTTCCCACAGAGGCATCTTGCTTCATCGTGATTCGGTTTCTTTAATGAGATGTAGCGAATGTGCCATTTGCGATGCCTTGCCCTCGGGCTGTAGGTCTAGTCTTTGTGGAGTTGGTGTGGTCTGGTTAAGCCTCACCTGCAGTTTCCTAATCTTCTGTCTTCATACATTCCATATATACAGGCTCTCAGCTGAGAGGGATATTTGACAAGATCAATAACCTGCTCTCTGGAAAGTCTGTTCAGAGTGGAGGGCGAACTGTATCAGTGACTCAGCATCCGCAGGGTCTGGATTTTGTTTTTTACAAACTTGCGGAGAAATTCGTGGTGAGGAAATGTTCTCTTTATTGGGGTGGCAAAGGTAGCTGGTGCTGTAAGAAGTTCCTCTGGACACTGTCCTCTGTCTTCAACTACTAAGAACAAAATTACTAGGTGTTTAGCTTGTATTAATGTTCGTGTTGATGAGAGAAAGTGCTTTTTGAATTAAAAAAAAAAAGTGAAAGAAATTAGTTTCTCTTTCCCTCCACTCCCTTACTTTATCTATTTGAGGAGGAAGAACTATTTTAAATTCCAGGCTTACATGTTACATATTCTGAACTAGTTATGTACAGTGTTGGTAGAAAACAGTTTGTAACAGGTAATTTATGGTCTATCACAAAACTCTGTATGTGCTCAAAACCTTACATCGTGGCAGAATTGGGGGTGGGGAGGGGGGGGCTAAGGCCCAAGAGGCAAACTGCTGTTCCTGCTGTGCAGTTAGCACCTCCCAACAAATGAAGTGTCATTGTTTAAGCTGCTTTTTGAAGTTGGAAATATTTTTTTCTATTCTTTATCTGCTAAATTTGGGCTGTTTAAACTTTCTTTTGTCCCTGCAGTGACAAATATATGCAAAAAATAAATAGCCCATGGAGTAAAACTGCAACTGATACGTAAACAGTTGAAAATGATTGTTTGGAGTAAAAATATCTGTGCAGCCTTGTGCTTTGTGCCTGTGTTTGCCAACCCCTTCTTTCTGTCCTGAGCCAAAGTTTATTGTCATCGTCTGTGGGAGCTGAGGACACAGCTTTATCAGCTTTTCTGTGGTTGGCTACATAGCCGTGGAAACATTAGGATCCTGTAGTAGAGGCTAATTACACAAAAAAGAGGATTTTTTTGTCTGAGAAATGGCTTGAAGAGGTGGGGACTGACTTTCCTTTCCCCCCTCCAGAATCAAGGAGAAGAAGAAGTAGCTTCTCACCGTGATTCAGCTTTCCCGATTGCTGTGGTGGCCTCAGGAATCTGGGAAATGCACCCTCGAGTTGGAGAACTCTTTTTAGCTCATCTGCACAAAAAGTGCCCCTATTCTGTGCCATTTTACCCTGCATTGAAAGAGGGGACTTCTATGGAAGATTATCAGAGGTAAATTTATTATTGGACTTCTTCAGCATGAACCCTGCAAGAGTGAAGACTGTATTCTTCTGAGTGAACTCCACTTCTCCCCATCTCTGATTACAAGCGTGCAGCTCCCCTGACCCTGTTACCCTGGAGGATGCTGTGTCCTTCAGCTTTGGAAGTGCTCTTTTGCTGCTTCGTCGTCCTTCTCAAAGAACAGTTGACAAAGAACAGTTGATAGCCATAGCTTGGTTCATTATCCAGTACAGAACCTAAATATTCTATGTGGTATAAAATAGTGGAACATGTGATCTGGAGGATAATGATCAGCCTTTGCAATAATTCTTGTATGGTTTGGGTGTATCCCTATTCTCAGGACAGTTGACTTAAAGCAAGTTGAGAACTGCAGGAACTCAAGTGAATGTGTTTTGCTGTACTAATACTGGAATGTCTTCTCATACTTAGGATGCTTGGATATCAAGTTAAGGATTCTAAGATGGAAGAGCAAGATCATTTTCTTAAACGGATGTCAGGAATGATTCGTCTTTATGCTGCTATCATTCAACTCCGGTGGCCTTACGGAAACAAACAAGGGGTATGCGTGTATGACATTATAATCAGAACCTTGTTACTATCCCAACAGTCTATTAAATGTATTGTAAACTTAATTGGTAGTTAAGGTGTGCTGAACTTTTAAACCAGCTCATAATATATTTGAAGGGAGATGGTCATAACCATAATCAACAAAGCAATGTAAAGTAATTTGTAGTGTAGACCTTCCTGTCTTTATTTCTTCATAACGTTCGAGTTGTATGTAGGGCTGTTGCAAAATAACTTTATAAAGAAGAAAGTAAATCAAAAAACTGCCTGTTTGGATAATAGCATTTTGCAAGTTTTAAAACAAGTGGTGGGTAGCTTTTTTGTTGTTTTATAGACGCATCCTCATGGGCTGAACTATGGATGGCGCTGGCTTGCTCAGATGTTGAATATGGAGCCTCTGGTAGATGTGACAGCTACACTTCTCTTTGATTTTCTGGAGGTAAGCAATGTGGATTAGTGGTGGTTAAAGGGATCTAAACTGGTAACAGTTTCTGAAGCGGTTGCTGAGGTGAGGTCCATTGTGATTTTTAACAGGGATTTTTTTAACTTGTCCTTAATCCTTCAGAAAGGAATGTCAGTATTTCTGTGTTCTTGCAAATACAGCTTTGGAGCTGAATGATTTAAACCCAGAAGTTTTTATACATGCAACTTCTGTTGTTATATTTGTTTCTGTTTACAGTTCCTGGTATTTTAAAAGTAGTTGCACGGTCCTGTAAGAGTAAGGTCTGTTAAGCACTTGGCATCAGTTTGTACAGTGCAGCAAGGTCCTGTGGCCTTTCCACCTGAATTACTTTACAAAACAGGATGGGATTTTCAGACTGAAAAGGACAGAGCCTGACGTAGGTTAATCCTATATTCTAGGATATATGTCAGAGCTAAGAGCCAAAGTTAAAGACTGAAGTCAGGGGAGACAAACGCTGTTCAATGCAAGCAGTCTTTGGGCTTATCAAATGCCTTCTAAAGAACTTTAAAAGTAGAAAAGAGAAAGTAAAGTGCAAAGTGAAATACACCTTGGGTATTCTGTTAATAGCAGTGAAGTTTGAGGAACATTTGTCCTGTAAACTGACTGTATGAAGAAAGCTGAGGAATCCACACTGCAGTAATCAAGGTGGGGAAATGACTACAGCATGCCCTAGCAAGTGATGCTAGGGAGGGCTGTTGTTTTTGGAGGGAGAACGGAGTGAGGGGAAGAATAGCATAAAATTGGTATCAGTGGCCACCACACAGTCAACAAGGAAAAAAGGTCATTGTGGTGGCAGTAACGGCATTTGGAGGGTTTGCTGGTTTTATTGTAGGTGTAGGTATATTTCTTTAAATGTATGGGTAAAATAGTAAGTGGTTGATATCGAACAGGTTCATTGAAGTTGTCGCTCTAGTCTGAAACCCAGTTCTGGAACCTGGTCTTTGTGGATTTGTGTACCATAGGTGTGTGGCAACGCTCTCATGAAAGAGTATCAGATGCAGTTCTGGAAAATGATGTTACTTATGCGAGAAGACTATTGCCCAAGGTATGGTATCTGGGGTTAGGAATGTGAAACAATCCTTGTTTTTCACTTTGTGAGTGTTTGCTCTTAAATGATTCGCTCATCTTTTCCAATCTCTGTCATTCACCCCCATGCCCACTTGTAAATCAACCCCAACGGGCCAAGTAGATTTTGAAACATGCTGTTACTTCTGCAGGATTGAAGCAATTACCAGCTCTGGACAGATGGGCTCTTTAATGCGTTTCAAGAAGTTCTTGGAGGTAAAGCAGTTTGGTTTTGTTTTTTTTTTAGTTTTCAAGTGTTTTGGTTTTGGGGTGTTTTCCCTTTGTTGGATATATGCATCACTGTGATAATGAGGCTGGTGCTGCTTGCAGCATACCTGATAGTCCAGACCCGTCACTGTGGTGTAACCTGTGTTTTCTAACTTGTCGGTTACTGAATTACCTTAATCATAGTTACGAAGTCAAACATCTCGCTTCCTTCCTACCTCACATGTAATTTTTCTCAGTGGAAACGTATTTTGATTATAAACGAAGTTCAGTGAGACTACTTGCAGTGAGATGTAGAGGTTGAGGAGGATTCTACAGAGTCATTTCTGTAACACCTATTTTTTATCAGCGGTTTGCTTATTTTTAGCTGTTGTCCTGATTAGATACATGAGGAAGTGACACTTTGAACTGCTCTGCAGCGTTTTAGTGTTGTATTCTGCATCTTTCTTTTTAAGAAAGTCTGCAAAACTGTAAAGTACTTGATTATTTAAATTTTTTTGTGAATTTTGACTTAGATTATGATATTAAAATAATCTTTGGATAAAATAAGAGCTTCAGAGTTTGTACTTTCATTTCAGAATTGATTTGGGTACATTTTATTAGCAGTGCTTTGAATGTGTGCAGTAAGAGCCATCAAAATTACTGAGAAGAGATGGCAAATTAAAATACATGTTTCTTTTTCCCTTGTCCTTTCTTTCTCTCTCCACTAGAAATGTCTACAGCAGAAGGAAATTCCATTACCAAAGGGTGCTCTGCAGTCTTGCTTTTGGAGGTCATAAATCAGTCTGTAATTCTTCCCCCTGGAGGTCAGTGCTTTCAGACCTGGCTTCCTGTTTACATGTAAGGGTGCAAGAAATATATTTCCTGTGTAGAGGAATGAGGAGAAAATATTCCATCAACCTGTTAATGTTTAATTCATCAAGATTTATGTTGGGCAGAACAAACTTACATTTAATTTGTTGCAAATAATTGGAAATTATTCTTTGATTTTGATTTTTGTAAGAGTTTGTATAGTAAATTATAGAAAATTGAAGACTCTTCCTTCATATGTTTAAACATGCGGAAGTTGTTTTAAATATAGTATCCTGGTGACTGCTGGGCTTCAGAGATTAAAGATTCTTGGATGGAAAATTTGTACAGTGCTCTTCTGTTTGTGGAAGTGAAAATACCTCACAACTTTATGAAGTCTTAAACGAGTAATCAATCTCAGAAACGTGCCGCTAGAACTTTATTTTTGTATTTATTACATCTGTCTTTTATAATTAAATTTTGATTATGCTGATATGCATCCTGTTTGTCTCGAGAACATCTTAAAACTATAGTGAGGCTGGTAAAGGCATTTGGCCTAGCAGTGTTGACATTTCTGTCTGTTGAAGGTAGCTTTGCTCCAAGAGGTGGTACTCTCGATTTGAGAGAGGTAGACTCATTGTTTTAAAAGGTTTGCATGGATAATAATAACTTTATGGGGGAAGAGCAGAGTTCCTGAAACTACAGAAATTCTGTGTCTATTATCCGTCAGATGGATAGAAGCTAATAATCCACTTTCGTATTGGGGAAAAAAAAAGAAAAAGGAAAAAATGGCAAAATGGTGCATTCATTCTAGCAGTTTGCTGATGTTCTGCCATCATTTGAGGGGGTGATGGTACGCTGGGCTACCTGAAGTGCATTTTGTAAGGGCTGTTTTTATGTAAATAGATTTATTCCTTATTGATGTTACGGTATTTTATGTCTCAAGTACTGTAATACTTTTGTACCAATGGTGGATTATTCTGAGAATAGTTCATTCTAGAAGTCTGTTTAAATGAATATTAAAGTTTGATTTTTCTTTTTAATCTGAAGCTGATGCAGTTTGTTTTTTTAATTGGAGAGAGATGCTCAAGAAAATCTACAGCTCCTTGGTGAATACAGGAGATAGATAGTACGAAAGATCAGAGCGATGGGAGATTGTCTGGTTTATGGTGTATTGTCCTTGAACTATTTTGGTGGCCTCTAAGATGAGAAAATTTGCTTCTGAGTTCTAGAAAGTAGTGTGTTATTTTTGCAATATACAGTTGCAAGTTAAAATTACTGTTGTTTTTACCAGATCGGTTTTTGTTATTCCTAGAGGCGCTGCAGTTTGAAGCTACAGAAAGTGCAGTTGAGGCCATGTGAGAATCTGCATTTGATTTTTATATAGCACTTGAGATTTCTGAGAAAAGGTTGTAACATGTGCTTTGGAATTCAGGCCGTTAAAACCTTTAACACTGGCTTTAAAATTGACTGGTAAATAAATTAAATCTGTATGTGTTCTGTATATTTTGTAAACTGACTCTTGAATTCTTTAGACTGATGTTACTGGTGATTGTTCTGGGGTACTGGAAATCTCCTTCTGTTATCCTTGTGTCAGAAGACACTGAAGCAATACAACTTTCATTGGTGTACTTGAAAATGTTCAGGTTTTTTTATACCGAGTGGATGTGTTTTAATTACATCTTGTGTATCTGCAGTTACGTTGGAGGCTCACTTTGCCAAGATACTAATTGGTACTGTCTGTTAGAAACAGTCTGCCTGTGCCAAAACAGGAGCAGTGGTTTGATGATGCATCTGTAAGATACAATAGCTTGCTGCTTTTTTGCTGGTACTAGAGTTTTCTAATATTTGTGGGAGGAATATAAGTATGTATTTTTATAAATAAAAAACACGGTCTCCTTTTCTGTCTCAGTGAAGAGCACCCAGGTACTTACATGTTATTGCAAAAACAGAAATAAGAATTTCTCATTGAATGAGTGCACTTCAAAATAATCATAATAAATCAATATTTATTTTTAGATGTAGCTTAAGGTTGCATCTACTGCTTGAACTGATGGCTGATTTGTATTATGCTGTTCTTTGTCATTTTAGCAGCTTTGAACGTTGTTAGCCATTTGGTGTTACGAAGATGCAGTGCAATTAAGGCCTTATGCCTGTATTCCTGGTGTTTCCGTATGCGTGTGTCACGTTTGATAGAAAAAGGAGAGCGTCTCGGATGTGAAGATACTGTGCATTCAGGACGAGATGCATTAAGATTGCCATGAGTCATGCTTTTCCTTGGAGACGGTCGTTCCAGGCTGCAATGTCACTCACTGCAAAGTGTGCTTTTTCCATTTAAGTACTTTAATAAAAGAAAGCATTATTAACTCCAACCCACTCACCACTTTGATCCCATGAAGTTCTTGCTGCCTTATCGAGCCTCTTCAAAAAGAAAAAAAAATATTTAAGAGATTAGAACTTCTTTGCCATGTCTATTTTAAACATCTGGTTTATACTTTGAATTTATGCATCAGCTTTTCAAAAATAGATTTCTTTTGACAGGCATTTGCAGCCTTTTGATGCTTTGTCCCTGCCAGGCTTCTTTGTGCGTGTGACACTGCACGCTGCTTCAAAGGACAGCCTTACCCGTATGTATTTTTAATAACGTAAAACTACTGAGGCTGCTGCTTTGAGTCTGGCTTATTGATTTAAATTGTAAAACCTGTCCCCCAGGTGATGGGGCAGCAGCAGCTCCGGCCTTCAGGAACCGAAACCGCCCCTGGCTGAGGAGAAGGGGGCAGAAAACCCAGCTGTCGCCATGCCGCAGGGGCATTTTAACGGATTCCCTATGTCCTCCGGTATTTTCTTCGTGTCCGAGGCTGCTCGGTGGAGGGCGGTGAAGCGACGGCCAAGGCCCAATGCCCGGCCGCTGCTGAGGCGGGGGGACAAACGCCCTGCGCCCGCCAGCCGCCGCCCCGCCACCCCGCTCGGCTCTTTCCGGATTCGTTCGCCTCTTTCCGGAACCCCTCGGCTCCCTCTGGCCCTCCCCGCATGCGCCGCTCCCGCAATTCCCCCGCTGCGCTCGGGTGGGTGGGGCCCTTCCTCGGCCCCCGAGTGTTGCCGAAGCCCTTCGGCTCTTTCCACCCGCCCGGGAGACCGTTCTGCTTCGCTGACGTCACCTCCGGCCCGCCTTATAAAAGGGCGGGCGCAAGCAGCGCACAGTCTGTGGCGGAGGGCGCGGAGGCGGCGGCGGCGGCGGGGTTCTGCGCACCGACCCGGTGAGGCGGCGGGCGGGCGGGCGGGCCGCGCCGCGCTAGTTGGGGGACCGCGCTCGCCTTCATCCGGCCCCGCTCGGGTGGATAGAAACCCCCCGCGCCCGCTCCGCCTTCCGCCGCTGCGGTGGACAGGTGTACGGGCGTGCGCCCCCTCAGCCGGGGGCTCCCGCGGCTGCCGCTCGCCGTCCCCCTCCTCGGCGGCCGCTGCCGTGGGGTTTCTGATCGCGGGCGGCCGCGGAGCCAGGCCGCGGCCCTCGGGGGAGGGGAGGGAAGGGCGGGGGCACAGCCCCGGGCAAAGGGCAGGCGGGCGAGGAGCGGCGGGACCCGCCCTGGGCAGCCCCGACCCGCGGCGGGGATTTCATTCAGCGCCCTGGGGAGGGGATAAACAGGCGAGTGAAGAACAGTGCCAGCGAACCGCCGTGGGCAGAGCGAGAGGCCTTACCCGCTCTTCCCTTCGCCCCTGTCCGCTCGGGTTTGCGGTAAAACCCTGCCTCCCCCCCCACCCCGGGGGCGAGAGGGAGAAGCCGGCGCTCTGCGGGAACCCGGCGGGGGGCTGCACAGCAATGGCCGCCCTCGGCTCGCAGCAGCCTAGCCCTGTCCAAGGGCAGGAGCTGCAGGGAGGAATCGTGTGCGAGGGGCGAGGAGAAAGGGGAGCGGTCGCGGGGCTGGGGGCTCGGTGGGGGCTGGGGAGCCCTTTCCACGAGAAGATGGGTATCGCTGTGAGAGGACGGACGCGTAAAGAGCTTGCACAGCAGAGTTGTCCAGCCGAGCAGGAAGACATTTAAAAGAAATCCTCCCGACCTGTGTGCCTTTGATACACGGTGTCGCTTTGGCGTATAGGTCAGGCACTGCGGTTTCCTTTCATGAAAGAATCAGGATTTGCTCCTCTCCTGATTAACTTTAAAAAAAAAATCAACATAAATCAAAGTAATGACAGTCAATTTTTTCTCGATTTATTGCCTGCACACACGTTATATGGTTACAACGATACAGATCATAAATATGTACCAACGGGGTAAGCGTTTGCCCTGGTATTTAAGGAGAAGCATAAGCAATTATCACTACATTTTTTTCAGCAGGTCTGTGTTGACTGTTTAGGATTTTTAGTAGCTATTTTGTCATAAAACAGGTATGTGTTTCAGACTAAAATGTACGTGACTGCTGAGCAGTCTTTCATACATAATTAAATAGGTTCTGAAGAGCGGTTGTCTGGAAATGGCGAATGAACGCATTAGGGGGGAAAAAAAACCCCAACCCAAAAAAAAAAACAACTCAGCCTGAAATGGTTCTGTATCTTTCGGGGGGGGAAAAAAAAAATCCATTTTCTTTTGGCATTTTGTTTTCAGCAAAGTGCCAGAAGATTCTGATGACTGTGTTCACTGAAAGGCCTTGGTCAGGGATTCAGATTTGTTCAAAACAAATATTAAATCCCACTGTGTGATTTTTATGCACTGAAATACAACTAGCAATGGGTTCTTCCATGAAATCCTCATTTCTCCTTAATTAGAAGTTGTGCAGAGACAATAATGAACAAAAGATTGGAAAAGGGATGCTTTCTGCTGCATTGTATGCAGGTTCTGTAACTGTAGTAATGAAATTGTTAAGCTGTGAAAATACTTAAACCAAGATGGCAGGTTGCATTGTTCACAAGAAGTAATTTATTTCCATCCCTGTTGCAAAAAAAAAATAAACCCATCTGTATTGGTCAGATTGAAATAGAAATTTTATTTAAAAATACAATTTAGATGTTATGCTTCTATGAGATTGGTAGTTGATGAAGTTAGCAAACATTTGTGGTTGGGATTTTTTAATAATAAAAAAAGGTGGCAACAATAACAAAAATGTTGAAAGTCAAAGACTGTCTTTTAAGATTTCTTTACCTGTTTTTCTCCTGCATGACAGAAAGGTAGGAGCAGCCTTAAATCTCTTGAGACAGGGTGGTACCTCTTGGTGTAAAATTCCTGTTTTTCAACTATTACGTTTAGAACTAACCTTAGTAATTTAATGCAAATTGTTTCGTATCTTTGCTGCCTTATTTTTATCCACTTAATGCATTTATGGAGTTGTAATTGTTTTATTCATAAATACGTTGCTTTTGGGGGTCAACTGATTGCTTTCCCTTTATTGGAGGAAATAATACGAGTTCCTCCCTTTTCTCCGCTGTATGTTGTTATGGAGTGGGAGTTTGTTTTTTCCATTTGTCCGTGGAGTGTAGGCAGCAGAAAAATGGGGTGGAGCAGACTGCAGATGCTGTGGATGGAGGTTGCCAAGCGCAGTTCAGCATTCTGCTCCCATAGCTGACCATGGATCAAATGGAGTGGCAAGCTGCCTTCTCGCTGCTGCAACCGATACACATTAAGCTATGCAAACGCCACGAGAGATATGCAGTGGCTTCAGGAGGCACAAAGGCGCACAATTGCAGCTGTCCATGAACTGCTTCGGGGATTGCTGCATGCTCGTGGGGAAAATGTAGGGTTAGGGGAGGCGAGGAAGTTTTCAGCTAAAAATTCAGTGGGTTAGGTACACTTAACAGCTACAATAATTAGCCACCTCAAAAAATACCTTCTGTCGCAACTGCTATTTGTCCATTTTTTTACTGTGGTAATGGAAAGTAAACACCTTTGTAGATGTTTATATTCATAAACTTTTTAATTAGTTTGTGTCTTTAAATTAAGATACCATGCTTGATTATGCTGTAGCAAGAAGCATCATTTGCCAAGTCCAGATAACTTTCTTTACATTGTGTTTTGACCTTCAGATTATGGTAGTAGTTTTTTTTTTTTAACTAACTGGAAAGATTAGTATATACCAAATTAATTAAGTTTTCCTGTTGATTTTGTAACCTTTTTTGAATGGAGAGGTCTGTTGCTCGCCCCAGCTTGTGTAACAATAATGCCAATTTGTATGTGACAAGGAACCAGAAGGAAAGTATGAAACGTGTACTGTGACAGAGTATGTATTCTGGGGAGAAAAAAAAAAAAAAAGAATCAAGCCATGTCCTTGTGCTAGTCATTAGTTGAATGTTATCTTGATTTCCCCCTCCCTTTTAGACTCTACATTCCTCCATCATGTTGTCATCGTTTCGTAAAGTCAAAGTCCAGGTATTTTTACATAATGCATGAAGTGTCATCGCCATACTTGCCTGTCTTTATTGCACTGACCTATTTGTAACAAAAAGCCATTCCTTTGAGAGTTAGTTCTACGTAGCAGGTGCTTTAATTGTACCTCAGTGTTGAGTCCGATGTGCCTTTCCTTTAATACTTTGAGTTTTCTAATTTCTGTCTGTGATGCATGATGTGTGAACGTTTTTATAGTTGTTATAGTTCAGTATGATTGGGTTTTGATGTGGATTAGTTTTCTAAGAGATTTTTGTTTTAAAAAAGTACTTGAGCAGTATCTTTTTACTTATAGCATCTAAAAATCAATCATGGTAAGATTCACATTGTAGAATGTAATGCATTTGAAGTGGATATTGGTTCCTGTTCCATCCACTTGCACAAATTTATGATCCTTGTATTGTGGATGTGATCCTTGTGGTGTAACTGTTTCTACATCTGTGTTGTTTTCTGTTCAGTGGTGGTAAAATAAATAGGATGTATGGACCAGACATCAGGTGGGTGACACAAGCAACTAGATTTTATTTGGAAATGATAGTAATGTAAATGTTTATACCACAATTAAAATTACAATGAAAAGATAACAAATGAGGATGGTGAATGCTGGGGTTAATTATACAATATCACATTACCTGTAAACTCTGCATTTCTGCAATGCAGTCAAGGTAATTTGCTTTCTCAGGAGTCTCAGCAGAGCGTAGTCCTTGCCAGCGCTGCATAGCTTTATCAAAGGTCTGTGGTGATATTAAAAACAAAACAAAGCCAAAAAACTCCTTGTGCATAAAGGCACCGAATTCAGATGGGCAATTCAGCTGTGCTTATTTGAATAGTGGAATTAAAATTTTAAGACTGAATGCCTAAAAACAAACAGGTCTTTAATTGTCTTCCATATTTCAAAAGTGCATAGTTATGGCTGTGCACAAACCCTCTAATCAGCCTAAATCGCTAGCTTTGCAGCTTGCTTTAGTTCAGACATAATTTACCTTTCTTTTTTCTTTTAATGCTACAGTTTCTTGTGTCCCTGTAATACCTGCTTAAATTACTGAGGCTTGTTTGAATATTACCTCTGCTGCAGTTAGTCGGAATGAGTCGACGACATTAAGCATTGACTTTAGCACAGCTAGTTTTTATGTACTGCAGCACTTGACTTATTTTCCTGGCTTGGAATTTGTAGAGGCTGGAGGCTGTAGGTGACCTTCCTTAGCAATAACCAGGAGCATTTGGATGCAGGGTTCTGCTGCACATAGTCCACCCTTAAAATTGCTTTAATTTGTAGATTTAAATTCATAACAAACCAAATGACCAGGCATTAATTTTGTCTCAGTAGTGCTTTAAATCTCTAGTGTGGGGATATGATACGACATCCTTCAGGTACTTCTTTGTAGTGCAGTATGCTTATGCTGTTCCCTTTGCAGGAGCCAGTGCTGTGCATGCTTTTCACAAGGAGTCTCTTTTATTTACCTGCAGTACTAGTGCCCGCTAACCGAGCACTGAACTAGGCAGTCGTGGTGATTTTGTGTTCGAGGCATATGTAGTGGCTTACTTCTTCCCTGGTGTTTTGAGGAAGATGTGAACGGGAGAAAACAAAGTTGAAAAAATTGTATGGTGTTTTTTTTTTTTCCTCTGTCCTTTCATTTTGAAGGTTATTTTCACGTCCGGTATTACAATTCAATTTTTTTTGCTTAAAGAAGAAAGATGAGCAATCTATTCCCATCCCCCAAGAGGGAGGCAGGAGCCAGCATCAGTTAAATGTTCTTTTGACAAGGCTTATCATGCATAATATTGACAAATGCAAAAAAATGCATCAAGCTGCTCAAGTGTGTGTACATGGGAAGCAGGGAGTGTTTTGGTAGGGAAAGTACTCATATTACAGGCTATTACTAGGGTCACGTATGCTGGATATGTGTAACGCACATCAGGACTTGTCTTAAGAGAAAGTCATTATTTTACTCCATCTCAAGATAGTGATCTTTATATACCGATATCTGCTTGCTTTTCAGGCAAAGGAGTTTAATTGTTTAAGCTTCGTGTAATTGTTTTTAAAAATACACTAGAATCTTCTGTATAGCGCTGAATGTATTTTACATTTGAGTTTTTAAATCCCCAAAAACATGTTTTGGTCAGAGAAATGCTGACGGATCTTATGTGTGTCTGCCCTGCTGGCACCGCTGCAATTCCTGTTTAACCCCCCGCTGTCCCACTGCTTCCCAGCTTGAATGGTGTTGCTGACATCATTGTTGTGCACTGCGGTGTCTGTAGATATCTGCAGTTGTATGTTCCCATTCAAATTTTAGCATATAATTTGTATCATCTGGGGAAGGCTAGTCACTTTAGCTTGAAGGATGAGAGTAATAAGTTTGTTTTGGGTTTTTTTGTCTTAAATTTACTTTTTTTTTGTTTACTTTTTTTTTTTTGAAAAAATACCATCACAATGGCACAATGCGAAGAATTATTTCTGATTATTTTTTTAGTTAGATGTAAGCAGACAAGTGGCTTTCTGAAGTTAGTCTTGCAGCATAAACGTACAGTGGCACGTGCCTCCAGGGATCCCTTGGTTTGGGGACGTCTTTGCGACAACGCCTGCCTTGGCTGCCAGGAAGGTTCTCTCAGCCTGACCTTATCAGCGGGCGCAGGCGGCGGTGGTGATGCAGGGACGTTGTCTCTGCGCACAGCACCGGGGATGAGGCCAGTTATCTGGGGTCGGGCTGGGCGTTCGTGTACATCCCAGTACCAGCTAGGTTTTTCACCTTAAATACATAAAGTGCAACTTCTTGTTGGCAGTTCTCTTGCTGGGGTGCAGAGGTGCGTCATGGATGCCTTTTAAAGATGTAGCTGAACCGTGGAGGTTTAGAAACGTCGTGGAGAACTGCTTGGTATTCAGTGGGGGTAGTGCAGTTCGAGCGTGAAATGTTGGAGGTAGACTGCGTCGTTCTGCAGCATCGATGACTTTTGGGCTTGGAGCTCCCGAGTGGCTGCTGATCCTGCTCTGGCAGAGCGCAGACTTGCTGACGTCAGCTGATCTGCTGCAGGAAAGAACAGTCTATTATTGTGAGACCAAAGCACTTCTTTTACAATTGACTAGCTCGACTTACTGTAGTTATGAAAGGAGCCTTTCTTTTAACGAATTCCAGCAAAAAGATGAGCCAGATTGCAAGACTTGTGTGGTGAGAGGCAAACCAGATACCAGGCTAAATTACAGGAGGTCTCCTAGTTGTGTTTTTAAAATGTAAAAATAATTTAATTAATTTAAATGCTAATTTGAATGATTGTTTGCATAATTTAATAATTGAAATAATTTTATAATATAAAAATTATTTAAAATCCGTTGGGCGGTGGAGGTTATTTCTAATGCTGAAATAGAAGTTGACAGGCAAAGACTGTAGAGTGTTTTCTCCCGGTAATGCCCATCAGCAGAGACTGGCTGCACTGGCGCAGTACATTTAGACTAGCTGCCACTTTGTTATTCCTGAGCACAGTTCAGTTTAAAAGAAGTGTTGTCAGAATTCAAACACAGTGTAACAGCACAGGAAAGGAAGTTTTAAGCAAGAACTTTCCTTCCTGGAGGGAAAAGGCTGCTTGAAAGAACACTGGAAAAAACAGCTGCTTTCTCAGGGAATCGGATCTGTAGTTGAGCTCAAGTTTTGTTCAGGGTTTTGATCTTTTAATCCTCAGATACGCTGATCAAGTGAAGCCTTTGGTGCCACTGCCAGATGAAACCTGGACTTCATTTCTATAATACAGTCTACACAGGCTGGTTGTTGGTTGGGTTTTTGTTTTTTTTCTCCTTGACCTCTTTTGACAATAACGAACGAAACGCCCAGGCCTGGAAGAGAAAGCAAAGCTGAATTTTCTTTCCTTCCTTAAACTGCCGCAGTGCAGTTGGGGCTCAGAGTTCACGGGAGTAACAACTGCTGCTGACATGGCTGTCCTCTCGCAGGGTGGGACTGTTGGAAGAGAGCTCGGCAATGTGTGAATTCGCCCCCATATGTTCCTTTCTGTCAGATGATCCCTTTGCAAGTGCTTGGAAACCAAACAGAAACCATGGCCGTGGAGATTGCTTTCCAACCTGTGGAGTTTTTCCTACAATTATGCAAGATACATGTCTAATTAAAGCATGCAGCTAACTAATGACTAAATAACAATTTAATATTTAACAAAGTATTTTGAGAGATTGCCTGTGTCTTTTCGTATGCAGTTGTAGACTGGGTTTCTTCCCTGTCTTTGGTGGGAGTGATGGGAGTACATTTAGCTTGATGCTTACAGAATTTATAATACAAGCATGAAGTGAGCTGTGCATGTAAACGCTTGTACATCAAGATGTTAATTGCATAATTGTTCAAGCACAAAGTGTTTGTTGCAACAGGTGCTTGATATGCAGAGTGAGTTGTCAAATGAGTGAGTAAATATCCAAAGTCTGATGACAATAATGGTACTGCTTTTTAAATGTGTGTTATGGTTCTGTTCTAATGTGCAGATCTCTCATTGAAAATCAAATTGCTTTTTGAAAGTTTAGGAACTGAAGATTAAAGGTTATCCCAATTTTAATAGAAAGGAGATGAAGCAGAACAGTAGTCAGTGCTTTGCTGTCTGTGGTAACAATAATAGGTTTTAGTGTATAAAACAATGTGTACAAGGCTTTTCAGTCAGAGCAAGATCACTGGTTACATGAAATGCTCCTTGACTTGTCTAGGGGCAGATCTGTGAGACAGCACGAGCGTCTGTATTGGCTTCTGAAAGGTTATGTAGGGAGTGGCAGGCTGAGTGTGTAACTTTTAATTGTCTGAGAGAACAGAGAGGAGACGCCTCACACACAGAGGTCTGTGTATGTATAATATACAGAGATATGTGTCTATATACGTATTTATATGGACCAGTAGGCTGTTAAAGAACAGTAATATTTTTACTTTATCTGTATTGAGTATTTTAAATAATTTTGTATGTTGTACAAGAAATATTTTATGTCAATATATCTGCATATATATGTGTGCATAAACACATTTTCAACGTTTGTGTGAGACACTGCATGCTACAGTTTGAGATGACACTGTCTTTAAATAGACTGCAGCCATATTTTTCCCAAACAAGTAGATCTTAAATGTCTTTGTAAATATTCCTTTCCCATTATTTTCTGTGAGAAGTGTTCATTTATTTATATGTATAATATTTATATTTTATATACGTACCTGCACACACAGAGTAAGACTGTAAGTAAACCACATGTGAGTTTAAAAAAAGCAGGCTTTTCTTTCATGGTTCTCTTCCTGCCCTACCACTGTTTTATAATACAAACAAAATGTGGTTTTTTTGGCTTTCAGAAAATGGATCCGAGTGGTGTAAAAGTGTTGGAAACAGCAGAAGATATCCAAGAACGGCGTCAACAAGTTTTGGACCGTTACCACAGGTTCAAGGAACTATCTTCTCTAAGGCGCCAAAAACTTGAAGATTCCTATCGATTCCAGTTTTTCCAGCGTGATGCAGATGAGCTTGAAAAATGGATCCAAGAGAAACTACAGATAGCATCTGACGAAAATTACAAAGACCCAAGCAATTTACAGGCAAGTCCTACTGCCATTTTATGTTTCCTGTGCTATTAATATTAGGGCGTACCAGGTCAACTGGGATAGACAGAACAAACCTATAAATGTAACTTGAGCTGAGAGCAGTGAAGAAAGATGGATGCAAATACCCACAGCCTTGCAAAGTGTTCTTCAAAAGCCTGGTTTCTTTGGTGATATAATTGGAATATTTCTGGTAATGGATTAGATGCTAAATCAGCATAGAAAAAGTTACTCAGTGCAGTGTAGTGTAAAACCAGCTTTGTTTGATCCTAGAATTTGTTGGATGTTTTGGCTCTGTAAATAAACGTGAATTAACTCGTTGCTTCCACAGAAAAGATATTTGTAGAAAATTAACTTTTGGGGGTGGAACTAGCTGATGGGTTCTTGGATGTTTGAATGCTCCAGTGTACAAGAGCAAACACAATAATGAAATAGCTAAAATTGGGATGTTTGAATCCAGACGTGAAACATATGGTACAGCTATGGTTTCAACTGTGCTATTTTATTGGTTGTTTGTCAGTACTGAATATGCATAAAATAAGCTAAAAATCTTGATGCTGGAAAATGTGGAGGGGAGCTGTGCACCAAATCTGAGTCACGTTCTTTGATGTTCTACTTGTAGGGGAAGCTGCAGAAGCACCAAGCCTTTGAAGCTGAGGTGCAGGCCAATTCAGGGGCTATCGTTAAACTGGATGAGACTGGAAATCAAATGATTAATGAAGGCCATTTTGCATCTGAAACAATAAGAGTGAGTTTTAAAGTTTTCTTTTTTCTACCTCAACAGGCTTTTCCTTAAACACCTTGTGTAGATTGTGTGGATAACTCTATTCCAAAACACTTTTTAAACTTCTGTAGGTATTTGATCAGTGAAATCACAAGAGAATGTGTATTTGTAAAGCTTACAGATATTTTTCTCTTTCATGAGCACCCAGCTAATAACTTTTCTTGGATCCAGTTCTGAGGTGAACTGTCTGCCAGTTGGAGTCCAGGAACCTGGACTGGAAAAACATCCGTAATTCAAATATGTGTTGAAAGTCACAAGGCAAATGATTAATTATACTTGTGGTTCTTCCCAAAATAGCATAATATCAAGAAGCAGCAAATTCAGAAGGCTTGGTGTCAGCAATGTTGACCACTCTGTTTATATATAGCATTTTAATTTTCTGCAATAATAATTATTCAATAACACAAGCAACCACACCAGTAGACTTCAGACATCTAATTTCTATGTGCTCTGGCTCAGATCAGGTCTCTAGTGATCTTTACTTTCTGGTTAAGTTGTACTGGCCATTTGTGTGAATCTCTTTGAATTTGCGTTTCATGGCTTTTTCTGTGAGCTCCAAGTACAGTGCTCTGTCTGCTCTGTTTATCCGGCAGTGAACAGCTCTTAGGACAGTGGCTTCCTCGGTAACAAGCAGTAAGCTTTCTTCAAATCTTTTTCTAAGATGTTGTTTCCTTCTTTCTCTCTGTATCTCCCAACCTGTGTGATGCAATGACAAATGTATTTTTAAAATCTTTGCTGCTGCACTAGATAGGTTTGCATTTGACAGTATTTGAGTGATTATTAATGTTCTAAAAAGTCTGAGCAAACTGTAAATTTTAAGCAATTACTTGACTTGGGAGTTATCTTTTACTCCTCCTGTGAATTCTCATTTTTCTATGGTTATGTTAGTGTGTTCTCTCTTATTTCCCACACACACGTGCACACACGTACATGCGCATATGCCACCAGTAAACAGTTGTTTTTGTTTTGCATACCAGCTTCTTCTCTAGGACTCGTTTTCTTAAATTTGCTGTTCCTGGGCCTCAGTTGTTTCAGTGTCGGTTACAGCCGAAATTTTCTTTAGTGTAAAGTTGTTTAAATCTTCTTCCTTTATAAGATTTGGATGCGAGCTGTTACAACTTTTCAAAAGGAAAACTCTTGTGATATTGTTGTAGTGGTTATCAGACTTAACTGATACGTTCACCATTTGATTATAACTAAGAAAATGTGATTACTAAGAAAAACAGATTTTTTTTTTTTGTAATACATTCTATAATAAAAAACCCCTAAGCTAATGATTATTTTAGAAATCTCATTATGATGGTATAATCTTTACCGCAAATAGAAAAAAACCACTTTGCAGTTGGGTGAGCATAAATAATACTGTGTCTTAGCCGCTCAATATAAGTTGTTATTTGTGTTCTGATCGAAGTGGTAATTTGCCTTTAAATGGTTCAGTCTTTCACGCCGTACCGGACTGCGCAGCGCCCAATAGTAACGGCTACCCAAGTTGGGTTCCACATACGAGTAGGTGAAACTTTTGGCTGTGCAGTGCATCTTCTTTTTGCAGCATCTTCTTTCTTCTTTGGATGACAATTTGCACTATCCTTTTGTGCAGTGCTAGGGAATTGAGTTGTGTGAGCTATTTCTTCCCTTGAAACCTATCAAACTGAACCTTCTAAGTGGATTACATGGGTATCCGCCCATGCTAGCTGTTCAAAAGCTTCTCTAGCATGACTTTCAAGTTTCAGATCTCGATGAGCAAAGCGTTATAGATGATGGGTGGAGCAGATACTTTCCTGTTTTGCAGGTTGTGTTTCTGTGTGGGAGTGTGGTTTTTCTTTTAATTGTCTGTAAAATTTATGGTTGCTCCCAACAGTTTTGAAAGGCACAGTGTAGCCAGAGACTCAATATTAAACTTAGTAATTACTCCTGGTATTTCAGTATCACCTTGCTTAACAATGTTGGCTAAATACATTAACTGACTAGTGCTGAGAGAAATGGTTAAAATACTGTAAAGTGGCACAAGTTGGACTTGAAACAAAATGCATGGTCTTAAATAAACATAAATCCCAAAATGGAGAGGAGATTCACTTCTTGGGATTTGAATTCCACGTAAAAGACTGAACATTTGAAGGGGACAGCAGCAAATTTTTGGACTGGCTTCACACTAGCGTAGAATTTAAAGAAAATTTTATCTCAAAATGTTTACTTCAGTTATGTTTACATAACTATTTGATAGCTTCATTAATTAATAACAAGTGTGTAAATACCAATTTCTAATTTTGTGTTGTTGCGTCACTTTACATCATTTGAAAACTAATGACTGGAAGAGAAATTGCTATGAGGTTTGTCCACTCTTTGCCTAAAGTAGGGTTTAGGATGTACAACTCTAGGGGATTAAAAAAAAATGTTCTGTTGAGGTCATGAAGGGAATAAATCTAATCTTTTCTGATACAGGATTTTAATAACAACATCCTATTGTTCTAGACTCGGCTGCAGGAGCTGCACCGACTATGGGAATTGTTGTTGGAAAAGATGAGAGAGAAGGGAGTCAAATTGTTGCAAGCACAGAAGCTGGTGCAATACTTACGGGAATGTGAAGATGTCTTGGACTGGATCAATGACAAGGTATAATTATTACCTGCCTTTACTGTGTTCTTGATGGGAACTTTGATGTGTTTGTGTGGAAATTTTGTATCAACACACAGTTGCTGGAGTTCAGGTAGTCACACAGAACTTTTAAAGGCACTTACACATTTTATTTAGGTTATTCATATCGTATAAGCAGTACGTATGCAAACTTCTATTCCTTCTTTCGCAGCCACAAAAAACCCCATACTAGACTAAGGGAGGAAGCCTGCATGTTAAACATAGTACATTCTTTCCTTGCTTTGAGGAGACCTTCATATTTTTCATAGTAATCAGATTCAAGTTTCCTGTAAGGGAAATCTATGACATGTAAAAACAAATGTTTTTATAAGTGTTCTGAATGATCTGTTATAGAAAGTAGCCAGCCTAACCAGCAAGCAGTGTGTACATAATTACTTAATAATTGGAATATCTTTAGATATGCGCATTGTAAGGACATTTGCTGCAAGAGAACTGTTGGCTCTTGGCTCTTTGAACTCTGAGGAAACAGACCACAAACCACACTATCAAGAAAAAAAAGCCACAAGATGATCATATAAGTTTTGTTAATGATGGTTTGTTATTTTGTGTCACTGTGGGTTCAAAATGTAAGCCCTGCATAACTGTTACTGAATATGACAGTGCAGTTTTCATAAAGAATCCTTTTATTGGAAGCCTACAGCAAATGCCCATAAACAATCTAAAAATGTAAACAAATTCCAGTCGCTGTGTGTACTCCAAAATAACATGGGCAATTATTTTGTAGTTTTAAAAGTGTGTTTTCAGTGTGCATATTCTCTTCCAGTAATCTAGGCTGTTGTAATAGTGGTTGTCGTGCACAGAACAGAAAACTTACCGTAGTAGAATTGGTTTTATTCAAAAACTTGAACAATGAATAAGAGCAAGCAAGATAAAAAATAATACCGTTAGTGATCTTGCATGTTTTCTGCAATAATGGAAAGATGCTGGGGGGGAGTGGGGAGTGGAGTTTAATGGAGGAAACCTTGTAGTTTTAAATGTGACTTTAAACACAGTGATTGTAACTGTCTTGGACTTACTCAAGATTAGGACAGTTTGCTTCCTGATTTTTGATAGTGACTTCCCATAGGTTATACTGAAATTGACTTTTTTATCAATGTGCTAGGAAGCAATAGTGACCTCGGAAGAGCTTGGGCAGGACTTGGAGCACGTTGAGGTTTTGCAAAAGAAGTTTGAAGAGTTCCAGACAGACCTTGCAGCTCATGAGGAAAGAGTAAATGAAGTAAACCAGTTTGCTGGCAAACTTATACAGGTAAACATCTGTGTGTGTTGGAAATCTCTCTTGGCAGGCCTGGTATAATACAGTAAGCTTTTGTCTGCAGCTACCTTTTGTTTTTTTTATTTTTCCTCCCCTGGTTTGGTAGTAGATCTTTAAGTTTTACTCTGCATGTGCCTAGGTCCTTGGCTGTCTTAATCTTAAATGGTCATCATTTGATTCATTTGTTCTGCTGAGCAGCTGGGGTAACTGCCCCAGCTGAGAATGTTCTTGAAAATGTGGAGAGTAGTGATTAGTAAGAGAAACTGTTGTCTTTGGAGTTAAATGTATTTCCCTTGGACAGCCAGGATTAATGTATCTTCTCGTCTGGTATGTCATCTGGGGCTTGATCAAGGATGGAGACAGGGCAGGAAGTATTGCATTCCAGGAAAAAAAAAAGGTAATGTTCACAGCCCTCTTCCTGTTGACTAATTAGTGCATAGGGAAACTTAAACTACTGCAAGAATATTGAATGTTTATACAGTGAGGTTTCAGGAAAACTATCCCATTGAGTGATCATCTGGAAAGCATAGTTATTATAAATCGAAGTGTAGTTTATAAATTGATGTCTCGAAACATGGTGGTGTTTTGAGATTTTGTCAATGGATGTAAAACCACAGAACATACGAAAATAGCATTTTTACCTTTGCTCACTAGGAACAACACCCTGAAGAGGAACTGATAAAGTCCAAACAGGATGAAGTAAATGCAAGCTGGCAGCGTCTTAAGGGGCTTGCCCTTCAGAGGCAAGGAAAACTCTTTGGGGCAGCTGAAGTTCAGCGCTTCAACAGGTATGATCTTGGCTGGATCCGCTGAAGCGATGTAATATTTGTGTGGATGTTTAATGATGCATTCAGCTACATACAGTATTATGAGAAGAGCTACTGTTGTCTGATATGTTTTTGGTTTACTTTTCCTCATGACTTGTTGAATGAGGACCCTGTTGCAGAGTTACCTTAGAGCAGTCATTCTCATTTAGCTTTTCAACACTTAGCAGTTTTGTTCATTCTTACTGATGGCACTTTTGCTTCCCTTTCCTCTTGAGGACTTTTTCCCTCAATTCTGTCCCAGATGAGCCTTAAAAGGGGTTTGTGTTTGTTGTCAGATGTATGTAAGTCCAATTGTTCTGGGGGTCTTTAAGCAGTGTCTTTCTATCCTCGTTGCCATCTACAGTGTTTTGAGATTTGCTGTAATTAATTCAGAGAAGGGTCCAGAGTGGGAAATGGACCTACTAGGTGATGATGTGCAGTGGTGCTGCAATTCCTTGTTTGCCTCTGGTGACACCATCTGAAGAATGGCCTGACAATATGCTTCAAGATTTTTTGAGATTTAAAAAAAAAAAAAAAAAATCTCAATTTTTTTAGGTGTTTGGGCTTGGTTTTGTTTTTCCCCTTAAAAAAGGATGATTGTAGATGGATACAGTGTTTATATATATGGGTTTGTATGCCAGTACGTCTGGCATACGTACAGGAAAACATCCTGCTTTCTTCCTTTTTCCATACAAGATAGACTGCTTTCAGTTTGTGCTTTGTTTTGAAGGGATGTGGATGAAACAATCAGCTGGATTAAGGAGAAAGGGCAGTTGATGGCCTCGGACGATTTTGGCAGAGACTTAGCCAGCGTGCAGGCTTTATTGCGTAAGCATGAAGGCCTAGAAAGAGATCTTGCAGCTCTGGAAGATAAGGTACCCATACGAGATGCATTTTATGTACAATTTAAATGATGTAACTTGGTTATAAAAGACTAGAAGCTTATTCATTGTTTGTGACTGGGTTTAGGTCAAGGCCCTTTGTGCAGAAGCTGACCGTTTGCAGCAGTCTCACCCAATAAATGCTTCTCAAATTCAAGTGAAACGGGAGGAGCTGATTGCCAACTGGGAACAGATCCGAACTCTGGCAGCAGAGAGGCATGCTCGCCTTAACGACTCCTACAGGTAGGAATACCGTCATGCCAAAATGACCTTTCTTCCTTAGTCAGATTTGACAGAGGGCTCTTCGGAGGAGGAGAAAGGTATGCTGTTTCCAAAATGTTTGGATGATTCTGGTGTTTTCAGAAGCAGTTGTGTTCACCAAATTGTATTTTACAATAACTTCTTGTAGTAAAAGAAATATTTATATGATAAATACTTACAGCTTTTGGCTGTTCTCTGGATAGGGATCAATTATGAATATAGATACCTTGATGGTTTAGGAAGTTTGCCTTTTTCCCTACCTGAGTTGATATCTGCATTTTGAAGTGCATTATCTGTCTATATTTTAGTTTTGGTAGTTTTTTAAATACACACATTACAAATCTGTTTACTATGGAGTCCTTATGGTTCTCTGAAGACTGAAGTATGGTATATTGTTTGATGTATTGTCCTAGACTAAATGAAGTACCCATTTCTATGATAGTTGTTTTGTTGCTGTAGCATTTGTCTGTGTCCATTGTTGTTTCTATACCAGCCTGGTTGTCTATGAAACACCATCTATTAGATCACTGTTGAGCAGCCATACTAAAAGGAAATGTCCTAATATCATGATTAGTTTACATCCTTTCTGGTTTTGTTTTTCTGCTGTTTGTTCCCTCCCATGATGCAAGATTTGTGGTGGTGGAGACCCACACAAGTAATTGTTCTTCCTTTGCCTTCCCTGTCATAAACTCTTCAGATGAATTAACAGCAAATTTAAAAGGGAAACAGAAACTGATTGCTTTTGCTGATAAGGGCTAAGCACATGCCGAAGGCAATAACTGTAGAGGCATGCTGAGAGGAATCTGAGAATTTGTTTGCTTGTTGCTTTAAGGCTGAGGCATATGCAGTTGGAACTTTCTGTCAGTTCCACCCTCCCACACACACTGTTATGGTTGTGACAGAAACAGTCCTGTGGGCTGTCTTGAGACAGTCTGCCTGAGAACTATCTTTTAATTTCTGTTGTCTTCAACCTAGAGGCTTGTAGTTAGGAATATTCCTTTTACTCTCAGTATCCAAACATGTCTTTGAGAAACTGATTTTGAATGTAGCATTTTTCTAACTTAAAATAGCTTCCTTTTTTTGAGAGCATTTTTAGTTATTTAATATTCTGATTGCTTTTTTGTATTGTGTTGTTTTGTTTCTATCTCAGGAATAACATTTATGTTTGTAACCCTTTTGTTGGGGTAAGGATGGAGAAACTATGCAAACAAATTATTCCCAACCATTTTTTCTTTTGCTTTTCTAAGGCTGCAGCGCTTTCTTGCGGACTTCCGAGACCTCACGAGCTGGGTGACTGAGATGAAGGCTCTGATAAATGCTGATGAACTTGCCAATGACGTGGCTGGAGCAGAAGCCCTTCTAGATAGACATCAGGAGCACAAGGTATAGTGGTTATACAGCCAAATCCAGTCAGCAACTCTCAATGATCTGTAGGTCTAACGCGGTCTCAGAGTCAAAACTGCTGATGCTGTATCATTAGAATCCTTCGATTATGCAGCTAATGCAGTACTAGATCACTGGCCTAATCTAATATTTTTACTTTGTTTTGTAATAGTAGATATACACAAATAAATATTTAAGAATGCTTGTGATAATATTTACAAAAAATAATTAGACCTGATAGCAGCCAGTTGTACTAATGACTGTTGTAGTTCTCCATCATGAGGGTTTGTTATAAGTAAGCAGAAAGAGTGCAGCTTAAAACCAACCTTTAGTTTCTTTTTAACATCGGGATTTTGTACTTACCTGATCCTACAGTGTAAGGTAATACATCTCATTGTAGTTTTCATGTTAAGTATAATGTATTGAAATATAGTTGAACGTTTGTCATTCAGGTGTCCAGACTGTTGTATCTGTGCTGTTTTCAATAGCCGTTTTCATATTCTGACATTCTACTCTAAGATAAATTTTGGTAACAGCTTATTCATGTCTCCTCTCATAGGGAGAAATTGATGCCCATGAAGATAGCTTCAAATCTGCTGATGAGTCCGGCCAGGCTTTGCTTGCTGCTGGGCACTATGCTTCTGATGAAGTTAAAGAAAAGGTAAGTGGAGAGCAAGAGCTCCTAGAAGAATTTTGTATCTTTCTTCTGTGCCCCTTAACTTAGAAGTTAATTTCTTGTTAAGATTGTAGGCTGCAAAGTATCATCCCTCTAGGTTACAGCGTGTGCATTTTGTTCTCAAATTGACAGCTTCTGCCTACCTATTCATAGGAACTATTAAGACTATTACTACTATCTGTTAGGAACTATTAGTATATCTTTTCTTCAAAAGAAAAATGGGTTATCTGTTTATGTAAGTTTAGGTTTGCTATCAGAAGTGTCAGTATTTATTCTGAATTTTGGTTTCCAAACTAATGGGGCCTTTTATGAAGTCTGCATATTGAAACATTGGTCAATCAAACAATTCAAATGCCATAAGTGAGAGTGGGCCAAAGAGATTTCAGAGGGTGAGAGAGCAGGATAGTTTGCTGAAGAGCTTCTCTGACGAATAGCCTGCAGTCAGAAAAATCATTTGTCTGTTAAATAGCTCGGTGTAGATTTAGTTTGGAAAAGGAGAGGTTTCTGACTGAAGTCAGAAGGTTGTAGCCACTACTCAAGCTTGATGAGCTGAGAAAAGGCTTGCCCTATATGAGGATGATGATGCAAGAGGAGAATGATTCTTTACAGAGTCGTTTTCATTCCAGTGTTAACCACTTTTTTTAGAGTTACAACTTGATTTTACATTGAAGTGGAAATGAACCAGATTGTTAAATAAAGTTGTTAATATATTACTCTTCCCAATCCATTAGCTGACCATCCTCTCAGATGAAAGATCTGCCTTGCTAGAACTATGGGAGCTTCGCAGACAGCAGTATGAACAGTGCATGGACCTGCAGCTTTTCTACAGAGATACTGAACAAGTTGACAACTGGATGAGCAAACAAGAAGTGAGTGCATATCTTTGAACTCTCCAGATATGGTTGATTTTAATTTCTGGCTAGTCTTCTGTAGACTCAGACAATTGATATTTACTATGGTGGGGTGACTGCCACTAGACATGCGCTGGTGAGCAGGGTGCTGTGCAGAGTTATTTATCTGTCTGCCCAAGCTGCTACAATGACTGTTTCCATCTCATGCTGAAACTGTTAGTTATGACAAGTTGACCTGAGATTGCTGCTGTGTGTGTAATGTCATAGGGTAGGAAACATCACTGGCCATGCTTGTGTTGACTTAGAGCAGCTGAGCATGGAGACATAAAAACCCAGTGATGTGTTTGTTTCCTTCCTTTAGGCGTTTTTGCTGAATGAAGACCTTGGGGATTCTCTGGATAGTGTGGAGGCTCTTCTAAAGAAGCACGAAGACTTTGAGAAATCCTTAAGTGCCCAAGAGGAGAAAATCACAGTAAGACATTTGCATTAGGTGATAGCTAAATGGGCGAGAAATAAAACAAGTGAATTGTTGGCTGCGGAGGAGACACTTCTGGAGGATGGGATTTTCTCTGCAGAATGATCCACTGTTATGTGGGCTGTATTATCTGTAAATTATGTGTATTGTCTCTAAAATGGAAAATAGTGGAAAAGGTAGGATAGGACTCAATTGCTGTCTTGGAGAGCTGAGTAACCTAGTGCTTGCATATCATGCCAGTGCATGTGTGGATGAAAATTTGTTAAAAATCTGTGCTCTTCCACATGTAAGATGATAATACAGGAAAAAAAAGGGTGTATCAATAGCTACCTTAATGGCTTTCTGCTAGTTTTACTGTGATAAACTTTTGAGAATTAATATACTAAGTAAACTTGCACAAACAATTTTTATTGCACCAAGTAAATGGAAAACTGTTTTCTCTTTAGGCATTAGATGAGTTTGCTACTAAATTGATTCAGAATAATCATTATGCCATGGATGATGTTGCTACACGCAGAGACGCTGTAAGTATCTAAAATAGATTTGGACTGTAGACTTTAATGTTTTGCTTCTGTTATTTTGTATGCTATGACTGCAATATAGGATAAGTCAGCAGAGCTCTCCCGAAAGTACAGATACAGTGGTGGCTCTTATGAGCTTGATGAATTTAAAAACCTTTACTTTTTTTTTTTTTTTCCAGCTGCTGAGCCGCCGAAATGCCCTTCATGAAAGAGCTATGTACCGTCGTGCTCAACTTGCAGATTCTTTCCATCTGCAGCAGTTTTTCCGAGACTCTGATGAGCTAAAGAGTTGGGTTAATGAGAAAATGAAAACTGCAACAGATGAGGCATACAAGGTAAACACAAACTGTAGAGTAATTTTAAGGCAATAACCAGGCTTAATGTAATCACTCTAATGATACGAAGCAGTGTCAGCCAAAATGTTGCTGATAGTAGGCAGTATTAATGGCAACAGAAAGAACTGCAGTTTCTCCATGACCCCAGGGGAGGGTCCCATCATGCTGTAGTCACGCATATTCAGTAGCGTACACGTATTATTCAAGGCACGCTTTTGGCACCAAATGCTCTTGTGGCATCTTGGCATGTGTAAGAATGTAGTCTAATTTTTAAAATTCTTCAGACCTATGGGTACTGATTTTGGATTGCAGGGTTCTTATTCTTTCTTCATCTGTAGGATCCATCAAACTTGCAAGGTAAAGTTCAGAAACATCAGGCTTTTGAAGCGGAGCTTTCTGCTAATCAGAGTCGTATTGATGCACTGGAGAAAGCTGGCCAGAAGTTGATTGATGTCAATCACTATGCATCTGATGAAGTGGCAACTCGCATGAATGAAGTAATCAGCTTGTGGAAAAAACTTCTGGAGGCCACTGAGCTCAAAGGTACAACTTGCTCAGAAGAATACGGGCAATTCTTTTTCTAGCGAGTTTAGCTGGGAGAAGACAGGAAGTGAGTTAAATGAAGTGGAAAACTGAAGTCCTATCATCCTTTTTTCCTCTTACCCCTCTGTCCTGGTCAGGTATAAAACTGCGTGAAGCCAATCAGCAGCAGCAGTTTAATCGCAATGTGGAAGACATTGAGCTGTGGCTGTATGAAGTAGAGGGACACTTGGCTTCTGATGATTATGGCAAAGATCTTACTAATGTTCAGAATCTTCAGAAGAAACATGCCCTGCTAGAGGCCGATGTTGCTGCCCATCAGGTAAGGGAAATAGTGGGGTTTTTCCTGCCCTTTTAGATCTGCTTACTTGAAAGTATTCACTCCAGAGACCTTAGCAGGTCTGTATCTTCATAATTGTTACAGCTTTATATTACAGTTTATTTATCAGAAATAATTTTTGACTGAGATGTAAATTGTATGTCTCTATGAACAGTATCTTCATGATTTTGACAAAAAGAAGCTTTTTGAAAAGTAAAGTAATTCCATACTGTGACCGGCTGACAGCACAACATTGTTTTGTTTTGTGAATACCAACTTTAAAAGATGTTCTGTGCTTTGCATTGGAAAGACTTCCCCCTTAAATTCTCCATTTGCAAACAGCTTACTCTTGTTCAGTTTGTTTTCCTATAGCTCTAAGAAATGGGAGGGGAGGGAGAACAGATCAGTTTTTAAATGTAGAAGTTTACAGCGAGTGATTCCTTTGTTTGCAAACGATCTTTCAGAGAATTAAATCCACAGCAAGAAAATCAACAAGATCTGGGTTCCCACAACTGGAATTATCAGTTGTTAACAATTGAAAAATGTTTCATTTAGACTAGCACATCTGTAAAGTTAATGTAATTTCAAGAATCTCTTGTTTATTTTATGAAATTGACAGAGTAAAACAAAGTACATTTACATAATGTGTTGAATATTATCCAGGATATAATTATTACCAATATTATTGCACTGGCAGTGTGCTGCTGGGGTTCTCTTCTTCTGTCACAATGTAACTTACTAGCTAAGACCTGAAAATGTTTTCAGTCACTGCAGCCATGTTACAGAAATTCTGACTTGATGCTATTGCTGAATTAATTTTAGGATCGTATAGATGGCATTACCATCCAGGCACGCCAGTTCCAAGATGCTGGGCACTTTGATGCTGACAATATCAAGAAGAAACAAGAAGCTCTAGTAGCTCGTTATGAAGCTCTAAAGGATCCTATGGTAGCTCGCAAGCAGAAACTTGCAGATTCTCTTCGCCTGCAGCAGCTTTTCCGTGACATTGAGGATGAAGAGACGTGGATTAGGGAAAAAGAACCTATTGCAGCTTCAACAAACCGAGGTTGGTCCATCCTGACATCTCCGGGATTGAGATGTCAGAATTACTCGGTTATAACTTGTCTCTTTATGGAACATTCCCTGGAAATTTCTGAAATGCTTATTGTAATTAATGTTGCCTGGAGTTACATATTTGCCATCACCCGTGGTTCTTGAACTTTTACATTACTTCTGCAATTCCAGTGGGTAACTTAGTGTTCCTAGTGCTCAGTCTTCATTGTGATAGTATTTACTCTGCAGGTTTGTCTTAGCACTGGTTGTAGCTTCCTTGATATTTTTGTTCTAATGACTCTGAATTACCTGATTAACTATTTTATATCTTTCAGGCAAGGACTTAATTGGTGTCCAAAATCTGCTAAAGAAGCACCAGGCTTTGCAGGCAGAAATTGCAGGCCATGAGCCCCGCATTAAAGCAGTCACACAGAAAGGAAATGCTATGGTGGAAGAGGGTATGTTTCAGTGTTTTTTTTAATTCTTTCTTTCTCAGAAATCCAAATGTCGTTGTGCTGAACTTTGCTCTCTGGCCCTGTACAATGAAGAATCACTGCCTGTTTTTATCCAAGCAATAGAAAGATACCTGCTAGCAGGATGAACTTCTGGTCATTCTTTCACCTGAAAATAAGAATATATTCCTTGATGGGAACTTGTTGTGATTTTCACAGGTCTCCATATGCTCTTGACAAACACATATAAGCCCTGTCTTCAACAGCTTTGTGCCATTTAGTGACCATTTGTAAATCTATTAAAGGCTTGTATCTGAGATGCATAATCATGATGTGAGAGGTGATGCGCCACAAAAGACAGTAATAGTTGCTCCTGCTTTTAAATAAACACGTATCTTTCTTTCTGACAGGGTGTTCTTAACACCAGAATAGTAAACAAAAATTTTTGTGGATTCCAGGATTCAGAATGCCTGTCTGAAATAATACTTGTCGGTTGTCAAAACTCTGCCACTGGAAAGAGATGACCTTTCCTGTTTCATCATTGAGAAGAAAAGTTGTGATGTGGCTTGTTTTGTTCTGAATGATTCAGATATTCCTAGTACAGTTTGATGGACAGGTGCAGTACAGTGTTTTCCAGTCTGAGGCAAAAGGACAAGCTGAGTTGCGCTTTCATTATTGTAGTCAGAATAGGCCCCATAGGTTTAAATGGGTCTAATTTCTGTGACTTTCAAGAAGTGTAAATGATTTTTTTAGTGTGTATTATTTATGTCTCCTTAAGTCCTTCAGTTCTCTCTTTCTGTTACCTAGGACACTTTGCAGCTGAGGATGTGAAAATCAAACTGAATGAGCTAAACCAAAAATGGGACTCTCTGAAAGCTAAAGCATCTCAGCGTCGACAAGACCTAGAGGATTCCCTGCAAGCTCAGCAGTACTTTGCTGATGCTAATGAGGCAGAATCCTGGATGAGGGAAAAGGAGCCCATTGTAGGCAGCACAGACTATGGAAAAGATGAAGACTCTGCTGAGGTATTTGAGATTTGTCATTTGAATCAGTTTTGCATAAACACAGTGAGGATTTATCCAGTGGTAAAAAAATAAGGAGCTCCGTGAACTTCAGGATTCTCAAAAAAAGGGCAGAAGATTCTTGTATCAAGCTGAATTTTGGCTCAGAGTCAAAAGATGGTGACAGTTTTTCCTGTGTCTTTGTTACTATTGCACATGAAAGTTTGCTGTTCACTATATTAAACCAATTGCGAGGAAACTTTACATTTGCATTCACTCTTGTATAGTTGTGGATTGTTTGGGGTTTTTTGGTCAAGTATAATGAGACTAATATCAGCAAATTCCTAGTGTGATGTTTCAATATGAGCCTGGTTTCCAATAGTTCATTGGTCTGGAAGTAATTTTTCATCTAGAGTTATTTTACTACTATTGTTCTGTGGTCAAACACCACATCCCAGACACTACTGACAGACATGCAGTTTAACGGCATACTTTCAAACTTAACACTATTTCCAGAGTGATACGTGGTACTCATGGTCAGAACAAAAGAATGTTTCTGAGATAAGGTTGGGGGAAAAGCACTAGAAGAATTTGGACTACTATCTGGCCTGTGAATAAATAGAAGTAGTTGTTCTCATGAGAGTCACAAGACTGGCAGCTCTGAAAAGCCTGCATTCCTTGTACATGGAGCCAAAGTATGTATTTGAAGCAGAAAGTATTTGTAAAATGGCTAAGTGTACATGTTGGTTTTATCATTTGCTTTCAGGCTCTTCTGAAGAAACATGAAGCTTTGATGTCTGATCTTTCTGCTTACGGCAGTAGCATACAGGCGTTAAGGGAACAGGCCCAGTCATGCAGGGTAAGGAAAGATGCTAATTGTGTTGCAAAAATTCTTCGGTCAGCAGAAGGTAAAGACAAAGCTTAATAACAGTTACTGGTTTTGAGAACTTATTGCAGACTGCACTTGATTTTCACAAAAAAAATTGTGGTCTGTTTTTATAATTGTAACAGACATCTATGTTGCATTGGAAGAAAACAGTATAATGTGGTGGTTTTCAAGGTCTGAGCCCAGACAGCACCTAAAATAAGTCTGTCTGTATTACATTTGTTTCAACAAGAATCATTTTAAAGCACTACAGTAGCTTTAATTAAAGCTGAAGTATTTTTTAGGACAACTACATTGATTGTAATAAACATGGAACAACTAATTTTTCTTCTGCTCCTTGTTTGTTAGCAACAAGTTGCTCCGACAGATGATGAAACTGGAAAAGAGCTCGTTCTGGCACTCTATGATTACCAAGAGAAGAGTCCCCGGGAGGTGACTATGAAAAAGGGAGATATCCTCACCTTACTCAACAGCACCAACAAGGTACGCTCTCCCCTCCTGGTTTGCTGGGCTGCTTGGCTCACTTGGTGGTGTGTGGTCTGCGGAGTGTTTTTGGTTTTGTTTTTTTGAATAAGAGCATTCAAAATTGTTGAAGAATTTGCACATTTATTCTATGTTCCCATTCAGCACTTTAGCATACCTCTTCAGCTCATTCTCATGACTCCTCTATAGCTGCCAGCTTTTTGAAGTTAGATAAACAGCATATGCTATAGGGCATGTGTCTGCAAGAGAACTTATTTCCCTGCTGTTGAGAAATTTTTGACCAAACACAAGGGGAGACATGGAAATAAGACCTAGATGTCTTCAAGAGACAGTTTGTTTGAAATGATCTCCATAAAAAGAGCAAACTGTTGTGAGCATCACTGTTTTTTCTGTGTTAGCAGAACACTGATTTGCAGCTTTCAGTTGTTCAGCATACTTTATGCTTGGTGTTGGCCTCACAGTGGTTGCTTTTTTTTTCCATCTTTCCAGGACTGGTGGAAAGTTGAAGTTAATGACCGTCAGGGATTCGTACCAGCTGCCTATGTGAAAAAACTAGATCCTGCCCAGTCTGCATCCCGAGAGAATCTCCTGGAAGAGCAAGGCAGCATAGCATTGCGACAGGAGCAAATTGACAACCAGTAAGATCTAAGTGATGAGATATGACACCCATCCAGCGTTTGCTGCCTTGGCCTTTGCCTCACATATGCCAGAAGCTTAGGTTGATGCCTCTTACGCTAGGGAGTAACTAACTGGAGCAAAACGGGGCTCCTTTACCAGGGGCACTATATTGAGTTGTTTTATTCTCATTCTAGGTTTTTCTTGTTGCTTTTCCCATTTTTTAACTGTAAAACTCATGAAACTAGAGCTCAACTTGCTGTCTGAGTATTTTATGTGTTCTTTTGTTGTTCAACTTAACAACTTAAACTTGTTTGTGAGTTATCTGTCCTAAGCAGCTCTTGTATTTGTAGTTGTCACTTCTTAGTGTGTGATCTGTTTTGAAAAGCTTTCTTAAATTTGGTTACATAAAGTACAGTACCCTCCCTATATAGGGCTGCCTCTGGAGATGACCTCCTTGGGAGCTGTGACAACTTTGGTGCCAGCTCATTACTTTATCTGCTGAAATGTGGTGCCATTATTTGTTGCCATTACATGGGCTAAAATGTGTCCCCCTCCTTTTTTTTTTTTTCTCCTTTTAAAAGAGGAACATGCCATTGCAAATAGAGAAAACCGTGTGGCTGTGGCTGCTTGGCAATGACCTTCTAACACACATGGTAGCTGCAGATTAGTTTAAGCATGGGCTGTGGGTGATAGCTGTGAGCTACTGGCTCATCTTATCAAGCCACTTGGAAGCCAAAGCTGAAAGTTTTATGCATACTCCCATCTGTTTGTGCAGCTATGCTGTCATTCTACATGAGGATTTCTTCCCACTCAGTTGTTTTGAGTTGCCAGTTATTACAGTGACATACAAAAATTACTAGTTTTAGCTCTAGTATTTAAAAAAAAAAACCCACCCTCCTACACCACCACCCCATCACCCCCAAAAAAAGCTTGTACCAGTGAGAAAAAAAAATGCTGGAAGATTGTGATGCATTGTTCAGGATTTTAATAACGTGTAACTTTCTCTCTGGGTTTGCATGCTGCTTTTAAGAACTAGAACAGAGGTGCCATATTTTAGAGCCAAGGAGAGGGGACCACACTTCAGCTTACAATGACATGGCACAATGATCAGGAAATGAGGAGACCTTATAGAGAGAGTTCAACTGTACTGCTGAGGTTTCCTGATGTGAATTTTATTCCTGGTCTGATTTGCTTTGTTTGCTTCTGAATGACACCTAATTTTCTCCATTTAAATGTGAACTCTTAACCATCTCCTACCACAGACAACCCATGGAAGGAGCTGCTGCTTTCATTATTTTTGTTAATCTGACTAATTTTTTGCATGCATTTGCTGTGCTCCCTCTGTCTGTGCAGGACTCTCATAACTAAGGAAGTCGGCAGTGTATCTCTGCGTATGAAACAGGTCGAAGAACTGTGAGTAGGATTAGCCCTTTCTAAACCATGCTGTCTCCATACTGTCACTGTTCGTTCTCCCTTTGTTTGTTTCTTTCTTTGGCAAGGCTGCTCCAAAGAGACGTGAAGGAAGCAATGTCTGCCATGTGAATTATTTTAGTTTAGATGAGTGTCATGGTATGTGTTTGATGTGTTGTTTATAGCCAGCCAACTGCTTGTCTTGTTGGTCACCTGTGTGCTGCTAAACTGGTGGATGATGTTTTTTTCCATTATGCTTATATTGCTTACCAAATGAGGCTTTAGTGATACCTAGGCTGTTTTCTTTAAAAAGCATCTCTTGCATTTACTGAGGTGCAGGTAGAAATACTAGTTTCTTTATATAAATATATGTACAACATATATACCAATTGTTATGTCACGTATGAATGTCTTAGAGTTTGGGAAGAGTGGGGTTATCATAGTTTATCATGTAAAGTAACAATCATGCTGGGTAGTCAAAAAGCATTAGTTTATTTCTATAGGATGATTGGGTTTTATTATCACATTAACTTAATTTTCAAACTTGTGTTCGCGTCTCCTGGAAAAAACACCAAGTTTCCATTATGGTCTTGGAAGTTGCTGGGAGATCCAAAGCAATAGTGTTCATTGGCTGTGCCTGACTGTCTTTTTATAGAGAATATAATTTTTGAGGATCAAAAGTGAAAGTATTATGTTAATATCTGAAGTGTTGCAAAGCAACTTTGATGTGAAGTCTGCTTCTAAAGGGATTATGCCCCAGATCCTCTATGAGCTTCACAAGTATTTAATATCTAAAATTGTATGCTGCGGCAAACTTCTGCAGGCAGGGCAGGCTTCAAAACAGTGTTTTCCTGCATGCGGTGGCTCATTCAGGTCAGGGCAGAATGTTTCCATTCAAAACTAATAAGATAGATACTTGGTTCCTTTCTGTCCAGTCTTAAACCAGGATAGAGAGGAAACTACAAAGTCTCTGCTTCCATGGAAAGACTTAGAGTTGATTATCAGTTTGATGTATAGGCATTACAGCCCGGGGTATCAAGGATTTTCTTCAACAGACCTTGTCACCTCTGAGTTATTGGTTAGGAAAATGCAGCATCATTGAACTCTTGAAGTTGGGAGGTGTCACTGCTCAGTGTTTGTCTGTGCTCCAAGGTGGGAAATGAAAACATTGTAAGGCTGCCCTTTCCCCATTTAAGGCCCTGGCAGGTATCTCAGCAGCATCTTATGTGATGTAATAACATCAAAATGGATATCTTCATGGCTTAATAATGAGAATCAGTTGCTGCTGTTGATCACTGTAGTAGACCTATGTGCAATCTGATTCAGGATATTAAAAAAAAAAAAAAATCCAGATGCAGCTAGAATATCTCATCTTCAGGACAACTTAAAAATAGGGTACCAGGAAGAAGGAGCGGTAAGAGCATGGCTTTTCTGAATGCAGGTTGTTTAAAAACTGGCATTATGCATTGCTAAAGAGATCTGTAATTCGGTATTGACGACTTTAAAGCTTCCATTAGCTTTTTTCAGCAGTAGCTTGGGAAAGGCCTTGTTGTAGGATGGTCTGTGTATAGCTGGTTAGCAGGAATGAAACAGGAGACACCAGTTATCTTTCGAGGTTAGTTTGCCTCTTCAAACCAATTTAAACATTTTAGAAGTTTTACTTTGCATTTATTCTAATGTAAATGAGGAGTAATTTCACTGATGTTGGGAATTCCACAGATATAAAACCAGTGTCTGTGAAATGAGTTTCTTGTATTTCCCAGTTGATTATGGTTCTGTTATCAAAGAAATAACACCTTTTTGAAACATTCAGCGGATTTTGCACTAAATAATGGCTAGGTAAGACAATTAAAATCCAGTAGCCTCCCAGCTTTCGGATGTAATAATCCGATGGCAAACTTGATGTACTATAGAAGGAAAATGCTTCTCGGAAAGTGAGATCCTATGGAGTCGTTTGTGCACTGTAGTGCTGCTGTAGCTGAGGAGCCTACCTTGACCTAAGCTGTGATTTGGGTTTGTTTCGCCCGGTGAAGTACTGCATGTGGGAGATCTCATTTTGGTGTGCATATCCATGTAGAGAAGACATGTAGAATTTGCATTTACCTAGTTGTGTACAAGTAGATCATGCTGTAGAAGAACAGTGTGTAGACTGCAGGGATTTCCCACGTCTTTGGTGATACCAGTACTTGGTAAATTACTGTGACTCCACTCACTTCAGTCTGACTGCCTCCTGCTTTCCTTTTCTGCTTGTTCCAGATATCACTCGCTTCTCGAGCTGGGAGAAAAACGTAAAGGCATGCTAGAAAAAAGCTGCAAAAAATTTATGCTTTTCCGTGAAGCTAATGAGCTTCAACAGTGGATCAATGAGAAGGAAGCTGCACTCACAAATGAGGAAGTGGGTGCTGATCTGGAGCAGGTGGAGGTGCTACAGAAGAAATTTGATGATTTTCAGAAGGTATGTTGTAATGCTGTGTAATGCGTGTGTTAGTTTTGGCCTTTCCCTTCAGGCTTTCTGATCATATATCCGTGAGAATTTTTCATAGCTGAGCATAGTTGAGAAGGAAACATAGCTTTGATTGGAAATAAAAAGGTATACATGCATTTTGTTTTGTGTGGATAGAGAGAATTCCACATTCAAAAGTCTTCAGTTTGGTTAGTCTCCATGTTGCTACGTGCTTCCCCGCTCCCAGAGAGCTGAAACTCTCTTTCAACACATTCAAATATAGAATCTGTCGAGCTTTGGAGGAATTTAATTTTATGTAAAACATAACCTTCAGTTAAGCTGTTCCTCTTCCTTTTTGTTGAAAGGAAAGATGCATTTAAATTTCCATGTGTGGAGTTTTTCCCAAGATAAGAAAAATAATTACTTGCTTCAAAATGTTGGTAGGCTTTCAGTTTTATTTTTTTTTCTGCTAATGTTTGCCATACTAGTTCACTTTTTTTTTTCTTTGCATGAGGTGTGAAAGAATTGCTTGGCCAGATATATTTATTCTGTCCACTTTGGTAAGATACTGAGCACTGAAATGCAAAGGTGCCTGACCTTTTACATTGCAAAAGGCAGTAATTTGGTAGTTCCATGGATGTTACCATGTTTACAGCTTGAAAGTTGGTCAAAAAACAATTTGAGCCAACCTAGTATTGTAGGTGAGAAGATGATAGCAATTGCTGGATTTTAGTTCTTTTAAAATAAGGTAGTGGTTGAAATTGTGTCACCTATTAAAATTTAAATGCAAGTTCTCCCCTACTTTTTAACCAAGTTCCCTTTCTGCTTTATAGAAAGCTCTCTGTCAATCTGTTTGGCTGGAGGCATTTAAGTGTCAGAGTAAAATTACTTTTTAAGTTGGCCTTCTAGTCAATTCATGCAGTAACGTGGATGATAGCTTTTGATTTTCGTGTTGGTAATGCTCTATACCTGACAGTTTAAAAACTTACTCAGTTCCTGACTGTTAATGAACTTTGGGTATGGAAAACTGATAGGGCATTTCTGTCATCCATTGACACTTGGGGCTGGCAGCCGGCGTTTCTTGGCGTAGACTGGTATTCACTGGGAGCTGTAAGGGTCAAGTGTGCTGAATTCCTGCAGTTTACAAACTGTGTGCTTTTTGGCACCCTTGGTGTGCCAGCTTGTTCCACATGTTTTGCGTGTGTGAGTGTTAATGCTGTGATATTTTACTCTTCCATGCAGGATTTAAAAGCTAATGAGTCACGTCTGAAGGACATAAACAAGGTTGCGAATGACCTGGAGTCAGAAGGGTTAATGGCAGATGAAGTGCAAGCAGTACAGCAACAGGTCCGCTTTTTCTCTGACTTGTCTAATCCTCTTGAGAAGCAAAAGACTTTCTTTTGTTTTGTCTGTTGTCTTCTGGTTTGCGTGCCACTGCAAGATTCCAGGTGTTCATTTTTGCTCTCTGGTCTGGGAATACTCGTATTCTAACCAGAGATACTAAATGCCTGTTCTGTAGCGTGGCCATGAGAAGGGTACCCTTTGAATTAGTTCCTTTTAAATAGTGCTATAGGAAATTGCACCATCTAAAACTTTTTCATTTTTTTCAGGAATGGAAAGTCTTTAAAATAGTACTAAAAGTCACAGAGAGTCCATGCATTAGCTTTGCTTCCTATAAATTTGAAATTTCAGCCTTTATTTCTTTGCAGGAAAAATGGTTAGGAATGCTAGGGGGAAAGAGAAATAAAATAGAGCTCAGCTTACAGTGGAGGGGTTTTGTGGGTTTTCTGTTTTGTTTTTTTAGTAACATACTTAATTTTTTGGCCAGCATTTCACATACTTGTGCTAATTCTGTAAATAATTCTGTTGGGTGCCAACAGAGTGTTGAAGTAGCTTGTTTATTTTCTGAGCTCTAAGATGATGTGTGGCAGTAGATGGCTGAGTAGTCAAACTCCCATTTCTGCTATACATTAGGTTGTTCAAGCACTATTTGGCGTAATGACACACTGTTAGCCAATTTCTAGAAGAAGGATGGAAGCATCCTTCTGATATCTTCCCTTACTCAAAAACTGTAAAAATTTTCTTTCTGTTGGAAAATAACAAGTTGTTTTTGTTTCTCTTTTTCCCTCTGCAGGAAGTCTATGGTATGATGCCCAGGGTAAGTGTTAATTTCTGAGATAGTATGGCAATTATGACAGATTTGGGATGTGCAGGTAGAAGTTCAGCCATAACTGTAGTTCATTTCCATGAAGGAACTCTGTAATGACTTTGAATGGACATAAAAAGATTCTCTTGTCTTCGATCCTTTATTTTCCTGAGTGTTTTGCCCACATTAGAGATCAATGCAGAGCAAGATAACCCAAATTGACACAAATACTTGTAAAAAATTATTTACTCTGTTAAGGTTTGAACATGGAGAACTTTCAAAGATTTTTTTAGTATATTCTGGTAGTTTTAGATTTTGCTTCCTATTTAAAGCTGTGTTTTCCTATTTTCAAACAGGATGAAACTGATTCTAAGACAGCCTCTCCTTGGAAGGTAGGTGTCACTACTTAGTAGTACACAACCAGGAAGTAAAACAAAAACTGCAGCACATCATCTTTTTTAGACCATACACCTTCTCATATGCCCTTTTTTCTTTTTTTTTTTTTTTTTTTATACCCTCCTTTTTTTTTTTTAAAGACTGACAAAGTGGTTTTAACTGTGTCCTAGTCTTAGCAAGTGTTTGACTTGGTATTAATTTAGGGTTAGTGACTTTGCTTGTTTACTTCAACAAGCACTTTACAAAAATTTGTTGAGCATTCAGCAGAAATTCACCTTGATATACTTGCATACAGGTTCTCTCAATGTATAAAGATGTCATATAGGTTCTACTCTTTGTTATGAAAATAAAAGCCATCTAGGCAAAGTCAAGTGACTATGTCAGTTCTCTATTTCAGGTATGACTATAAGAAGTGAGATAAGTTTCCAACAGAATTGCTCTAGCCACAGAAATTGCTGACAGTCTGTTTTTACCTCTCTGCTGCAAAACTCTGTTTTGAGCTCCTATCGTAAGATTGATTCCAGTTTTTATACCGATGTTTTTGGGTATTATATGGCCACTAGATGTGAAATAGTCCCTGCTCACTTAGCATGAGTTCTTTTATTTTATGTAGCGAGCAGAAAGAAATGTTTTTATTCCTGAAAGTCAAAACCATTTATGTCAATATTCCCTTAGTAATGAATGCATTGTATGTGTATAGCAGTATCTTTGTCATCCATTGTTCATCTCTAGCTCGTTTTCTACAGTAGTTGGAAGCAGCCTTTCTCCATTCATTAGTGGCTTACAATGGAATAGCTGTTACCTGCTGATGCACAAAAATATCTTGAATATTTTTTACATTATACAGCATTGAGCTTTTCTCTATAATTATTTCATTCACGTGTTTCATGTCCTGCATCCACCCTCTTAGACTTAAAGCTGCTTGTACATCTTTTAAGCTGTGTGAATGTGGGGAAAACCAGATAAGCATGCAGTATTTTGATAGCGTTGTAGAAAATGCAGCCATGTCAACAAGAGTTGGTGATTTTTTTTTTTTTTTTTTGAGGTGAATCCTAACAGTCTTGTAGTAACCTAGCAAACTAAAAGTTCTTGTCTGTGCATATCTGCAAATGGATGAATTTTGCAAGTAATCCATCACTGTCAGAAAAGTAGATTGCACATTGGTGGCAATTGGTCATTATTTTTCTGATTAGCCTTCACCAATTTTGGTGATGTTCTAGAAGTACCTGAATTAACTGCGAAGCTGATTTTGCCAAAAACTCAGCCAAGAGTTAAACCATTTGGGTGATAATTTTTTTCAGTCTCCATGACTAGGAGTTTGGGGGGTTTTAAATTCATTTATTGAATAACAACTTTAAATTTTCTCTTTTCTGTCCTTTTTATGACTATTACTGGGGTTTTTTTAATTTACATTAACAAGATAGTACTCACTTGTAAATTTCTAACTGTCCTTAGTCTGATCTATAATACCTTAGGTATTGCAACTAATTATTCTTGGTTGCTTTTGTAATTTACGTGCATTGATTTTCTTATTCTTTGCTTCTTTCTTTCATCTTAAACAACAGTGTATTCAAAACACTGTTCAAAAGTATATAAAAATTAAAGAATTCAACATTTTTCATTGAAATCTTTAAAATCTAGGGTGTTTCGTCTTGCATTGTGTAGAGTTGTATTTTACAAAGTCTGTATTTTTGGCCTATGCCAAGTAATTAAGGATTTTTGAGGGAGTTTTCTGTCAGTTTGATTTTGGCTCTGATTGGTTAGAGTTGACTTTAATGCTACAAATTTTTTTTTCTGCATTTTCGTACAGTCTGCACGTTTGATGGTACACACAGTGGCAACCTTTACATCAATCAAGGTAATAATACAACTTTTTCTGAGCTGATGTAAAAGCTGAGAACATTTCTTACCCTCCCTTTCCATAGTCTCTTATTAGTGTTCATAAACCCTTCTGAATCAACTTATTGAAGGAAGTATTGATCTATACAGCGTTTGCTTCTCAGGTTACATCAATATCCTATTATATACATAAAATAATTTGGTTTTAAATCTCAGAAGAAACCCTTAAAATGATTTTATTTAACTAGGCTACTTGAATTTGTGCGTTCTTTTGGAAATGAGCAGAATGGAGTAACCTTTACCTCTAGTGAAAGGCCAGTCTTAACTTTTGATTTATCTTATTGACTGCTTGATGAAGTTTATATACTGCAAAAGAATGAAGCATAGCTATTTTAGGACATCTTCCAGCACTATTATCGGTAGGCTGAAATAAAGCCTGTAAGAATGGAGATGACAAAGGCGTTGTTGGCATATGTGCAAAAGGTGCAGATAAACATAGTGAACAAGATGTTACTGGTTACTAAAGTTTTTGGTTTGACATCATAAAGCCCCAGTGGGTCCAGCACGAGAGTTTCTTGTGTAAACAAAAATGCTGTAAAACTGTGGTCTGCAATATCCGGGGTGTTTTGTTTGTTTGTTTTACAGGAACTGAATGAACGCTGGAGATCTCTGCAGCAGTTAGCAGAGGAGCGAAGCCAGCTGTTGGGCAGTGCTCATGAAGTCCAGAGATTCCACAGGTGAGGTGTTTGTATCATATTTGGTCTTAATTCAGTAAAACGCTCTGTCCATAAGAGTTCTGAAACACAGTGGGACCTGTTCTAAACAAATCAACTTTCAAGTACCCAGCTTGTTCAGTGGAAGTTAGACCACCAGTGGTCCAACAAGAATTCCTTACATTCTTCCTAGACGATGAAAGACTTGTTAACATGAAAGCATGGAATTGCTGTGGGCTTGGGACATCTGGATTGCTGTCCCGTTTTGCCCAAGTCTGCTTGTGTCATCTTGGGATATAATTTAATAGAACCATTATCTACTTGAACTTCTCTGGAAATCAGCGACCTGCTAGGTAATAGATTTTAGTATGATCTCTATTTTAATTCTCTTTTTGCCTTCCCCTCACTCAAACCAGAGATGCTGATGAAACAAAAGAATGGATAGAGGAGAAGAATCAAGCACTAAATACAGACAACTATGGACATGACTTGGCCAGCGTGCAGGCTCTGCAGCGCAAACATGAAGGCTTTGAGAGAGACTTGGCAGCTCTTGGAGACAAGGTCAGATTGCGAGGAAGATGAAACCAAAAGCTTGCTTGGTTTCTATCTAGCAGAAATGATTGAACTACAGAAAAGAATCTTTTTGCCTTCATTGTGTTTATTTCCCTTTCTCTAATTCTAGGTGAATTCTCTTGGTGAAACTGCCCAGCGTCTGATCCAGTCACATCCAGAATCTGCTGAAGATCTCCAAGAAAAATGTACTGAGTTGAATCAGGCTTGGAATAGTCTGGGAAAACGTGCTGACCAGCGCAAGGAGAAGCTTGGAGATTCTCATGACTTGCAGCGTTTCCTCAGTGACTTCAGGTAGAGACGCTATCCCCCCCACCCTAATTCATCTGGAACAATATATGGCTTATTGTTCCGCAGGGATATTCCGGGGGGGGGTTTGAAAAGTGTTTTCCTTGTTCTGGCTTATTTCAGTTGAGAGAGGGAAGAATTCTCTATTAATGTGTGTTCACAGGGACCTTATGTCTTGGATCAATGGAATCCGGGGCCTGGTTTCCTCAGATGAGCTTGCAAAGGATGTGACTGGAGCTGAAGCTTTATTGGAAAGGCATCAGGTATGTGACAGAAAAGTGTGTATCATAAACATCAGCTAATGTTTCTTTCTTGACGCTTTCCATTTAGAGTTCCAGAAACAGATGAGTTCCAGCTCTGCCGTCTATTTATGTAGTAACACATCTCTGTACTTTGCAGGAACACCGCACTGAAATAGATGCAAGGGCTGGCACTTTCCAGGCATTTGAACAGTTTGGACAACAGCTTCTGGCTCGTGGACACTATGCCAGCCCAGAGATCAAGGAGAAACTGGATATTCTAGATCAAGAACGGACAGACCTAGAGAAGGCTTGGGTCCAGCGCAGAATGATGCTAGACCAGTGCCTAGAACTACAGGTACTGTGCTGCATTTTTAAAAAGAATAATTATTCCTCCTTTCTTAAGAAAGTTTATTGTTTCATAGTGATGAGCAGCGCTCTTGGTCTGTCTTTCTCATGCTTTGGAGTTTTTTCTCACTAGCTGTTTCATCGGGACTGTGAACAAGCTGAAAACTGGATGGCTGCCCGAGAGGCTTTCCTAAATACAGAAGATAAAGGCGACTCCTTAGACAGTGTGGAGGCACTCATCAAGAAGCATGAGGATTTTGATAAGGCAATCAATGTCCAGGTGAGGAGCATAGCTGAAGTAAGGGGAAAATAGTTTAGTTTTTCTTATGCAGATTATTAGCAAAAGAAGTTACTACCGTGTATGGCTGCTAAAGTTCAGTTCTAAATATTCAGCTGTTTAGATCTGCTGCACAAATTTAAAGCAGCTAATGCAGATAGGGATTTATTTTGATGCCTACAGACTGTAGGAGTAATGGCAAGTATTTGTGTAAATCTCTTACTGATTTGAATTTTTTTTTTACCACAGAAAAAGGTGCATTTTCAGTTTCTTGTAGCAGAAAGCTGCCTGCTTTTATTGAGAGATCATACTACTGTAGCTTAAAGTCCGAAAGATACTTTTTTCCTAAATGCCACAGGTGAAAGATGTTCTGAAGTTGAGCTGGCCAGTCCTGTAGAAGATAAACTTCCTTCGTAGAGTCACATTTACAATAATATGTATTTAAAGAAGGAAAAAAAGTTTTGTTCCATTCCAGACCCTGCTCATCACTTGACTCTAAGGAACCGCAGTTCTAATAATGGCTTCTGTTTTTAACAGGAAGAGAAAATCGCTGTCTTGCAATCTTTTGCCGACCAGTTGATCTCTGCTGATCATTATGCAAAAGGAGTCATCGCTAACAGACGCAATGAGGTTCTGGACAGGCAAGTATTGTGCTGCTGGATGGGATGCAGATACTGACTGAAAGCCAATGCTCTTTTGGCAACATTTTGTAACTGTTAAACGTGATGCTGTGTGTAGTCCTATTTTTTTCATTCAACATCTGTATTTAATTGCATACAGGTGGCTTCGTCTGAAATCTCAAATGATTGAAAAGAGATCAAAGCTCGGAGAATCTCAGACACTCCAGCAGTTCAGTCGTGATGTGGATGAAATAGAAGCTTGGATCAGTGAAAAGCTCCAAACTGCAAGCGATGAGTCATATAAGGATCCCACTAATATCCAGGTGAATATGATTCTCAGCTCAAAAATCAAAATATAATTTTTAACTTGGCGAAGCATGCTCTGGTTTGAAAAAATATGCTCAGGAATTCTTGTTCGCTGGTAACAGAATTATACACCATGTTGGACATGGTCTTCATTTAACAAGCAGAAAAGGGAAGTTACATTATGCATGAAAGGAGACCCAAAATAGAACTCGCTTGGTAATTACTCATGCATATAATTAATAGGATACATGGTATCTGCAGCAGCAAGTTTCCTGAAGAAACCCCCCAGCAGCTATTCTGTCTTTCTCCCAGCATCTAGATAATAAAATAAGGAAATGGAGTTCTTGGGTCTCATCTGTCTTATGTTCTAAAATGCCAAAGCTCATGTATTTTTCAGTATTAAGGAACAATTAATAAAAGTTACCTCTTATGTTTTAATACTGGTTTATGAAGTAGCATGAATGCACTGAACTACTTCTCTCGATCTGTTTTATAGCTTTCCAAACTGCTGGTAAGTAGTTTGGACTAGCCCTGCTATGTGAATTTGTTTGCTTCTTATAGCTTATGTGTGAGCACAAGGTCTGGTTGCAGTCTGTTGCTCCATCCATTGGTTCATGCAATCTCTTTATTTTCTGTTAGTTCTTGACCTACACCCAGGTGCAGCTATTGATCTTCATGTTATGGGTGTGGCTTTTTTGTTAATGCCTATTCAGCATCATTTATTTATGCATTCATTTTGCAGGTGTTCTGCATGATCTGTTTAGTTTGTGGTGCATTAGCGATGGAGTTTGGGGGTTTTTAGGAGTTAACCCATAGAAAAATGGGTTTCTATACTCATTTTCCAGAAATTTGGCTATTGGGCCAGTCACCATCCTGCCTGGATCTAGAGTGGTGATGATTTAACATGACATGTAATGCCAACTCCGTTAGCTTGCATTTGTAGAATCAAATGCTAAAGATGGAGGATTCAATGAAATGATAGACCTAGATGGCTTAGTTCTTGCAACAGTAGCATAGGAAGAACACTCCAGAAAAAGATGTGTACCAGATGGAAAGCTGACAGGACTTGTAAGAAGCCAAGAATTGGAGTAAAATGAGGATATATGGAAGGAGAAGACAGAACAAAGAAAGGGGAAGCTAACTAGAGTAAGATAGCAAAGAATTGGTGTCACTTTAGGCTGTGGTATGTTAATTTTTTTATTATTATTTAGTTGAAAAAATTAGAATTTTATATTAAACTGAAAAGGCTTGTCTGGAATGTGTTATCATGGTAATTATAGGGAGATATGCAATTGGCAGCTTTTTAATTGAATTTTACATGTTGGTAAATCTAGCTTTGAAGGATATGTTTTTATAATCTCAGCATTCAGGATTAACAGTTCCCAAAATAAAGCAGTTCATGCAGAATTTCTCATGCCAGCGCTATAGTATTTTCCATCTTTTATTTTTAATCTAACATTTCCGTTCATTCCATTCTCTCAGGGCATTGTATACCCATGTCCAATGTTACTAGCATTTCCAGTTAATACTTGTAAATTCTGTCTTGTCATTTTTGTGCTATTGTTACCTTCCTGGTGGGCGGATGGATCATGTATATATGAGAGAACTGCGTGCTTCCTCCCACACCAGGGCTCCTATTGTTCTCATGGTGCTCTCCACTCAGCAGAGAAATTTTTTAAACAAATAATTCACATTTATTTTTGTAGAGTTTATGGTTGTTAATTCACAGTTTTAGTATATAATGTGGTCATGTGTCACTGACTAATATCAAAACAGTGCCAAAACCACCTGCAGCAGTGATTTATCTTAATTACCTATAGATTAGGAAGGGAAATAAAAATTTGTCGTATTGCTATAGGAGTAGAAAGGATGATCTGCTGCGCTGCTGCGTAGGTTAGAATTGCTGCTTTTCAAAGGTGATGGCATTGAAAATGAGAAAGCTTTACTTGAGTAACAGCTAAGCTTAATGCAGGGAACGTTGCATGGGCATCTGTGAAATGCAGATGATGTTGCCCGAGTTGTGTGTCTCAGCTCCTGGACAGTTTTGCTGGGTCAAAGCTTGATGATTAGTCAGATTAATGAGAGTTAATGTTTGAGTGAGCAATAAGTATTCTTACTGAGAGAGGGAACTTCTTTAGATCAGGCTACATACAAACCTCGTTATGTATGTAGATAACTCTTGTGCTCTCCTCTTGGCCCATGAGAACAATTTAGGAGCCCTTTGTCCAGTCTCTAACAGTTTTGCTTTTGTCGTCTTCAGAGCAAACACCAGAAACACCAAGCCTTTGAAGCTGAGCTCCATGCCAATGCAGACCGGATCCGCGGAGTCATTGATATGGGGAACTCGCTGATTGAAAGAGGAGCATGTGCCGGCAGCGAGGATGCTGTGAAGGTAGATACAACAAGTCTTAGAAAACTTGCTTTAGTTTCTGCTTTGATGTGTGTTTGGATAATTGGGGAAGGAGAGCGTCCCTCAAAAACAAATCTTGTTTTATAGAAGCTTTTCTATTTCAACTACGCAGTAGAAATCTGGGTAATCGTTCTGCTCTGTTTTCAAGAATGAGAAGTTTTCCAGTCCTGTGATTGGGATGTAAAAGTTGAACTGAATTATAACTAGGCAGCGTGAAATAGTGACTGTGTAATGTGCATGTCTGGAATCAGCAGCCAAACTGGTACCCTTATTCTGGCTTTGAGTTTATCAGAACTTGTGTTTTTAGTTTGTAGCATTTATCTTTTCCATCTTACAACAGGCACGCCTGGCTGCCCTGGCAGACCAGTGGCAATTCCTGGTACAGAAATCGGCAGAGAAGAGTCAGAAACTGAAAGAAGCTAATAAGCAACAGAACTTCAATACTGGAATCAAGGACTTTGATTTCTGGCTTTCAGAGGTAACTGAGATTAGGATTCTTTACTTCCAGGACTTGTTTTTCTAATTTTTGATTCCCTTTGCTGATGTTAGATTTTGCGGAGCATAGTCCACCTTTGAGCAAATCTACATTTATTTTGGAAAAAATCTTTATTATGGCTAAAAATCTTGTGGATGTTTTTATGTTGTTATTTATAAACAATAAGGTGAGAAGCATATTTGCATAGAATATGTTAGGAATTAAAACATTGATGAGGCAAAGGTTTATCCACACTGTAGAAAACTGAGAACAGAATTAATTTCACAGTTTTGAAGACATAATTTCACAGGTTTTGTGAAAACACAAGTCATTCTCTATCCCCTTTTTCCTTTCCCACCCCCAGGTGGAGGCTTTGTTGGCATCTGAAGACTATGGGAAGGACTTGGCATCAGTTAACAACCTTCTGAAGAAACACCAGTTACTGGAAGCTGATATATCTGCTCATGAGGTATTGCTTTCTCTTTTAGTTTTGGAAGATAAATCGTCATAATCAGCAAATTCTACAGATAGCGCTTCAATACATGCTGCAGTCGCATACCTGTTGAAACGTGTTTTCTTAATAAAAGCTGTGACTCTGCACAGGAGTCAGATTATGATTTTTATACTGACACAACAAACGCAGAAATGGGATCCAAGCACTTCACACACTTTTTCGCCCATGCTTCCAGGATCGTCTGAAGGACCTGAACAGTCAGGCTGACAGTTTGATGACCAGCAGCGCTTTCGATACATCCCAAGTAAAGGATAAACGTGAGACCATTAATGGGCGCTTCCAGAGGATTAAGAGTATGGCAGCTGCCCGCCGTGCAAAGCTGAACGAGTCCCACCGTCTGCATCAGTTTTTCCGTGATATGGATGATGAGGAGTCCTGGATCAAGTGTGTATTTTGGAAGTTCTAGGCTCTGGCATGGGGGCATGTTCTTACTGCCAGCTTGCTAACAGCATTCATAGTCTGTAGCGTGGCTTTATAACCTGCCTTTTCCACAAGTATGGGTCTCTCAGAGAAATCACCTTTTTCCCCCACTCAAAGAAAACTATATTCAAAATGGCTTCAGAACTAATTTGGGTGTGGCTTCTTATCTACAGTTTTCTTTGTTCAAACCCCAAAAAGGAAAGCTCTGTGCTGGAAAAAGCAATGCTGTTTAGACCTGGACCAGATAACTGAAAATTGACTCTACTCTTTTGGGGAAAGCTCCTAGCAAAAATTCAGACTTTACAAACTTTACTTTTTCAGTTTGAAGTACTTTTTTTTTCTTTCTTTTTTTTTTTTTTTTTGTTCTAGCCAGTTGTAGTAATTAATCAAACTCTCTTTCCACATTGGTGTTAGTGTCTTGAGAGGAGGGAAAGAGGTGAGCCTGATGGAAATCACTCAAATTAGAGCACTTTTTTTGTCATGCTTGTAAAATAAAAAAAGTAAAATTTGACAACAGCAGGTAAACTTTACAGAAGGCATCTATCTCTTTAGATAGAAAACAGTACAGAGAAACTGTCCTTCAGAGAGAAATGATAGGCCCTCTGCTGCGTTCTTTCTCCCTGCCCATTACCCCTGAATGTGCTGACAGGAGCCAGCTGCTCCTGTTTGCTGATAACTCACACATACAGTTTTTTACATCTAAGATTTTTGTCCTTTGAAGAGCATTTCCTTATTTGCAGTGTCTGAGGTGTTTTTTTTTTTTTCTTTTGTTGGGTTTGACCTGTAGAAGTAACTTTCAAATTTTATCTTTCTCTTGAATTTAGAGAGAAGAAACTGTTGGTTAGCTCAGAGGACTATGGCAGAGACCTAACTGGTGTGCAGAACCTTAGAAAAAAACACAAGCGCTTAGAAGCAGAATTAGCTGCCCATGAACCTGCTATCCAGGTAAACATCTCTCTCCTTGATGACAGATTTCTCTGTAAATAACATCTTGCTTGTTTGTGGCAAATAGAAAAGCCAGTAATAGGTTTGTTGGAATCCAGATAGAGTGCACAAGAGGGAGCAGGTGATGTTCCATTAACTGTGTGTTTCTCTGCTTCACAGGGTGTTCTAGACACTGGTAAGAAGCTTTCAGATGACAACACAATTGGAAAGGAGGAGATACAGCAGAGACTGGCACAGTTTGTGGATCATTGGAAAGAGTTAAAACAATTGGCAACTGCTAGGTGTGTGAGCCATGTTTTTGTAAAATTCAGTGTTAATTAAAACAGTTACGGGGACTCGTAATAACCAGATTTACTGAAATTCGGGGTCTAGGGTATGGGTCCTTAGTTGGTAACATGATGTAATAGCACATATCACTCATGACAGACTCCAAGAGACTACTGAAAAGAGTTTTAGTGATAATGTCCCTTAGTAGGAACATGAGTCTTTTTTTGAGCTATGCTGTGTTTAGCCTTTACTTGCACCAGTTGGAAAACATAAAGTTAACTGGCTTTAATCCACTGCCAGGATGTTTTTGTGGATAGAAGCTGTTGGGAGAAGATTACTCATTTTAGTCCTTCAGTAGTGGCTGGCTTTGTGGCCAAGTGAATTTCTAGCGCTGTAGGTACCGCAGTCTGTGGCTGGAGAAGTGAAGTGTGAATGATTGTGTGTTTGAGGCTCAGTCTCTGTGCATTCTTAGGTTTGCTGCTGCTGTAATTTGGTTTTACATCTTAGAACTAAAAGCCATAAAGCAACACTGTTGCTAATTTTACCTTTCTTTTCCCATACAGGGGTCAGCGTCTAGAGGAGTCACTGGAGTACCAGCAGTTTGTAGCAAATGTTGAGGAAGAAGAAGCCTGGATCAACGAGAAAATGACATTGGTAGCCAGCGAGGATTATGGGGACACACTTGCTGCTATCCAGGTATGGACAAAGTTGTCAGCTCTTTGTTGTTCTTATTGCATTATTGTTGGTTAGAACTTAACGAACCTTTTCCTTAACTGTATTTCCAATTTAGAGGCTATTGTTCGTTCCTTTTGAAGGCCTACATAGTAAAAAACATGAATTCATTTTATAAAAGCATCCCAAATATGTTGCTTCCTGTAGAAGGGGCTTGCAGTTTGGTGTAGCTTTGCATCTCTTGAACTCTGACTGGCAGTCCTAATTAATTCAGATGGCTGAAATTATATTGGAAGTCAATATCGGTCTCCTTTTGTCCACAGAAAAAAGCAAGTTATGCTAACCAGCTAATAGCTGTTGTCAGAAAGTTTATGATAGCTGATTTACAACAATAAATTATTTTCTTGTTTATATATTTTTAATAAGTAGTGAGAAACTATTTTAGCAAGTGACTGTCTCTCGTATTTGCAGGGCTTGCTGAAGAAGCATGAGGCTTTTGAGACTGATTTTACTGTCCACAAAGACAGAGTGAACGATGTTTGTGCAAACGGAGAGGATCTCATTAAAAAGGTAAGCATAAACTGGTAAAGAAAAACCTTTGAAGGCTACCCAGGCCATTTTCATGTCCAAGTAGACTTACTCTTCTCTGAGGGCTGATTTCTCAACTCTTTGAAAAGAGCTCTTACTCATTTTTTTGTGGCTAAATAAGGTGTTGGTGTTAACTGCCTCCAAAGCTATTTCTTGGACAAAATCAGTTGAAGCCCTTGCTCAGTCACCAACTTACTGGGTGCCTGGGAAGAGCTTAAGATCATATGGTGTGCGTTGTTTTTTCTCCTGTCATGTAGAACAATCACCACGTGGAGAACATTACTGCCAAGATGAAGGGCCTCAGAGGCAAGGTGTCAGATCTGGAGAAAGCAGCGGCTCAGAGGAAAGCCAAACTGGATGAGAACTCTGCCTTCCTCCAGTTCAACTGGAAAGCAGATGTAGTGGAGTCATGGATAGGTATGTTCTATACTGGGGCCCTGTATCCTGTCACAAAGAAATTTGAAATGCTCTTTCATTTTGGAAGATCTCAAATACCTTCGTGCTTGCTGTTGCAATGAGCAGACCTAAAGCTAAAGTAATCAGCAGTGCTGTACCTGATTCGTGCTTTTGAGGTGACCTGATTTGGAATAAAGGGAGTGTTTGCGAGAGACACATTGACATTTTTACTAAACTTTTTTCCTTGTCCAGGTGAGAAGGAAAACAGTCTGAAGACAGATGATTATGGGCGTGACCTCTCTTCTGTGCAAACACTACTCACCAAACAGGTCAGTGCTAATGCTGCTTCTACCCATAAGTGATGAGAGAACAGGTGAAGTCTTCCACAATGCACGAGGATCTGGTATTTATGTTTGAAATAGATTCAGGATATCAGAATGGTTAAATAAAAATATAATCTAAAATACTTTGTTCCTTTTAACGCTTCAGGAAACTTTTGATGCTGGACTGCAGGCTTTCCAGCAGGAGGGAATTGCAAACATCACTGCTCTGAAAGACCAGCTCCTAGCAGCCAAACATATCCAGTCAAAGGCCATTGAGGCTCGGCATGCATCCTTGATGAAACGCTGGAATCAGCTTCTTGCTAATTCTGCTGCCAGGAAAAAGAAACTCTTGGAGGCTCAGGAGCATTTCAGAAAGGTGAGTGCCCAAACCATGGGGCTACAAGAATCTAATTGTTCTCTTCAGGGGGAAAAAACCATACACCACTTGTAACTTCTGTAGCTTTTTTATTTGCAGCTAATGATTATGGAGGTCCTGGAGACTTAGTGTAAGAATTTTTTAGATGCTTGCAAGGAATAAGTACTGAAGGCAAACTCACTGATGCATGTTAATTCTAGATCAACTCATATGGAATATGTGCATTGCGGCATAACTGAACTGAACAACTGGATCGTTTTCTCTTTTCAAGGTTGAGGATCTGTTCCTGACTTTTGCAAAGAAGGCGTCTGCCTTCAACAGTTGGTTTGAGAATGCTGAAGAGGACCTGACAGATCCTGTGCGCTGTAACTCGCTGGAAGAAATCAAAGCACTGCGAGAAGCCCATGATGCTTTCCGTTCTTCACTTAGTTCTGCCCAAGCTGACTTCAACCAGCTGGCAGAGCTCGATCGCCAGATCAAGAGCTTCCGTGTAGCCTCCAACCCATACACTTGGTTTACTATGGAGGCTCTTGAAGAAACCTGGAGGAATCTGCAGAAAATTATCAAGGCAAGTCGGAGAGAGACTCTTCATAGTTTACGACCTTTCAAGTCTTCCCTGGAAGTTCACAGAATCATAGAATGGTAGGGGTTGGAAGGGACCTCTGTGGGTCATCTAGTCCAATCCTCCTGCCGAAGCACGGTCACCTAGAGCAGGCTACGCAGGACCTTGTCCGGGGCGGGTCTTGGATATCTCCAGAGAAGGAGACTCCACAACCTCCCTGGGCAGCCTGTTCTAGTGCTCCGTCACCCTCAGAGGGAAGAAGTTCTTCCTCATGTTCAGACGGAACTTCCTGTGCTTCAGTTTGTGCCCGTTGCCCCTTGTCCTGTCGCTGGGCACCACTGAACAGAGTCTAGCCCCGTCCTCCTGACACCCACCCTGAAGATATTTGTAGGCATTTCTAAGGTCCCCTCTCAGCCTTCTCTTCTCCAGGCTGAACAAGCCCAGCTCCCTCAGCCTCTCCTCGTAGCAGAGATGCTCCAGTCCCCTCATCATCCTCGTAGCCCTCCGCTGGACTCTCTCCAGTAGCTCCTCATCTTTCTTGAACTGGGGAGCCCAGAACTGGACACAGCACTGCAGATGGGGCCTCACGAGGGCAATGCAGAGGGGAAGGAGGACCTCCCTCGACCTACTGGCCACACTCCTCCTAATGCATCCCATTAGGATGTTGTCCTCCAAGATAATTAGTACAAGAGTTTGTCACTACTACAGATGGAAATATCCCAAAATTTGGGAGCAAAGAAAAAATTCATTAGCTATAAACTTGTGCTATTGTCAGTTGTTTTCATCGTCTTCTGTCTGCAGTCTTTCCAAAGACAAAGCACATGTCCATGGCTTCCTAACTGTAAAACGTTTAACGCCCATGCCATGCACTGAAGTAACTGCTGGTTCAATTCCAGTTCTCAAGACTTCAGCAGGAATATTCTGTATTGTCATCTTAGATGAGTTTGTCTAGATAGCAAGGACACTCTTTGAGCACTCAGTCTTGTTTTGAGCTTCAGAACTGTGCTGGTGTGCAGCTCTTAGTTTTTGCTTTTAATTACAGGCTGAGGGCAATCACGTTATTTCTCTGTTTGAAATTATTTTTGTGTATTTCTCAGGAACGTGAATTGGAGCTGCAGAAGGAACAGCGAAGGCAGGAAGAAAATGACAAGTTGCGCCAGGAATTTGCTCAGCATGCTAATGCTTTCCATCAGTGGATTCAGGAGACCAGGTATAGTTTGTCTTCCCAGGGGCTGCCCTTAGAGAATTCCTCAGCTCATGTTTGTATCCATCCCACATCTCTCTGGTCTGTCAAAGCTGTAAATATCTCCTGCTGAAAAACAGCTGTTCAGGACTTGTTTCCTGCAGTTGGGATTTGAGGGAGGCCCCATTAGCCACAGGGAAGTGAAAAGCCCTGAAACACCAGACTTTAAAAGTGTTTCTGCTTCTGAATTTGTTTTCCTGCAGTAATTCCAGTTATCCAGAACTTCACTCTTCTCCAGTTATTCCTGAACTGGTCTGCAGTACAGCCAGGGGGATGGGGAACAGATAGCTGGAAGCAGACTGTGTGATGTGGCAGTGGCATTTCTGTTAACGCTCCTTTTGTATTGAATAGTATGTGAGAAATCGCACTAGAATTTCCATAGAGAAAGAAGCTGTGAAAAAAGCTGAACACTACTTTGTAATCACTTTCCTGGGGTGCTGTCCAATAACATCCTTGCCTAGGGAGAGGGAGTAAAGATTTAATAACTGCGTTAGAAATAAATAAATCTCGAGGTCAAAAATTGCATGAACTGAAGAGCGTGTTTCTAGAGAAGAGGTAACCGTGCTCAGACGGTGCTGTTAGCCAGTTCTGACGCACTCGGGTTGCGGTTCAGAGGAGGTGAGTTCTGTTTTCGTGTAATCCTGTGGTTTTCTGTCTCTGTGTGTTTACAAATGGTTCTGTATGTGTCTTCATTGAATAATGAAATATAAATACAATTTTTAACTTTTTGATGTTTGCTTCCCACCCAAATCTCTGTCCCTCTCTTACTGTCTTGTCTCTGTCCTGCTGCCTGATGTTTGGATCTTCACATTCTACAGGACTTACCTGCTAGATGGGTTAGTATTGAATTTTATATCTTTAAAAATTTGGTGATGTGTTCTGTTCTGTCTGTGTGTTTTCTTCTGCCATTACATTGCTTGTGAAAGCTGTGCTGAAACCCCTTTTATTTGAAAAGAGCGATCTGTGGCTGAGGTGCATGGACACAGGACTCAAGATTTTTGGAGCAGATTAAGTAGAAACCAGTAGAAACATAATGATTTCCTAGTCAAAAGCAAAAATTATTAATGGGTAGCCACTGGCATACCATGGAAGCCCTAACTTGTGTTCGTGCTTTCTCTGAGGGCTCTCGATCTGATGAGATGTGAGAGAACATGGAATAGTCGGCCTTTGGAAAGCAGCTGGCATTCCCAGTTTTCCAGCATTGAGACTTATTTAGTGAAGTAAACTTTTCCATTGTATCTGTTCTCAAAGGTCCAAAGTATTGACCGTTTTTGGTAAGAAGAAGGGAAGATTCCTATGAAGAGGCTTTACTGAAATTCTGTATCTTAAAACTCTGTAGTATGCAAATATGAGCTGCCCGTTTTTTAAGCTGCTGCATAACCATGCCCCACCGATGATGTTCTTGATAGCAGAAAACAAAACCTTCCAACACGAACCCACGAACTTGGGTAGGCTTCCAGGCAGTTTGATGCCCCCTTTGCGTCTGTGGGAATAGTTCCTGATGAAGAGGTGTGCTGGGCACTTCTCAGGAAGTTGGAAGGAAATAATGAGATCTTTATATGTCTTTAGACTGCCAAACTCTGAGAGTGTGTCTGCCCATTTAAATTTCTTCGGTATTAAAAATCTGCGGCACAATAGAAGCTTTGTAATAAGCCATAACGTAAAACGCTACCAAATAGCGTGTGGGCCTGGTGCGGAGGGCTGTGTCAGCCCTGCGTGAAGTGCTGGAGAGGAGGCAGGGGCCTTTCTCGTCATGAGAAAAGGCTTTTCATAATAAAAGGGTGGAATCTTTGCAGATAACTGTGCTTCTTATTTGCTCTGTAATGATCACGGTCTCTTGTGTTCTGCTGTTTCTGCCAGATAAAAAGAATTTGCCCCGTTTTTGTTGTGTGGTTTCATGGAACTGAGCAGATTTTCCTGGAATGGCTGCTGAATTCTCTGCTGCTTTGTAAAGTAGTGCTGTAGATCGAGCGAACAGAAAGAAGCCATTTACTAAAAGACGTAGGGTCAGAGTTTGAGATCACCATGCCAAGCTCTTTTGTTGAACAAATTGCCAGAAGGCTGCTGATACACCAGGCAGCGTTTGTCCTTAATTCTGCGTGAACAGATTAAAAATGCAGATGTAGCTCAAAGAGGCATTGGCTGTGCTTCGCCTTCCTTGGCCAGAGGGAAGGCAGAGCTTCAGGGAAGTTTCGATACAAGAGTTGCCATGCGTACACCTTGCTTTTTGGTGTGCTGTGGCCGCTTGTGTGCACCCGGCGCTGCCTGGAGGAGGCTTTCTTTGGGGAGGGGAGAAAGAAGAATTTGGAGTTTAGGAAGAAGAATGCATTTAAAGAGTATCTGTAGATGAGTTAACTGCAAGACTTCAATCGTCTCTTAGTGAGACTCACTTTTTTGTGACTTACACAAAAATAATAACGATTATCACTAGTCACACAAAATTTTCAAATGCTGGTTGCACATGCACAGAAGTAATAGTAGTTATTTTTGTGTACGTGCAACCAGCATTTGCCTAATTTCATCAAGTACTTGTGTTTGCTGCAAGGCGGTGCTGGCTTGGAGTGTGGCTCCTCTGCAGTGGCTGTGTTTGGGTGTGTTCTTTCCTCTGTTCTTTCGTTCTTCCTTTTTGGAACTTACTTGGTTTCTTTTCTTTGACTAGCATAGCCTATCGTCGTGTCATTCGTGTCTATCAGTATGAAGTTGGGGATGATCTATCTGGAAGGTTTTTTCCTCTTATTTTCTTACCTCACTTTGGTTTTCAAATGCACTCTTTAATTCCAAGGCTGCTTTCCTTCCGACTAACTCTCACGCCTTAGAGATGCTTGGAGGTTTGTTTCCCTGTTGACTCTTTCCACAGTTGCTTCCCAGCCTCCTGCTCAGGGTTCTGGGCGTGTGCTTCGTCTCTTTAGACGTGCACTGAGTCTGAGCCTGAACCCTGGGGTGAGAACCACCCAGGTCTTGGGTGCGTTTTCTTCGTTACGGAGTGATTCAGCGCCTGAAATCCCCTTCTCAGGAAGCTCAAAAGCCATGTAGGAGGATAGGTTTTGGTGAGGAGGAAAACCTGGGTTTAGTGACTTCAATACCAGTGACTTAAGTTTTAGGAATTTAAATACCAGCGAGTCAGAGGAGAGGCCAGCCCCAGACCTGCTGCACAGCACCCAGACCCGCTGGCCACGCACGGGTTGTTCAGTACGAATGCCCGCTGTGCACATTGCACGGACAGAGATTGTTAAACACTGCTGCTCAAAGCTTGCTTAGGGTCTTGGGGAGAAAGGCAGCATCCAGAGGCTTCCTGTAGCTAGTCCGGATGAAGCAGATCGTGGAGACCATGGCCACAGTGGTGGTCTGGGGGCTGCGGAGCGCCTAGAAGCTCAGCATGGAAACCAGACTGAGGGGTGGCTGTGCCTCAGCTGCTCTGGGCACAGGATGGCAGAGGAGGGGTGGGAACGGCAACTGTCCGCCCACCACTGCTGCGTAGGAGAGCTCTGTAGTTTTCTGCAGTCATTGTGCCATATTAAGGTGACTTTTACACGAAACCAGTAGTTTGCAAGGTCTTTTTCCCCATTTTATCCCCATGTAACACACTTCTGGAGAGCTCCTGTTACCCCCCTGGCCAGTACAGCCCATCTTGGGTGAACCACCTGCAGCTGGTGTGTGCGTGTGTGTGCCGGGCACGGTGGAGCGGGGTGGGACTGCACCCAGTTTCTAATTCCATCAGGTCCAGTAAAGCGGGCGCTTTGGATCTGGCATGAAGTGTGGCTGCTGATCATGTTGCCTTTCAAATGGGGCTAGAAATTAACTATATAAAGAAATAAGACTCAAGACAAGATGTACACATGTCTATCTGAAATAGGATGAGTCAGAATAAAGAAAACATGAAAACAGTGTTTAAATATCTGCAGGAGAATAAAACTGCTGTAAGGATTTTTTAATTTCAAGGAAGGACTGTTAATTTCAAGCCCCACCTGCCATTTTTTGTGGGGTAAGTGCTCTTCTCACGGTGATTCTGTGTTTAGGTCTTGTATGGTGGAGGAATCGGGAACACTGGAGTCGCAGCTGGAAGCTACGAAAGTAAGCAATGCTCACCTACTGCAAAAAGACCTTTCCCAGCTGGTGACTTGGGAGAGCGGGGTGGGAATAGAAATGCATGTAACTGTGTGGCAAAATCTTAATTGATTTTACATGGTTTGCATACTGAAGAGACCTTTGGGATTATCTATTTACATATCTGATGACTACTTATATCACAAGCCATTAAACACCACCGATGTCCTCTTCCTTTTTGTTTTCTCTACATGAGCGGGGTGGGGCAGAGAGGATACAGCATTTCCAGCACGTTTCCTAATGAGAGGGGGTTTTGTCTCAAGAACTGGTTTGCAAGCCCCGTTGGTCTGCAGTGGTGTGCATGAAGAGGAATACTGTTTGAATACTGTTTTATAAATCCCAGTATATGGACATGTGATCCCAGCAGAAAAAGAAGAGTAGAACCCTTCTGCCACTGCCAGCCTGTGTTCTAACTTCTGAAGGGGATTTCCTGTGCTCTCTGATTTTTCTCCTCTTCGCTCCCTCCTAACAGCGCAAGCACCAGGAGATCCGAGCTATGAGGAGCCAGCTGAAGAAGATTGAGGACCTTGGGGCAGCCATGGAAGAGGCGCTTATCTTGGACAACAAATACACGGAACACAGCACGGTGGGGCTGGCGCAGCAGTGGGACCAGCTCGACCAGCTGGGGATGCGAATGCAGCACAACCTGGAGCAGCAGATTCAAGCTCGGTACTGCCCACCCCGCCTGCAGCGCAAAGCGTGTCTGACCTCGGGGCGGGGGGATGAGACAGGAGACGCGTCTGTGTCTAAAAACAAACCTCGCACGGGCTGCGCTAACGAGTCTCCTGTACCCCAACAAATGGGCACAGTAAGCGTGTAAAGCCCCCCCACCTCCCGGCTCCCTTCAGAGGGTGACGTTAGCGGTTTTGGAGATAGTTCCTGTTGGCCATTAGCAGTGCTGACGTCTCGGGGGTGATGTGATGTATTGCTTGCTCGTTGGTCCTCCCCTTCCAACGCAGACGCTGGCTTGGGGCAGATGGGCTCCAGCAGAGCTCTGCCATTCAGGAACTGCTCACGAGCTTTGCTGCTTCCTTTTCAGAAACACAACCGGAGTCACCGAGGAGGCCCTGAAGGAGTTCAGCATGATGTTCAAGTGAGTCTCAGCGAGGGCGTGCCAGAGCAATGCGCGGGAGAGGTTTCTGGCTCGTGGGTGGCTCCTGTTGACGGCGTTCTCTGACCGATCTGTTTGTGGCTCCTTTGGCTGCCCAGTTGTGGGCTGGGCTGCTCCGGTCTCTGCCAGAGGGTGGGAGCCTCCAGAGACGCCACTGCTGGCTGGGCAGCCAGGCAGAGCCTCGCCCGTGTGCCAGCGCTTGTGGGCACAGTGATGTGGGAACTGGGAGTGCCAGTCAACTCTAGCTGGGAATGTAGCCCTTTTTTGGATGCCTTGTAAGCAAAGCAAGGAATTTGTCCTTACATTTTACGTATGTTAGATAGAACTATTTATTGATTCAAGCTCCTGTGTCCAGAATAGCGGGCTAGTTGTAATCCCTTCTGGTTTCCAGCCCACTTCATAGCTTTCAGTACTCGACATCCGACACGTAAAAATGTGGGTTTTGTTTTTACATTCCTAGGCACTTTGACAAGGACAAATCTGGACGACTCAATCACCAGGAGTTTAAGTCTTGCTTGCGCTCTCTCGGCTACGACCTGCCTATGGTGGAAGAAGGAGAACCAGACCCAGAGTTTGAGTCTATTCTTGACACTGTAGATCCCAACAGGTATGGGGGTTGCACCTTTTATTTTTATTTTGCAAAAATACTGTATTGGTGTCCTGCGGGGAGTTGGCTGGAAGGTTTCTCAGAGGCCAAGAGCTGTGCTTCCTTCTGTATCGGAGAGGCTATGGTTGTGTTCACAACAACTCGTGTGTCTTTGTGAAGGTAAGACTGATGTTTGTGAAGAAGAAATTCACTTTGAAAACGGTCTGGTGTTGACGGTCTCCTGCATTAGGACTCTCACTGCTCCCAGGAAGTTACAGGCCCTCTGGGGCAGGCGTGGAAGCGCTGTGTGCCGGGCATTGACCGACGGCTCTGTTCACACGCTGTGTTTCACCGGCAGGGATGGACACGTCTCGCTGCAGGAGTACATGGCGTTCATGATCAGCAGGGAAACGGAGAACGTCAAATCCAGCGAGGAGATCGAGAGCGCTTTCCGTGCCCTCAGCTCAGAGGGGAAGCCCTACGTGACCAAGGAGGAGCTCTACCAAGTGAGTACTGGCTGTGGCCCGCCAGGGAGGAACGGACGGAGGCTTTTGTTCGTAGATTGTTAACAAAGACCAGCACTAATTGCATGGAGGTTCATGTCACTGCAGCCGAGTCAGTTCTGAACATGCAGAGGTATCCACACACAGAAATGATGGCAACAGCCCTACCCAGACCCTTTCTTGGCCCTAGAGGAAGAGGAAAAGCTTTTAACTGCCAAAGAATTGCTTGGGTTGAGTAAAACAAGAGCTCTCCAAGGCCCGGGAAGGAAGCGCGTTCGCTGTGCCTGTCCTCAGAAACTCAGCTTTCCTTCAGCCACTGGGGAGACCCAAGGGAGATGTTTCTCCAGACAGCGATTCAAAGGAGAAACCGAAGCCCAAGCTTAGACAGGGCGAACATCTCCTCCCTCGCACGGCCCTGCTAAGACAGCAGGTTTTTCCTGTCTGAATCCCAGCAGCTGGCAGGGAAACAAAGAGGCTGCACTGCCGCCTCCTATCAGTCACCTGTTCCGTCTCCTTCGGGGGGCAGGCTCAGGTCAGACCTCCCAGCCCGTAACCAAACAGTCCCAACAGCCAGAGCGTTTCCGTGCCGGGCGCAGCTCTGCTACTCTGGCGCACGCCCTGGGAGCAGGAGGGCTGCTGGTAACTGCCCCGTCGGCAGCCTCGGGGTGCCCGTCCCCACCTCCGCGCTCTTTGTCTTTCAGAACCTGACCCGGGAACAGGCCGATTACTGCATTTCGCACATGAAGCCCTACATGGATGGCAAGGGCAGAGAACTTCCTTCTGCCTACGACTACATAGAATTCACACGCTCACTCTTTGTGAATTGATCTAAACACTCGTACCAAAAGATGCGAAGAACATGCTCACGTTTGCTGACTGTGGCTCTGCATGTGTCTCTCTCTTTGTGCTCTACAATAATCAATGTTACTTTATGATGTAATCTTAAACTGCTTAGCTTAAAACTCTTATGGAAAACAAACATATTGCAGTGTGCTCCAAATAAAAGTTACTGGTCGAACCACATCATCTTGTGTTTAATGGGTAAATGCAAATTTAACTGTTACGTGGATGAAACTCCCGCTGTCACGGTCGTGAGTTTCACCAGCCAGCGCTGCAGAGGAGGTGAGTGGGCAGCTCTCCCGGGGGCCAGAGCAGTAACAGCCTCACGCAGCTCGCTGCGTTGCTGCCTTAGTCCGCGACCTCGCTTGCCAGCTGCTCCAGGTGATTCATTTCCCTGGGTCCCTGCTCGGTGAAGTCAGAGCTCAGCTGCCAGACTTTGACGGTCCCGGTAGCATCCCCTGCTGCCAAGAGCCGAGTTTGCTTGACGCTGAATTCTAAACAGTACACGGGGTGCTCGCCTGTGGTCTGCTGTATGGACAGGGTGGGCTTCTGCGAGCTCTTCTCAAAGTCAAACAGGTGCACGTCTCCTGTGAGGGAGAAGCTCTTATTGCAGCTTTACGGCAACGGACTTTGTATTGAACAGCAGATTTGTATCTGCTTAGTCTGGAACTTAGCAGAGCGTTTCATTTTAACCTGTTCCCCCTTCCCTCTGACGGTGTCTGGGCTGTGACAGCTGGCATCGCTGCACGACAGTACAGGTTTATTCTGCTGTCAGAGACCTGAAACCAACTCGCCAAAGTCTGTGAAATCTCCATGCCTGAACTCAAACATGTTTGGGCAGTTTTCTAGGGAAAGGTTTCTCAGTTTAAGCCATTAGCTCTAAAAGTGAATGTCAAAACCAACGAAGCTGGAATTCAGTTTTGGCCATGGTAACCTTGCTCTGTTACAGCCCTATGAGAGGCCGTCGCGACAGAAGTAAAGGTGTCGTCAAAAGTGAAAGCCAGCTGTGACTGCACGTGTCTGCTAGGTAGGAATAACTCCATTACACTAATGGCACAGTACAGACAACAGTCATGGCGCTCTGCTTGTGGGAAATGCTAATCAGTACAACTGACCCATACTAATTAATACTCAGCACAATCTTAATTTTATGTCTGAGAATAGGCACCTGCAGTTACTTGCCTTCCCCAGACGCAGCTGCAAAGACCAGTGGGCGAACTGGAGACCAGCGTACGCAGAAGAGGTATTTCTTTGACAACTGAAGAGAAACGAGGGGTTGTGTCTGCAACATGGAGTGCAAGTGGACTTGTCCGTCAGTCCCGCAGCTCAGGAAGAGGTTCCTGTGGGAGGGAGGAAGCGAGAAACAATTTTTTTTTTTGCTTTATTGCTAAAGATACAGAACAAAAATCAGTCAAGGCGCATCACCTTGGACAGCATTACTGCTGTGCAAAGGTCTGCCTGTGTTTCCTAAAGCAGCGCGTTCCCAGCCGTACCGTGGGATGTGGTCTGCAGCGACAGCTTCGTCACTGCCCTCAATTAAGTTTAACGAGGGCTCGTGTTGTCCACCGAGTGTTGCTGGTGGGTGGTGGGCCAGCGATGCCCGAGAGCTGCTGATCTACAGGCAGACGGTGTTCGCGTTGTGTTGGTCCCATGCAAATTAAACACGAACCTGAGCTGTCGGCACGTTTTGGAGAAGCACGGCGTGGGGCCTCGTCCGGGGGTAAACGCAGCCAGAGGTGGGAGCTGCCAACCGAAATTCCGGCAGCTACTGGCAAGATTTCTGATGGGCAGATCATGTCAGCACTGATGGGTAAATGACTTTTTCAGCTCCTCCCCTTGACTGTAAATTGCTTGTTAATTAACATCTAGGATGATCTAGGGAAGGTGTTACTGTTCTATGCTGGCCTGAGTACAAATGCTATTCTGTGTTGTGCCCACACGCAGCATATTCGCAGGGGCAGCTTCACCCGAGCCAGCGGACACCGTGTCTCCTACGACGGGAAGGTCCTGGAGCAAGTTCCTGATGCCAGGTGACCCCTTTTTGGAACTTGCACACACATCCCCGGGGGCTGTTTGACAAACGCACGTTTAGAGCCAGGCAGTAACTGTGTCTGGCACGCAGCAGCGGTGTCAACTCACAGCACTTGCCTGTGGAAGGGCGAGCAGCTCACGGCGTACACCGGCCCAGCGTGCGGGGAGAAGGCGAGCTCCGCGGGCGCCCTGAGGGGAACAGAGCTGCCCATCTGACGGAGAGCCAGCGTCTCTGCTGCCGTGGAGCACTTCAGGGAGTAGCCGCCTTCCACGCCGACAACGAACACGCGGGGATCGAAGTGTGAAAAAGAGAGCGAGGTCACACCCACGGCTGCCTCTCCCCAGGTGAGCTGGGAGAAAAGGAGACAAAGCTGTGGTGAACCGCACGCGTGCCTAGAGCAGCACGGACCAGCCTGCCGGGGCCCTGCGAGCCGCACAGCGTGCACCAGCTGTGCTGTTTGTAGCCCTGCTCAGCCTTCCACCTCTGCACCATCTTCCTGCAAGGGGAGCCAAGTGAATCAATACTGTGAGCAAGTTCTCCATCCCAGCAGCTTCTCTTCAGAGCATGGCAAAACCTTGGCTGTTGCCAGTCTTCCACAGAGGGATGTCAGTATGGGAAAGGAGACGGCGCTCAAGGATTAGTGCGAGTGTTCAAAAGGGGCTTTTCCTGGCCCTGCACATGTGAAGGGCGAGCTCTGCCACGTGGGCTCCTGAGTTAAGAGTGGTTTTGCCAAACCAACCCTCTTTTAATTGCTGAACTCACCTTCTTCATCCGAGCGCTGCGAGGGATCTGCTGAGCCACCACGGCGAATCCTTCGGCCAAGGCCAGCCGACCGTCTCGCTCCTCCCTCCACACCAGGATCTTGCCATCCGTGGACACGCTCAGCAGCCGGGCGTGGTTTCTGTGCTGGGCGTCAGGTAACCAGTTAACCTGTTCCGAACACCACGAGCTCATGACGAGGGGGACTGTCGCAACTGCCAAGCCCCGGCTCAGCAGCCTGCGGTCCCCTGCCCTGCCATGACGACAGGGGAGCAGGGCCAGGCGGCAGCCAGCGATCTGGGTACCAAACCCGCTCCTGGGAGCTGGCACACAGACACAGATGCTAGGAGAGAAACGCATTCAGGTGTTCAGGGCTGAATGCTGCAGGGCAGTTTCTATGGTTCACCTGCCATCGTTTTTGAGACCTGGTATCTACAGCACTTTCAACCAGCCATAAACAGCAGTTTTGTGACTCTCCGTTGAGAAAATACAGAGATTGCCCAGAATCACGGGACCCCAGAAGGACAAACATTAGGAAGTCAGACTCTATGACACGCTTAAAGCACGTAGGTCTAAGCTTCTAACTACAGATCACTGATACCTGGCTACCTACATTTTTAAACCACTACAAGTATTGTCAGCTGCGTCACTAAACAGTTACGGCATGCGACTGTGCCTACTCTTCATTTATCCTGAACAGTGAGAAGTTATTCTTTCCAGGGTGAGCGTCAGGTTCAGCAAATGCCCATTCAGTAGCTAGGTTTGGGGAGAAACAGCCAACCAAAAGAGAACAGAACTGCTGAACCCTAGCAGCCCGTCTGTGAACAGGAGCTGACGGGATGAGGTGGAGCAGTGGCACCGCTCGCCTGGCCCAGCCGTGTCTGCTGTAGGTGTCCTCTGTTACCTGATAGACGGGATCGGTGTGCGTGTCATCTGTCATCCCCGTCCTCCAGACCACAGGGTCTTCTGTCCTGCTGGTATCCCACACCACCAGCTCCCCACTGAAAAGGCCACCTGAAAGGACAAGGATGAACCATCCGGGGTCTAATAGCTCAGAGCAAATGCACAAATGAAGCTGTGCTGGAAATGGGCCCGCCAGCGTCAAAGGACTGGCAGCTACACACAGGGCCCAGTCAGCTCTGGTGGCAGAGAATACAGCTATAATCACACTCTTCCCACGTACACCCAGGGCTGAATTTCCTGCTATCACCTCTCTCTGGGGAGATGATATCAAGGCAGCTGTCACTGAAAAAGCAGCAAGTCCGTGTTCAGAAGCAACAGGGCACTTGATGTTGGTGAGCATTAGTTCCTCAGTCTGAGGAGGTGCAACACCATTACTCCTGCAAGAAATCTTAAGCTGAGCACAGACAGAGGAAAAAAAATGATCCAAGCTGAAGGAAAGAAGGGTGCATTTCAGATAGGATCTAAGGTAAGAGCAACCTACCAGCTATCAGTGAAGGCTGGGAGGGGTGGAAGGCCAGGCACATGACAGAACTGGGAACATCCACCACCAGGTCAGGGCACTGGGGATTCAACCCTCTTCTGTCCAGATTCCAGGTACAGACGTAGGATTTTTCTGTGCTCCAGTCCCCATCATCCAACCTGAAGAGGAGAAAGCTACGTCTCGCCTTGTCTCTTCCGCAGAGAATCCCAGCCTAGCAGAGCTCTGGTACGTCCCATTGGTCACTGAAAGGTGCGCTGCTTTGTGCCTTGAAGTGAAACGGAGGTGACGCGATCACGAGGAACTTCTCTGCAGTGTGTATACAGCACGTCTCGGTGTACTTGCAGAACAAAGCGCCTGCACGTAAAGCTCAGGTACGATTCACTATTCCAGGGCCTGCCAACCATTCAAATAATGGGAACAATCTAAAGAGCACACACAGAAACTTGCTGTATTTGAGAATGAAAATCTGAGGAGACCAACTTGCTGCCAATTTGCACGCAGGCTGAGCTGCAAACTACTCCTCCTCTAAACAAGCACTCGAAGACCCGGGGTCTGAGGATACACAGTGAGGAAATACCTTACCCAGAGGAATGATGGGGCTGAAAAGACTGACTGAGTCCTGCTTGGCCCGAGACAAGGAGCATGAGTTGAAGTCCGCGTGCCTCCATGGGAACAGAGAACACCAAATGGTGCTGATGACCCCGCACGCATCACACCACGCACCCCAGCTCTCGAGCTTTCAGTCCAGTCCTACACCCATCATATTTGTTTGCCACAAGCAGAGCGTGAGTTACGGCTCCGGGAGGCTAACAGACACCTGCCACTCTACTTCATTATTTCTACCGGTTTCATTCATCGCAAGCTTACACGTTGAGGCGAAACGCTACACATACTCTGTCACGAGCACCACCCTGACCAACGCGATGTCCTGTCTTGCTACAAGGAGACGATACGGAGGACAGATCTATGGAACAGTCAGTGGTCAGGACAGGAAGCAATGATTTTCAGCCTGACTTCTAGTGCCTTTATTTGATGCTCTTAGTTGTTTTACTGGAAGAGGTATGATCAAATAAAAGGAGCAATTCTTCATCCAATGGGTAGCTGATCTGTGAAACTTCTTATTAAAGGATGTTGTAAATGCTAAAAGTTTACACAGATTCATGGAGACTGTGTAAGCTCACGGTAGGGAATTCTACCGAGGGTAACCACAGACAGACACCACATTCTAGTCTGAAAAGAGCTGTAGACTGGGAGAGCAGAAGGAGCCAGTACCATACAGGTTTGGCCTGTTTTGCTTTTCCCTACGCATTCACTCATGGATCCCCTTTTTGATGGGGCTTTTAATCTAAGGGGACACATCAGTGGAACGAAAAAGCAATTAGGGCAGCAGCAGGGCACAGAAAGGAGAGGCTGCTACAGCCATTCACAGCATTAGATTAGTGGTTTGGCCAACCCTCATGTCAGAAAGCCTTAACTGGCTGTTAGCACATGTCCGTGGCGTCGGGCACACACGTGAGTGGGTGCCAGGTTCAGCCGGGGTGCCAAGAGACCACATAAAACAACACGATCTTCAGCGAAGATAAGCACGTACTTCCAAACCTCACCTGCCTGTATTTGCAAGTGCACCTGCTCTTTACATTTTCTTTCCAGATATAGAATCTATCTAGAAACAGATCTGTAAGAGTACATGTATCCGTTTTCAGGGCAGAGGGGAAGGTAGAAGAAACAAAAGTCATAATTTAAGACTACCCTGAGATTTTGTTTCTTTGAATATGAATTATTTAACTTGCATAAGGTGTGCATATATATGTCTACTCTATTACTGCAGAGAAAGGGAACGTACCTACAACTCAGGTCAGCCTGAGATGTCCCATCGCCCTCAGCTGCGCTCTCGAGCCGTTCAGGTACTCACCGGCCATACGAACATGCAACAACGGAGCCGGTTGCGTTCCACGAGACACCGGTAACCTGTAGGCTTTGATCCTGAGCTTCTGGGTACGACAACGCATGCAAACACAACACCTGGAAGAGATCAAATGCAAGCACTGAAGCCATAATCTCCAAACACAGAGCATTGAGATCTGTGCACCCCCTGCATACAATCGCATGGTTACAGCGCTGGCTTCTCCTCTGTCCAAGCAGCACACAGATAAACGTGAAAAAGTTGTTGAATTCTTACTGGGGGAAAAAGCCACACACACAACCCTGCCAAACCAACTGTCACCTCGTAATTACCCCTCCCAGACTGCACCCTTCAGGGGCTGCAGGACAACTCTGGCAGGCTGCGCCATAAGGATTTGCGACAGCCCCCCAGGTACGAGTCTAGAACTCGCTACACTTCACAAGCAATGGTTTGGAAATGACGGTACCAACATGTACTGACCGACACAAATTGCTTCCACTCCGGAGCACTGTACACTAAACAAATCTAACCTAAGCCAAATCGCTGACTGCAGCTGCTCCCAGGGACCTGCTAGTCTGGCGTGCTCTAAAGGGGCTACTGGAAGCTGGCGATAAGCCTACGCCAGCTGCAGGCTTCCTTCTCACAAAGCTGCTGCAACACAGCCACTAGCAGGAAGAACAGCTGTACCAGGCAAGGCCAGGCCACAGGCAAGGGAGAAAGCTGGAGGAAACAACAACCAGTAATGTCTAATTATTAGAATCTGGCAAGAACAATCACAGCAGTAAGAAATAGAACAAACGAGTCGGAGCGACTGCAACCAACTCCACTTGGGTAATCACAAGGATCTGAATTCTGCCAACTTACTGTTTCGTTCTGGTCTGTCCAGTTCACCTCAAAGCCATCAAAGGCACGGCTTTTCCAGTTTTCATTTAGCTCTTTGATAACAGCATCTTCCACTCTCCGAAGGAACAACAGAAGACTAGTGTAATCCACTTGGACTTCTTGCTGGCAGCCTTGGACAGCATCGTGACTTGGATCTGTCTGCACACCGGCATCGCGCCTCGTATGAGACTGTACTGCCGTCTCCGCTGTAGAAATTTTCCCGGTCTGGCAGCTTTTCTAGTAAAAGCAGACACACGCTCTATGACCCAAACAGAATAAAGAGCGCTGCACAGAACATGCCAACCATCTTCCCCTTTGTGGCGTCTCACGGACGCTCAAGCACCTCTGCATGCCCCTCGGTCGTGGTCACAAGCAGAGCACCCGCGCAACTCCTGGTGCCGGTGCTGCGTTGGTGACCTTCACGCCATCCGAGGCTGGGCCACCCCAGCACCAGCCGAGCTCAGGCCGCACGGAACGGGGCACGGAACGGGGCATGGAACGGGGAGGGTGGGGACAGCAAAACGGCAGCGAGCGTCCCGAGGAAACACGGACACGATGCCCAGCGCGGCACTGCCGGCCCTCGAGCTCCGGCTTCGCAGCAGCCGCACCTGCGTGTCTGCCATTGCTATCAAGGGCCTCGATCAGCAGCGCGGTGCAGGGCCCGCGGGCAGGCACCGGCACCTCGGGCCCCGCCGGCCCGGCCCCGAGCTCTCTGAGGGGAGGTCTCCGGGCCGCGCCGCGCCGGAGCAGCCCGACCTGCGGGGGGTTCACCCCGGGCTCGGAGGAGGCGAGCCCTCAGAAGGGCCCGGGGGAGGGGGGGGGGAGGGGAGGGGAGGGGAGGGGAGGGGAGGGCAGGCGCAGCCGCCTCGGGCCCGGCCCGACGCTCCCTCCCCAGCGGCGGCAGAGCGGGGCCGGGCCCGCCCGGGGCCTCTCACCGCCTCGCAGCGCGCGCTCTGGGCGCTCCTCCACCGCGACTCCACATCGGCGCCGGGCGACGTCCCGTCCGCGAACATGGCGGCCCGGCCGGCTCCCACCGCCCGCTCCGCGGGTTCCCATAGAAACGGGCGAGGCGCGGAGGAGAGACGTCACCCAGAGCGACGGGGCCGCCGGCCTGCGGGAGGTAAAGTGACGCGGGCGGGTGCCATGTTGGGGAAGGGCGTGGGGGGCTTGAGCTGGGTTTCGTGTGGGAGAGGGGCAAGGGCTGGCTCGCGGCACCGGCGGTTGCCGCCTCGGGCGGAACCTTTGTGAATGGCGGAGGTCCGGCGGGGGCTTCTCCCTCCCCTTCGGCCGCCTCAGCCGTGCCCTCGGCTGGTCTCGGCGGCAGCGCGGGCGGGAGGGCGCAGGGGCTGCCAGGAGTTAAGATGGCGCCGGGGGGGGGGGGGCACCGCATTGTGGAGCGGTGTTCGAGGCGAAATGCGGCGCTGGGCAGCTGGCGGGGCAGGCCGCGCCCCCGGCGGCGCTGACAGAGGCCTTGGTGCGGCTGGGAAGGGGGCCTGGGGCTCCGCGGCCTGGGGAGGCATTACTGGGAGCGCGGGGTGGGGCAGGCCGCTCTGCTCCCCGAGCGCGGCGTGTGCTCGCCCAGGCCGCGGGCCGGGGCAGGCGGCTTCAGGCGGGTGCGTGAGGCCTGGCTGTGTTTTGACTGCCTTGCTCTTTTCGCTCGTTGGTTTTGCTGAGGGAATTGGGGCAGTTTGTACCGCGGGCGAGTTGCCGTTTGACCTGGCCGCACGCCGGCCGGGTTGCCGGAGCTGGGCAGCTCTCCGGGAGCCGCAGTTCACCGGGGTAATCTGCCCGTCGGTGCGGGTCCGGCTGGCGAACGCCGGGCTGCCTGCGTCTGCAGAGACCTGTCCTGCTGCCACAGCGTCCTTAAGCACAGTCATACCTGTTAGGAAGAATTACTTCCAGGGTTTTTTTCTAATCATAACTCTACTGGAACAACTTAATGATGAACGCACTGGCTAAATTTAGTGCTGGCATAAGCTGGCACAGATGCACTAACTGCAGCGGGGTTGTTCCTGCTGTCGCTGGGAAGGAGTCTGGCCTGCATGTAAAAATCAAGGTTACAGGATAGAGTCGGTGCTCCTGAGAACAGACACAGCGCTGCTTTTAGTACATGCAAGTCCGTTTATGTTGCAGCCAAGGGCAACGGTTCTTCTGAGGAAAGTACTTTACAATAATACTGAAATAAGATTCCATAAAACTCGTGCTAAAGAACTGCTACAGCTGTTTTACAAACAGTGAAATTGAAGCAGAAAGAGGTGAAGTGGCACTTCCTTCAAAAGCAAGGAAAAAAAAGTCCTGATGGAGCTTGAGCTGAAGCCTCCAGATCTCGAATCCTGTATCAAATATCTGCTGTGATTCTTCCCCGGGTTTGTGCAGACCTTCACAATACTCCATAGCACAGCTACGAGCACAAATGCATTCTCAGGTTGGACCGATGGTGCTTTTAGCCCTGTAGTCTCTCTCTCTTATTAGCACAGGAGTTAATCTGAATTTCCAGAGTTCCAGTTTGGCATCTCCTGCAGCGAGAGGCAGCTGGTCCCTGTGGAAGCTCCAACAGTGGCAGCAGGAGACTGTTTTTAGTGATGGAATGCATGGCTGACCACTTTCTGCAGTCCACGTCTCTTGTAGGCTCCTGGCACCTCTCTTGGTCACTGCCATAGGACAGTAACTAATGGACTAGATGGGCCATTGGCTTGACCAAGAAGGATATTTTTTAAAGTCCTTTTTTTGTGGTATGGCTTATTTTTATCAGATCAAATGTCAGGATATGAATTACAATACTTAGTGACAAAGTATACTCTGCTGTCCTTTTCTACCAGTTTTAACACAAGTGAAACATCATCTCAAAAGCCACAGCTCTAGAACTCTTCAGATTTTCAAGCAGGTGTGTGTAGCCATGAGTTTGAGACTACTTTGCCGTCTTTATTTCTCATTTGGCTTTCTCTTTCCACCTTGTTTTAAACCTCCATTTACAAAGCATTTGAACCCAAAAGCAGAGTGTTTTTTTAAGAGGTTCTTAATGTTTACAATTTATCATCTATAAATAGACCATCTTAAGTCATCACTAAATTATCTTTAATTGGTATGATTAGAACTGCCAAGGAATATTACTGTTTGGTAGTAGAGCAAATATTACAAGTGTGATTTTTATATACAGTCTGCATCGTAACAAAAATGCTAGGCGCAAACTGCAGTTTATAAACTTTAAAAAACTTGTCAGAGGGAATTTAAGGAGAAAAGTTTGTGGGTTTTGAGACAGCGAACTGAGATAAGAAAACTGAAATCTGAGTATGTGAAACAGATAAAAAATAAACCAACAATTTTTTCAGCAAGTAATATGCAAAGTTACTCAAATGTAATGTATGTTCCCTGTAACGCAGTGCATGTCTGGACTTTTTCTTCCCTGAGGCTGAGAAAGCAGCAAACAGCTCCAGAAGATGACTGTTCTAAGTAACTGCAGTTTAATCCTTCTTTATTCCAATATCTCTGATTTGCTGGGGTTTCAATATATCAACAGTATTTCAATAAATTGTATCTTGCTTTTTCTTTCTGGCATAGCAGTATCAGATACATAGGTATTTTTATTTAGACATAGTAATGCTACATTGGAAATAAGGTAAAATCAGGGATAATTGGGGGAGAGTTGTTACTAGCCCGAGGCTACTAAGTCTCTCTAAAGTGGCTGTTGTCACTACGGTGCTGATCTGTGCTTCTTTGTGTTTCATGAGACAAAGTATTAATAATTTTTCACTTTCACATAATGGAGGAAATCAGCATCCAATAACAAGAACGAGAGAAGACTGAGGTAAAGAGAAAGCAGTGTGGGAAGAAGCACTGAGGGAGAAAGTATCAGAAAAAAGAACGAGATGCAACACTAAGCGTGCACACTGGGGTACAATTGCTATGACCTGGAGCAAACCAAATACACTCAGCTGCATCTCAGTAAAAATTCACCCACTAGTGGGTGCAGTAGCTGCCCTCTATTTGTGATAAATGAAACAATTGACTTCTGTTGAGGCTCCAGACAGCCAAAAAAGCAGTCTCTATCCAAAACCAGAGCCATGATAGAGCCTTCCCCTTTTACACCTTCCCCTCCATTCCCTCCACCCCAAACAGATGCAAGTAAGGGTGAAGAAAACAACATGCACAGCTCAGACAAGAAGGGAGTGTCTGGCCATGAGAAAGAACTCTTGGGGCTTAGACTGGCAGCGAGGGACTTGCAATGGGATCAAAGGCATTGCCTTTCGCTGATTGATGGTTCTGTTCAGAGGAACAGAAATTTTTAGGTATTCTTGTTTATTTTAAAAAAACCACAAAACACAGCCAAACAAAACGCTTCAAACAATAAAAAGGGTGTGTGTCAAAGAATTGTTACTCCAGAACCTACCTGTCTCCCCAACTTGTATAACCAGCAAGACCTAATTCTGCTTCCCTGGTTGCTCATTTCAAACTACTGTATTGCCTCGCATGCCAAATCTGGTTTGGCTTGGGTCTGGGTAGTTAACAGTACTGCCTTGGAATTAACCCAAGTATGCAGTATAGAGTTAGAACTGGCTTTATGCTGACATTTTGTGCTTGTTATCTGGGTACAGACAATACCTGACCGGTTACTCCTGTACTGTTTAGCTCTGAATTAGATCTTGAGTGTCATTTGCTTTAGAGTGAGGTGGTTTGCTCTGCTGATCTGGCAGTTAGTTTCACTGAGGCTCGGAGGTTTGCGTTAAATGGAAATATCCCTAGAGAAAAATGATCAAGATACTACCCAAGAGGAACATTACCAGAAAGAACCTTACAGCTGCAGCATTATTTAAAAGGACATTTCTTTAGTTTCATCAGTAGTCCGGTGTGGCTCGTTCCTGAAAGTTTTTAGCGACAGCAGCAGCCTATTGCGCTACTGTAGGTGGTGATTTTTGGAGTTCAAATGCAAGACGAAGAAGTAATGAGTTGCCTGAAGTCTGCTTATCTGCAGTGTTACCTGTGATACTCCTCATAGTGTACTTGGAATATACCACAAGCGTTTATTTTACCCTTGCCGAAGCTCTGCAAGGTAGAGAACTGCTGGTGCCATTTTTTTGACATGGAAAATTCCAGGTTAAGGGTTAGATGACTTGCCGAATCATGCTGGGAGTTTCTGGCAGAAAAAGAACAGGACCCAAATTCCTAAACTGCAGACTGGTGTTTCAAACATATCCCGTATCTATTTTGTGGATGCGCTGCTGATATATACATCTTAGTTTTTTTTGATAGAGATCTGTGATTTTAAAACATCGGATATTCACACACTCACTAAACATGAAGGAAAGAAAGGTCACCACAACTGTTCAGTGTTGAGAACGCAGCATCCATGCAGCCAGTCTGATGCTCAGTAGCTAAATGAGGGCTCAGGTCCTTGCGTGGACTCGGTGTGTTACCTCAGGCTGCGTGAATCCTCCAGCTATTGCTTCTCCAGTGCCATTCATAAAGGGCTCATGCATTTTCTCTAATTTCTGACCTCCTTTTCCCTGTCCCCCCTCCCAAATGTCCCTGCAAATGCTGTGCCCTTTTTGCTTTGAAAACCGTACTTTCTGTTTAGGCAGAAAATGTGTTGTCTTATTTCTGAAGTTCTGTTACACCCTGAGACATGATACGTTATAAAAACAATTCATCTCCATTAAAATAATAGATCTATTATGTTTTGTAGAATTAAGAGTTGGAGGGGGTCCTTATTAAATATTATGGATATGATTTTTTGCACTGTACAGGTATTGCCTATCCTGTACTCGTTCCTAGTTTGATAATAAGACAAAGATTTTAGTCAGTTATAACCGAAATGGGAAGGAGCACAGGGAAAGCTTGCTTTGTGGCAGGTGTCAGCAAGCTACCACCACTGGGGCGCAAAGACACCATGCCGGCGGGTTTTGAATGGCAAGTGAGAGGTGGCACAGGGCCAAGAGCCATGGCATATCGAAAGAGGCATCTGTGAGAGGCTCGGGATCCCAATTCCTGGCTGTTGTGGTGCTCCGACCTCAGTGGCAGCTGGGAGCCTCTGCCTTGGACAGCGGCTTGATGCTGTCAACAAGGTGATTGGCAGTGTCTCTCTCCTTTTAGACTCAGCAGCCTCTAGGTCCTGCTGAGTTGGTACCAGCATGCCCACCATCTAATCTCAGAAATAAAAGTACAATCTGGCATGCCACTCGTAAAAGGTACCTGACCCTTTGCAGTGCTGACAACATGGAAGAGAACACCGAGATCCCTTAAATTAACCCCATATTCAGTAGCCGTCTATGACTAAAAATTACATATCTGTTCTGTACATCACTTCAACTCATACTATGCCTTCAGTATCTCAAACAGTTGTTGGAATTTTAACTAATATGTATAAAGCAACTCAAAAAGCACTGTGGACAGGTATTACTCATCTGAATAGAACTGGCTATGCTTTGCAGAAGTGTTGTTTCAAAAAAGGACATTCAGAAATAAGTAGTTACATTCCACTCAGTACCATCAGATTTGTACTTACGTCAAGCAAGCAGGCAGAATTTGCATGATAGTTCTTGATCACTCTTCAGAAATCTATGTATTTATTTAATTTCAAGCCTGCTACTTTCATTTCTTATACATTATTTCCATGAACACTGAATGATCAATAAGTACATCATAGCTTTACTGGGGTATGGATATGTAGTTTAAGAGTGGAGAATAAAATAATGTTCCTACCATGAACCAATACAGTATGAAAGACAGATGTGCGAGGACGGACTCCTTTTATTGATACAAATTTCACCTCCGTTTAGAGAGTTTGCGTATTGCCAGTTTAGCTAGACCAGCAAAACCATCTTACACTTAGTGTGAAAGCCACTTCTGAAATGACAAATAAAAATATCCCATTTTGACTGGTCTGTTATCCCAAGTATAACAAGGATCCCAAAGGATCCTGGAGCATATTATATAAACATGCACACAGAGAACTTTACAAAATTATGCACTGCAGAAAGATTTCTCATCTTCTCGAAAGCACACAGAAGATTAAGGGAAGCAGAATATCTTGTATAGACAAATTGGATATGTCAGTTTGAGTGTTTCAACTGCTGCAGAAAATGTCAAGTGATTTGTAATGATCACTTTCTTTTTATTGCCTCTATAACCTGGCGCCTTTATCTTTTAGGAGAATGACAGGATAGATATCTGGTATTCAGAAGTAACAGAATGAACCTCCAACACAGCCAGTTTGTGTAACTTTTTCCTTTGGTGTGTATGTAGGGTTCCCAACACAAGAACTGACACCAGCCTAACTTTAAAAATAAAAAAAAAAGAGTGAAAAGATGACAAAACAGGGCTTAAGAAGGCATGAATGTGGCGCTCTGTGGTGGAGTGTAGAAGACAATTGCACCAATTACATGCTGGTTTTGGAACTCCATGTAGCCTAAGTCTATTGAAATATATATTTGTAAGTGGGAGTGTTGGGGAGGGAGGATGCACTGGAATGAGGCCTGGAGCCGAAATGCTGTTGTAAAGGCAGCAGGAGGAGGGAGGGCTACAAACCGGCTTTGATCCTCAAATTTAAAAAAAGGTCCGGAAACATTTTAATGCCAAATTATGTGACACCTTTCATTCCTGTTTTTCTTTTGTCCTTAGTTTTCCATTTCATTGATTCAAACTTTTCCTATTTATGCTACCAATTGTGGAAGCTGGGTTGACTAAAGGCATTTTTATTTTGCTATATTCTAGCCTGACAGACTCCTGCTTATGCAACAGCTTATACCTTCAGCAACACCAGTGTAACTGCATCAGTCCTAAAAAGAAAAAAAAAAAAATTATTTCATAGCATCAACGAGGCCTGAGAGAACTTGCTGCAGTGCTGGGATGTGACAGGAGGCAATTTATAAGGTATCAACTCTGACAGTCACTTTATACAGCTGATTTTCAAAGATCCAGGCACTAAAGATGTGTTAACGAGGGTACTGAGGCTTCATAATTAATTATATTAGCATCTCTTTGTTACTCTCTACAACAGTAGTGCCTGGTTGACATTTCAATAGGAGTCTGGTAGTATTCTTTGTTATTATCATCCAGGAGTACAGTTATACCTTAGCTCCCAGAGGGCAACGTTGCATGTAAATGCCTCTGTGAATTGCAAGGGCCTTTGGATCTCAGTAAAAGCCCTTGAAGGAGACCCTGCTGGATACTGAATGGATGTCAGGAAAATTTCTCTAGTCTGGAGTCTCTCTTCAGATATGGACTCTCCTCCCCTTTCATTTCTCCCTTCCCTCCCCCCTTCCCTTCCACTGTGCTGGTCCTTCCCACAAGGCTTAAGAACAGCAACATCCAGCATGTTCTGAATGTTTAGTTCCAAACCTCTAAAGCAAGGAATACTGACCTGAACGAAACAGTGAACAAAGTAACCTGAAAACAGGGAATATTTCCACATGCTTGAATTTTCAGTGCAATAAAACCAGTGCTGCCAGAAGGAATCCCAGAAGTGGTGAGTCAGATAATAGATGTACGACTGTGGTGGGAGGGAAATGGTCTCTACTTGGTTTTACATCCCCCCCCTGCTTTGTAAAGGCAGATGAAACTATTTTCCAGTCATAGCACTGCAAAAACAAGCATGGAGTTTATAGGTTACTTCCTTTGTGTGTTTCTGAGAGATGTTATTTTTGAATCTGAAAGGGGAAGGATGACTTTTTGTCAATGATCTCAAATTCTACTCTGAAAACTTTTACAATATCACCTGAGGTGGCAGATGTGCTAGTTTGTTTATTGATATACTCCACTTGCTTCTGTTAATCTAAACAAAACTTACAAAAAAAAAAGCTGTTTTTTTCACAGCAGTTACAATTGCAACCGTGTCCTGGTTAGGCTAAGTTAAGGGCACAGTTTGACAAACACCTCTTCTAAGTAAGTAAGACTTACACAACGCGTTCCTTACCCTTTCCATGTTCATTCCTGCCTTCAGGGGACCCTCTTTCTTCTAACATTGTTCATGCATCTGCACCAGGGAACCAGAGCAGAGTACTAGTCTGAGTTAAAAATAAGTGGTTTTTTTTATGGGAACTATTTCTAATTGAAATCAGTTTCCTGATTCAATTTAACACGGGGCTACACAAAAAAAACTGCACTGGCACGATTCATGGCCAGCATGAAGGGGAAGAGGGGAGGAATGTGTGGTGGGGAATGCGTAAGTAGGAACTTCTACCAAAAAATAGTTTGTCAAACTATGTCCTGAAAGACTTTACATTTCTCCAAGCCAGAAGCACCTCTCTGCTTCGTATTCAGATAGCACCTTGTGCAAGGGGATCACAGTCACAGAACTCTCAGGACTCTCAGAGCTATTGTAATACCAAAAAATAATAAGCGTTCCTACAGACTGACACAATTAACCAAATTCCACTTGCAGATCTTCATTGTTGGCAACTCGTGGAGCATTTTATGTAGCCAAAGTTGGAGACTAGTTCTATTCCCGAGTTCTGTCTCCAGCTCTAATGAGGAATAACTCTGAATAAGCTGGCATTCAGTTAACCTACCAATGAAAGAATTACTTTCCTCACAGAACTTTTTATATTTAACTAGATTTTTTTTAATGAGCTTTGACATTCTCAGATGAAAATAATAACGTGTACAATGTATTATTATAGAAAAAACTGTATATGACAGATCCCTATGTATTTTCCTCTTTTTTGTTTCACCTTTTCTGTCACTATACTCCTACACAAGACTCAAGACACACTGCAAATGTCTGAATAATGCCAACTTGAAACTACAGAATTGTAAGTAACATACTCGCTCTTCACTAAGCAATGTTGCATGTGTTTATTTTAATCTGATATTTTCTGGATAGAAACAGAGGTTACTCCCCCTGAGAGCTCAAACATCGCTAGTGCTCTACCTAACAAGGGAAGTTTTTAATGATTCCCACAAAAACAGCTGCCACTTGGTAAGAAGACAAGGGATGGACTACACATAGTGTAAAATTCCGGTGTCTACTGCTGTTCTCGAGGGTCCAAATCTTGAAGTGTTACTCAACTTTGTTCAGGATTCAGCAAGAGTTTTTCTGCTGTAGGACTGAGGAAATGATAAGTAAGTTTCAGGAATTGGCCAGAGTTAAAATCCTGGAAAGCAAACATTTACAAATTGTCTTCGAAGAAATGCTGGCTCCCTCTTAATTGTCCCATGAGTGGAGAAGAGGGAGAGGATCATCTGAAAGTCTCCTTGCAGGAGAACCCACAGAAGCACAAAGTGTAGTTTTTCCTAGTCCTCAACAGTGCTCTACCGCTACTGCTTAGTTATCTTAAAAATTCAATTCAGCATTCATTTACACTTCTAAAGCTGTAACTTCCATTAATTTTTATCCACATCTATTGTGTCTCATTAGAAGGACTCTATCTAGCACTAGAGCTTCTGCCCTAGCTGTGAGGAAATTAGAGCCTTTCTTCAGACAGAGCACTGCTGAAGGAAATCAAAGACTAGTGACTACTTCCCCTGTGAATTCTTTTAGGGCCGTCTACATAAAAATTTGGTTGGCACAGCTCTTCCAGAATAACTCCCAGTATAAATACTGCAGTATTCCAGTTTGAAAGTGTCTTTATTTGTGATTGATCATTCTACCTAGGAGTACTTCTTGTAAGTGGTCAGTTTTTCCAACAACTTCTGTTTAGAGCTTTCATTATGCAGGAGTGTATGTAGTAAAATAAAGCCTCAAACATAAACACAAAGCCAACCACATCATATATAATTTAATCACCAGATTATTTCAAATAAGCATCTTGTTTTTCAGACATTTTATGTGAAACTGTAGTTGCATTAAGCTTGGTTGAAGTCTTCTGTTGCCTCAGTGCACAATGGATTTGCTCCGATACTGCCCTGCAAAACTAGTAACTGTGTGTCCCTGCAGATAGCTTTTGAACGTCCACTGCTGTGAATGCATCAATGAAATCTAAATATCTGCCCTTGTAACACCCTGCAGGTGTTGCAGATAGTGAAGAGACATATTTGCATATGCCAATACATGTTTTCAGACAAAACTTTGGTACATTTCAGATCCTATCTTGGACTGGGAACTCCTCAGGCAAGAGGAGGTGGATATTCACATCTGGAAATGGTAGTAGCACATCTGGACAAGCTGATATTTAAACATTTTGGCTTTTAGAAACTGCAGTTCAGTAGTTCTGGATTTATAACAGCATCTATATATGTGTCTGTTGGCACAGTCGATCAGTAGTTAACAGCCACAGGGCTCCATCTAAGCCAAGGAACAGGACAACGTCAATGTCTGAGATATAAAATCTGAATGAAAATCAAGAAAGGCAGGAAACCGCTCCAGTCAAATGGCTCTTTGGGCAGGGACCCTTAGTTTCACAATGCAGAACATAACTTCAAGAGAATTTTCCAATGAACAACTTCCCCTAATATTCTGGAAGGCACAGACTAGTTCAGTCCCCTACAAAATTCACAACTGTACATATGTGAAAAATATGAGCAAAATGTTCTTAAGCACCCACATATCTGAAAAGCTTATGTCTCATGTTCAGAAGTGTCTTAGATTTCATTGACTTTGAATTTAAGATTTTTAAGAATACTTTGACTGCCTTTTTGTCTCTAGTATCTGGGAATGAGCACAAGTGTTACAGGACCATCCAGCTCTTCAGAGATTACAAGCAAGTGCTCTGGTAAGTTAAAAATGTTGGTACAGGAAAAAAAAAAATCAGATTTAGCAACTATGTCTAATGGGAACTTTACCAAAAATATTTTTTTTAAAAATCCAAATAGAATCACTGGATTTATTCAACTACATACTATTAGTCACTCCCTGTCGTCTGTGTTACTGAACCACCATCCTGCTTCAAAGGCAGTTATCAGCCCAGAAGTATTTTCATCCGAGGGTTTAAACTGCAACAACTGTGAGGACACGTGGAAGATTCTTCCATCATTATCTAACCATTCAGTTCTAATGTGAGTGCTCGACTGAGAAGGTCTGTGACTAGTGGAGATGGATAAACACTTGGAGGGGAGGCATTTGACTGTTTAATGTATGTGCCAAACTGTCTTTCTAGGGTCATGGAGACTCGGCAGATCCTGGGGGCTGTCAAACTGATTACACGCAGCAAACCAGCCGGTGTGTCTCTGCCTGCTGCTTAGAGTAAGCACTGATACGCCAGTCAGACTTTACTATCAAGTACAAGCTTATGTGTGCTGGAGATGTTGTGCAGCCTTCAACTCGCTGGTGTACTCAGGAATTTAAAAGCTTTCATATACTCTAAAAAATTTTGTCTTGTACTCAAAGGGGGAATCTTTGTTCCTAATACACAGTCAAAGTCTGCAAGTTCTTTGTGGAAGAGCAGGCTGCCAGCATAGATATACAATTGTTAAGCAGCTGGTTGCATTTCAGCAGTGGTAAAATGATCCTTGTTTTATATTTCTCTACAATACTTTCTGTAAAGGCTGTGAGATTCTTTGGGATGAAAGGCTATAAAAACGTAAGTTGCTATTAATTATATTGACTTGCATGATTTTATGTATGCCCATTTTGCATTGCAGAAATACTTAGAAGGAAATGTACTCTTCTTTTTTTTTCACACATCATCGCATTGTATTTGAGAGGATTTAGCACATTTTCTGATTTCACTTGCCAAATCAGGGGTTCGTGTTTAAAATTTACAGCTGACTTGACATTCCAGAAACTAAGGATGATTACCAATTATGTCTCTGTCTTGTAGTAACGTACCTAACTAAGGACAGAAATATTGGGAGATCTGAACTTTTACATCAAGTAGCAAATATGAGATTATCTTTACAAAGAAGCTCTGTTTGTTCAGTTCTTGAGAAAAACGTGCAGTTACTGCTACGCTCTATGTAAACTGTAAGGCCATTAATCATTATCAGCTGCTGCCAAACTTCCCATATATACCAAATATACATAAAGGAAAATTTACACAAATTTTCTTCATTCATCTGATAAAGTCATTGCCATCCAAAGACTGCTAAGATCTAACTTCCTTATGTGTCAATACCAGAGTACTCATGCACTGAGTTCAAATGATGCCACATACAGTATAGTTTTGTAACTTGAACTGTGCACCCTGAAGTTCAAACAAAAGCAGGAATACTAGCTCTGTAATACGGAGGGAAAAGTGCTATTTGTGATATAGACAGCATAGCTACTTCGACAGTACAGGTCAAGAAAAAAATGTTACTGTTCTATTATATTTGAAGTAATCAGAGCTGAGAAACGTCTTACAAGAACATCATCTTCTCTAAACACATTCACACACCCCCTATATCACAGGACTATAACCGTACATTTAAACCCCTAAACAGTCATTCAAGGACTAAAAGTGCCTTAGATGTTAGTTACAGATAATGAAAAACATTAGAAAGAAGTGAAGGGAGGTAACTAGGTACTTATCAATTAAACCTCTAAGTATTTATTATTTTTTGTTATAGTATCACGGATACTAAACACAGCTACATACTAGGTCTAAGCATCATATGTCATTTTGGAAAATCTTGTGTAACAGCAGGCAACTGGTGTAACAACAAGGCTTTATACCAGCTAGATGCCACTTTCCTTTGTAATGAAACTACATGGGGTTTCAGTACCTACACAGAGGAAGTTTCAGCCTGAGCCGAGAGTTGTGCTGCTACCTGCTTCTTCACAAATATTTGAGTCATGTTCCTCCTGAGCGTACATGTTAACACTGCAGCAAGAACAAACAGTAAATCAATTCAGCTGCAAAAGCCACTGGGTACTCTCCTCTCATTCTTCCTAGGGCTCAACAACTACTCTTAACTCTGTGGCTTAGTTTTACTTCTTCATTTTTCTATAAAGCAAGAAGGAGAGTGCAGAGAGGGCATTATAATGTGAATTGTCAAATTCTTTGAGCCAAGCCCCAGAAGCATGTAAGCACCTGTTGTTTTGAGACCTTTTATGAAATGTATCCAGAAGTTAAGACCGCGGCTGAACTGTATAAGCAAGGCTCTCTTTTGAAAAGCAGAAAATATAGGCTGTTAAAGCAATAGTACCTGGTCAGTTGGAGTGAAAGGATGTATAACTGGAGAAGAAGTGCTGATGTTAACGTACTTTTCTAGCAGGAAGAGAACTGAGGAAGAGTTAGGATAAAACGTTTATTAGGTAGCTGGGAACAGCACATCACCAGCACTAAATTGAAGAAAGCAAGCAAAAAATGAAAGTAACTGTGAAAGAACACTACTTCCTCCCCCAAAAATTGAACTCACTGCTTTCTGTTTTCTCATGAAAGCATACGTTGGTATTTTGTGTTTCAAAATTAACTACATTTTGAAAGTGTTTCTTTTAATATTAATATATATAATTAATATATACTCTTTTTTTGGTAATAGGTAGTTTTAGGGTAGGATGGACAGATTGTGGAAATATTTTTAACAGGACAGCAGTTAAAACTAATGATTACTTGACTTTAGATACATCAGTGGATCACCTTGATCATGTATTTCAGGAATACCTAGTAATTCACAGACTAAACAAGGGATTCTAGTAGGGAGCAGGCACACACCACTTAGACCATCATGTTCCTGCTTGGCACTAACTTTCAAACCTACGGCCTGTATTTTTGTATTATAGACCTTCAAAGGCTAATCTAGAGAAAGACAATATAATAGTAAATTACACATGAGGAAAGAGGAAAAAAACACAAAAACACAAGCAGATACAACCGCATAGTAAAGAGACTCAAGGGAAACAGCAGGAAGAAAACCAAGCCACGCACATGAGCCTACCTTGACTGAATGTGAAGATGCCCACAGTAATTGATCTTGGGAGATGCAGACAGAGTATGGGAGAAGTTAACCTCTCTGTGATGGGCTTCAGGAAGGCCTTGAGACATCCTTCTTGGGAAGGATTTGAAAATCTTGCATTTATAAAGTTGTGATGCTTTGCTTACCTGTTGTGCCCAGCAGTTAAGAGAGCTCGTTGGTGTATGTGAAAGCAGAGGACTAACGGGTGGCAGCTCCTCTCTCCTGCTGTTTGCGTGGGGAAGCACAATACAAACTGTGGACATGTGGCAGCACTTGTGGGTGGCAATGGAAGCAAGGACATAGCACGTGGGAAGCGACAGCTGGGAATACAAAAGAAAAAGCAATTGGGATTTGAAAGCAACAGGTGGGAGCAGGAATCAGAAAACTATAGTAAGACCTCTGAGGAGGCAGGAACTAATCCAGGCCATGTTGGAAGGGCAGCTTGAAGATGAGAGAAAAAAGGAGACAAGGAGGGAGAGTGCGAGACTATTGTGTGACTGGAAAGCAAACCACAAAAGGCAAGTTCCTATTTCATCAAAGCTGTACTTGTTTCTTAGCCTGACCCATATCATAATATTCATCTGTGAGTTACACGCTGTGTGTTATGACAGAAGAGAGTGGCTCAGCTGTTACTTTAAGAGTGAAACAGAGCTAGCTGTAGCTGTGAAGCTTCAATGAGCTCTTCCATGACAGGTGGACAGGAAATGGACAAAAAGGGTTATTTAAAGTCTGCTCGCTCTCGGTGCAGTGGCAGGTGTGCTGGCAGGCGACTGGGCTCCATGACCTTCTAGAGTTGTGCTCCCGCATTAACCAAGCGGGCTGGATGTGACTGACGGGGCCTCTGTGCCCTTAAACTGTAGCGTCTGGAGCTACAGCTTTGGGTCATGTTCCAGCTAAGGGCAGCAGCGCGGTGAGCTGGGGGTCGCCACATCCCCAGAGCAAGGCAGGGCCAAACGCGACCTCGCCTCCCGCAGCCTCTCCAGGCCGGGGCTGCTCCACCTCAGGCCGCGAGGCTACTCGTGACGGCAGCCGCTGGGGGATCATTCGGGGATCGGTGCTCCCGGACGGCACCTGCCCACCTCCGATCTCCCCTGGGGGATGCCCCGCCACCCCCAGGCGCGGAGAGGGACCGGCCCGGCCCCACCACTGACCGCGTCTCGGCGGGGGGCGGCTGTGAGGGGTCGCGCGGGCCTCGAGCGCGGCGCCGGCGGGGACGGCGCGCGGCCACGTGCGCCAAGCAAGAGCCCCAGAGCGCGCGCAGGCGCGCCACCGCCCTACTCATCCCCCCCCCCAGCCTCTCGCGCCGTCCTCTGTGTCTCCGCGCCGAGGCCCGCCCCCCCGCTCCCTCCGAGGCGCAAGGCGCGGCCAATAGGCGCCCAGCGTGGGTTGGTCGGAGGGGGCGGGGCTGGCCAGCGGCCTCTCTGCGGCTGCGCGCGGGCCGCCCGCGGCGAGGAGGCGGTGCCAGCGCCTGCGCGGAGCCGTGCGCTCGCCCTCTCCCGAGGAGGGGAGAGAAAGGCGCCTGCGCGTTCCGCCGCCCGCTGCCCCGCGCCCTGGAGGGGAGATTGGCGCGCCTGCGCACTGTGGCCGCCGTCCCCCCGTGCCCCGGAGGAAGGGGGGGCTGCTGCGCATGCGCGCCGCGCTGCCCGCCCCTCGCCAGCAGCAGCAGGAGGAGGCGGCGGTGGTGGTGATTCTGGCTGTGGAGAGCGTGAGGCAGTGCGAGCGCCGCTGCCGCCCCCTGTTATCCGGGAGCCCCAGGTCCGGGCGGAGGAGGCGGGAGCGCCGCGGCGGCGGAAGGAGCCAGAGCGGCGGTGGCAGCAGCAGCAGCAGCAGGAGGAGTCTGTGCCCGGCCCCCCCCCCGCCTCTCAGTCCCGTTACAGCCCCCCTCCCTCCGCGCTCCGCTCCGCAGCCACCAACATGTCGGCGCCGGCGGCCAAAGTCAGTAAGAAGGAGCTGAACTCCAACCACGATGGGGCCGACGAGACCTCAGGTGAGGCCGCGCCGGGGGCGGGAGGGAATGGCGGCAGCCGCCGCGGCCTCCGCCTCGCACCGCGCCGCACCGACCGCCATTTTCCCCAGCCACACGGGCCGCGGCCGGGCCGGAGGCGGGAAGAGCGCGGGGTCGGCCGGGCGGATGTGCAGGCCCCAGCAGCGGCAGGAGGAGGCCATGTTAGCGCCCTTTTGTCTCCGCTCCCCGGCCCGGCCTCCTTCCCCACGGGCGCAGGCGGGGCCGGGTGGGGGGCGCTGCGGCCTTGGCGGAGCAGCGGGACCCCCCCCCTCCTCCTCCCGGAGCAGCATCCGCGGAGCCTCATTGTGCTCCGCCGCCGCCATGATGCTTCGCCGCCTCCTGGGCTCGGCGCCGCCGCGGCCGCGTGGTGCTGCCCGGCCGGGCGAGGACGGAGCGCGGCGCCGGCTGCGCCGCCGGGGCCTGCCCGCCCGCCGGCGCGGGGAGCCACGCGGCGGTAGAGCCGCCCGTGCCGTTCCCACGTGCGATCGCGGCGGCTCCGGGGTATTTTAAAGGTCGCCGCCGCGGGAAGGGCGCGGTGCTCGCCGGCCGCCTTCCCCTGAGTGCGGTGCCGCGCCCGCCGCCAGCTCCGGTCGCACACGTGCTTTCCGTAACCCGTCCGTCCCGGGGAGCGGGGGAGCGCCGTGCCCTGCCGCGGGCTGGGCCGTGCGGGAAGCGCCCCGGGGGAGCGCCGAGCCCGCTGCACTGCTCCAGCGACTTCCCGCTGCCGCTCCGTCAGCTCCCGGCGCGGCGGGTGAGCTGCGCTCCGGTAACCGGGGCCCCGGGTGGGCTGCGGCGAGGGGGAGTTCCGATGAGAAAACACCTGCCGAAGGGAGACCTGGAGAGGGATTTTTTTTTTCGTCTTGCTTATAAGCGTCCTTTCGAGCGTTCTTTTCGGTTTTTAGAAGGTGGCGCGTTCCCAGTTACGCTATTTTTATTGATATTTCTATCTTCTCTGAATGATTTAACGTCCCTTCAAATGTGTTGGTCTTAGCAGATACGGCTTACAGCTTTCTAGTGAAATTGTTATTAATCTATCGTGATTGACTTCTTATTTAAGTCGACTTGTAAAACTGTGTAGGGGAACATGAGCTGTGATTTCTAGAGGCAAACTCGCCTTGAGTGCCGTTTTGTCAAACTTCTCGACACGACACGTGAGCTGTAATACACCCTGGAAGTAGCTGAAGCTTGAAGGCGTAGTGAAACGTACGACATGTAACAGAAATACTGGTGTGCTTCTGAAGTAGATGACTAGAAAAGATGTTCAGCAAAAACCCCACGCGATCTGTCAGACTTAAGGGATTTTGAAGCATTTTCATTTGTTTTTTCAGAAAAAGAGCAACAGGAAGCAATTGAACACATTGATGAAGTACAGAATGAAATAGACAGGTAAACAAACTTTTGAAATGTTTTAGCAGAAATTAAAATGTAACTTTAATAAATAAAAATACTTAGTATAGTAAGCACTCAGTAGTAGTTCTCACTCTCTTTAAACTCTGCCGAGATGCACTTGTTTTCTGACTTGATTAGATGTGAGAAGTATTTGTGTATGATTAAAAAATTTGAAGTAGTATCCTGGTTCCTTGTTTGATTGTGTACAATTAAAAAGATAGAACTTAAAATTTAAAATTAATTGTGATAGTTTTGATAATAGAAATTTATTTTGTATTGTTTTTTCAAATTAATGTGTATGCTATTTTGCAAAAGTATTTTTGTGTTTGTAAGTAGAACAAAAAACTTGGTTGAGAATTTAGCTTTTATTGTACTTTTTTTAATTATATATTTGTGTGCTTGTAGAATAAAATGTAGAAAGTGTCACTGAAACAGTAATTTCATATGCTAAAACATTCTGTGGGCTGTGTTGGTATTTGCATGGATCTTATCTCCTTGCACGCTGTCCTAGAGAGGCTGCAGGTGACTACTGAGGCTCTGCCCGTGTGAAGCTGTTGCAGTATCAGGCCTCTGCCTTTTTACAAAACCAATTAAATGGGACATCTTAAGATTTTACGTGCATGGGATACAAAATTGCTTTGCTGTAGCTTGCTTGCCTGCCCAAAGGTTATAAAGAGCAGGTGATAGTCTTACGTGTTATCGATCTTCAGGTCTTTTGCGAACAAAATGTATAAGAGGTAAAATACCGCTTTGCATAAATAAGGGTCTGTCCCTCATGTAGTGATGCAAAACATACAACGTGCTAAGAACGTTTCATTGAGATTGTTTCTCATAAGGTGTTTCTTAATAGCGGTTACAGGTTTGGGCCTCGGTTTGTTGTTTGAGACGTCCCATTTGTTGACTGTGACAGACTAGTCTAATCAAACCCATTCGGTTTTTGGTTAACTACTGATGATGCATCTTTAAATGTCAGTTCTCTCTCTTGTGGTTAACGTGGCTATTTCTATTACAGACTGAATGAACAAGCCAGCGAGGAAATTTTGAAAGTAGAACAGAAATACAACAAACTCCGCCAACCATTCTTCCAGAAGAGGTCAGAATTGATCGCCAAAATCCCGAATTTCTGGGTAACAACATTTGTCAACCACCCACAAGGTATGTTCTTAATAGCGCTCTCTTTTTTTTTTCCTGTAAATCCAGTGTTTACTTGCTTGTTATGTGAGTATCTTGCAGCTTTGAGGGTTTTCTAGAATTGTTGTTGGGCATATGTTTACACAGAAGCCTGCTCCATGTGCAAACACTTCCGTTTTGTCCCAGAGTGCATTTTAGAAGCTTTTTATTTCTTGCACTCATTGACCAAAGCAACATCTTGTTCAGTAAAATCCCATGTTGGTTTTATTTATGCATTTTAAATGACAGATTTCCCACTTTTCGTAGTTAATTGGGCCCTTTAAAGCAGAAGGAAAAAAAAACTCTAGTTTGCTTTTTTTTTTTTTAATTGGAGGTGATCTCCTTAGGACTCTTGACAATAGACTGTTTTTGAGAGGACAAAAGTTTGTAGACTGCTTAGATTGGGCAAACGGCATGTGAAAATGCATTTCAGAGAGAAGGTTGGATGTATGCAGGTAGCTTTTGCTGCTTTTTAATGTTTAACTGCAACAAGCAAACATAACATTTTCACCTCAGCCAAAGTGAATCACACAAATGCTAATAGTCTGTTGGCTGGTAACTCAAAAAAAACAGGCCACAAGAAGTTGGCTTGGATAGATGTGTTGCTTTTCAAGTCTTACTATCAATTTCCTGTATTTTGCCTGCATGATACACTTTTTATAGCTTTGTTAATGTGGGATTCCTAATTCTGTCTTAGTATCTGCACTGCTGGGAGAAGAAGATGAGGAAGCACTGCATTATTTGACCAGAGTTGAGGTGACAGAATTTGAAGACATCAAATCAGGTTACAGAATAGATTTTGTAAGTACTCTAAATAATTACTTCACTTGTGATTTGTATGTGTGGGGGGTTTTTTAATGTAATCACATATTGGCTGGTAGTTTGTCAGTTAATCTTTTCATTTATCCATTTAATACCAGCTTTGACTTGGCATGTGTCTTTACATTATGTGGGGTCTAACTCTTTGCTTTCAACTCTGCAGTATTTTGATGAGAATCCATACTTTGAAAATAAAGTTCTCTCCAAAGAGTTTCACCTCAATGAAAGTGGAGACCCATCTTCAAAATCAACTGAGATCAAATGGAAATCTGGGAAGGTATGTACCTGTGCATCTGGGAGAGATGACTGCTGCTCTGTCTGATACCATCACTTCAATTATGTGCCTTTGACTTTTTTTCTTTTGTATTGAAGCTGCTTTGTCCTCCGTTTTATTCCCCTCTGAACCACCTTGCCACTTCTTTACATACATAGTTCATGTCTATCTTGCAGGGTTCGGAATACCCTATTTATATTGAGATCTGTAGTGAATTCTCTTGCTCAGTTGAGCACCACCGTACAGTAATGCGGGCATGTCTTTCATCCAGACAGTGTTCAATTGTAATTAATTTGCTGCAGTTAGTTTCTGTAAAAGTCAGGAGTGTTTTCATGTTATCTGGAAGATATTAAAATAAGTATTTAAAAGTAGAACTGAACATTGCAGTTAAGTCACTGCTTGTGTAATCACCCTCAGATTGAGAAGAAAACTTACATTTTTCATTGAGAACTAGAACTTTTCCTCTTGTACAAGAAGTTACAGTCCAGTACAAACTAGCTGAATGATCTTTACAACACACCACAAAATCCATGTGAATTCTGGTATTGTTCTTCATTAAACAGTCTAAACCTATAAATGTTGTGATTCTATCAAGAAAACATACTATACATTTGGAATTACCATATAATCAAAGAAAGAGTGTATTTAAATAGTGGATAGTTTCAGATTTAGCAAACAGATTGTTGCAAACTTACTAAACTTCTAGGGTAAGGTGGTAGATACAGGACTCATGTATGTGCTTGTGATCGTATGTTTTAGCAGTTGGTGTAGGTGTTTTGACTTACTACAAAGAATGACCTGAAGACTTCAAAGAGGGAAATCTTAGGATAACTAGGCAGTTCTTTATCTCAAGTTAAAGACAGACCTTAGAGGCGTGGAGACTGAGTGCTGCTTAAATTCTGTTCAGTACATCATTAAACACCTTCCATACTTGCACTTCCATGCGAGAGGGAAGCATAAATGCAAGACCCTGTGAATTTTCAGTATTTCAGTGGAGTCATTAAAAGAAATGTACGTTTTTACTGTTTTCTCATGTTCATGAGAAGTGCAGGTGGCTGAGAGGTGTCTTTTTCTGTGAGTTGTTTGTGTTCCCAGTGTTTCTTAAAGACTTGTACCTGAAAGAGGGAGTAGTGAGTGACTTATTGTGGTTGTTTAGACAGTATGTTTCTAAATGGTGCTTATTTAAAACAAAACAAAAAAACAAACAAACAAAACCAACCAAACAAAAAAAACCCCACAAACCAAAAAAAAAAATGACAAAAAGCCATGTAAGTACCACTTTTTAGGGAACTTCTTAACTTTCTTTTCAGGATCTGACAAAACGCTCAAGCCAGACACAGAACAAAGCCAGTAGGAAGAGGCAGCATGAAGAGCCAGAAAGCTTCTTTACCTGGTTCACTGACCACTCCGATGCAGGGGCTGATGAACTAGGAGAAGTCATCAAGGATGACATCTGGCCGAATCCGTTACAGTACTACTTGGTAAGTATAGCATGGAGCTGTTGATCCACACCCATAATAGTACTGTCCAAGTGAATTGATCACTGTAGTTGATGTTGCATATGTGTCTTTAAGGTTCCTGATATGGATGATGAAGAAGGGGAGGGAGAGGAGGATGACGATGATGATGAAGAGGAAGAAGGATTGGAGGATATTGATGAAGAAGGAGATGAGGATGAGGGGGAGGAAGATGAAGATGATGATGAGGGAGAAGAAGGAGAGGTGAGTAATCTTACCCCTTCCATCTCTGGTGTATGAGAATGAAAAGAAATTTATATGAGGGATCTTGTAAGAATACTGAGCCATTGTAACAAAGGTAAAGTAGTTCTTTTCTGTACAATGACAAGGTGTTTGGAGGGGAGAAGCAGAACTGTTACTACCTTAACTTGTGGAGTCATTTCAGTACAGTAGTAAGTATGTTTGTGTATATGAGAGACAGTGCAAATAAGTAGTTTTAGTAAGCTCGTAAGGGAGGTGCTCTAGAAGAACTAGGATATTGGTGTAATAAAATTCTTATTTAATTAGTGAACATTCTAGCAAGGCTTTACTTGTAAATAGCTTTGGTGATGCATCGAGTTCTGTGATCTTCCCACCTGTTGGTTTATTTCTGCTTACAGCCAGCTTAGCTAAGACTCTGTTGGGTTCAGGAATTAAAGTTTCCTATAGGAGCAAGTGGGATTCCAGGGACAGCATTCAGGGTGTTGGTAACAAAGTTTAGAATGTCTTTGTTTCTCATAATTGGGCGTGGTGTGTCTAAATTTCAGCAGCAAAAAACGACTTGTATTGAGCTAGGAGGGCTGTTATGGGCACCAGAGTACTGGGCTCTATTATGTAACCTAGAATTTAGCATCTTAAAGTTGGAGCATTTTGCTCTTCAGAGTTTAAAACAAGGGGAAAAAAAGATGACCCCTTCACTTTCTAAGCTAAAGTTATGTCAATGTTTGTAGTGATTTTAAGTCACGGTAGTTTTTCAAACCCGATGTTTTTTCGTTGTGACATCCAGTTATTCACTGATTTCTGTGTGGATGGGTATCACGGCAGCTGTTACTGCTCCGTAGTGAAGAGGGAAAGAGAGATCATACAGCATGCTACAAGTTAGACTGTATGGCCGTAGTCCGTAGGGCGATAAAACATTCTGGTTATTGCATTCAAAAGTTCGTGCTATCTGAAGTTCGGTGATTAGATTTTTTTAAATTGTTGCTTATCTTTCAACAGGAGGATGAAGGAGAAGATGACTAATTGAACACTGATGGATTCCAAACCCCCTTTTTACCTTTTTAATTTTTCTCCAGTCCCTGGGAGCAAGTTGCTGTCTTTTTTTTTTTTTTTTTTTTTTTCTTGTGCTCAGTCGCCTTGTTCTCTTGAGGTCTCTTTTTCTCTCCTCTACACCATGGTTCACAGTTTATTTTGGGGGAAATACCTTGAGCAGAATACAGTGGAGAAGAATCTACCAGTTTCTGTTTCAAGTTCATTTTTATCCCTTTCTGTCTCAAAACAAAAACTGTTTATGGAATCAACACACCATGTTCTGTGGGAAAAAAGAAAACCTTCTGCTCCCTTCACTCTGCTGGAAGCTGAAGAGTGCTAGGCCCCTGTGTAGTAGTGCATAGAATCTAGCTTTTTTCCTTCTTTCTCTGTATATTGGGCTCAGAGATTACACTGTGTCTCTATGTGAATATGGACAGTTAGCATTTACCAACATGTATCTGTCTACTTTCTCTTGTTTAAAAAAAAAAGAAAAAACTAAAAAAAAAAAAAGGGGGGGGTTATAGAAGGTCAGCTGGGGTGGGTTTCAGATGTTTGGGTGGGTTAAGTGGGCATTTTGACAACATGGCGGCTTCTCCTTTGGCATGTTTAATTGTGATGTTTAACAAACATCCTTGCAGTTTAAGATGACACTTTTAAAATAAAATCTTCTCCTAATTATGACTTTGAGCCCTGCCACTTGATGGAGAATCAGCAGAACCTGTAGGATCTTATTTGGAATTGACATTCTCTATTGTAATTTTGTTCTTGTTTATTTTTAAATTCTTTTTTTTTTTTTTTTTTGTTTCACTGGAAAGGAAAGAAAGATGCTCAGTTTTAAACGTTAAAGTGTACAAGTTGCTTTGTTACAATAAAACTAAATGTGTACACAAAGGGACTGGTTGGTCTTCACTAAAAGAAAGTTTTAATATCCTGTTTTGAACTTGCTTGTAGCTTCTTGGCATTTTTGGGGGCATTTGGTCAGTATTTATGTAGTGCAATGCAACCTTGTGGTTGCGTGGACTGATCATGAGTTCATTTAGTTTCCACTGTTTCAGTACTTGTAAAATGTTTCATTTGATGGTTACTACTGCACACTCTTGTTTCTTGAATTACCTAACTCTGTAAGACAGGGCTGTAGGTGCATACGCCTTGTGTGAAGGCAGAGGTTTATACTCATGTTTCGCAAAGAGAAAAATCACTTTATTCTTAGATACTCTTTTTTTTTTTAGGTAGTTACTTGCAGCACTGTATTTCCAGTAAATCAGTTTGCATGAAAGTATCATGCAAACTCAGAATAAAAAGATCAAGGGGTCTTGTAATAAGATTTGGGTGTTTTTTGTGAGTCCGTTCAGTTGAAAATAAATCTTAAGTGCAAGCTAATTTTGGGGCTATTTCAAAGAGCAAGATTCTTAGCAAAGCTTGTGTATAAAGTTGCTGCTCCACTGCTTTCTTTGCTTGGTAGCAGCATGTATATATGCTTTGGATATACTGTACTCTTCTTCATTTTGAGAGACTGCATTTGAGTAGCTTGTAACAATTTCACATAGAGGTTGTTGGTACTGGTATTCCACAAAGTGTAATGAAAGTTGTTTTAACATGTTGTTCTTTTGAAATATTTTCAAAAATGTTGTATCAGCTAATCTAAAATTCAAACAGCTAGTTCTCTTTGGATGTGTAGAAAAGACTGTCTTCTGGGAAGACTTGCTGTTATATTCTCTGATTCCTTTTCATCACAGAATTTGCTATAGTCAAATTCAGCTTTTTTGATGCATTAGAATACACTTAGCAGAAGAAGATTAATCTCTATTTGAGACATGCCCAAATATCATGTGTGTGTGGGAAACATTCTGTAAGTGTCTGGTCCAGCTTGGATTCAGTCCAGTTATCGGGGGCAATACAACATCCAGTCTGCATGTGGTCAATGCGAAAATAAGGCAACCATTTACTTTATTCTTTCTCAACAAAAGCTTCTGCCCTGATCCTGCTTGCAGAGCAAAATAAAATGTTAATTGGTAATGGTTTCTTACCATCTAAAGAGAGAAGGAACAAAACCTATAAGTCTATATAAATTTTAGATTTTTTTTCATTTGATTCCATTTTGTTGTAAAATTGAAAACTGCTTCTTGTTTTGGTAAAGGATCGATGTGCTATTACTTGCCCTGATGCCTCATTACTTCTATGTATTCCAAACTGACTAGTTCTTCAAGGAAAAGTTTTTTGGTTTGGTTTTTTTTTTTCCCTAGTCTTTAATGGTTTAGGAAAAATACTGTGCCATTGTTGTTACACCCCTGTTGGTTACTAGCAGAAAACCTATAAAAACTGTTTTGAAAGTAATCAAAGCTTCAGGTTCTTTAAAGTTAAGTACCATCAACAAGAAATGAGAAGTCTGGATAATGAAATGCTACTTCTAAGAGGTTTCCTCGCACGTTCTTTAGGATTTTACAGGGTGCCAAACCACTCTTGCTACGATACTGATACACTGAATTTCCTGTGAAACTTAAGGGTTTACTTCTGGCAATGGCTGAAGAGTAAACTAACATGCTAAAAGAATAAAACCATAATTAAGTGTAATCTTTTTTTCCTAGCAATGGAAATTAGTAGGGATTCGCACATTGCTCTGCAACACAGCAGAAATACTACAGATGGCCATCATGTGCTCTGACTGTTCACTTAATGTCTGCGTTGGCTGAATATATGTAATGGGTGTCCATTTTTACTTGATTCAATTTGTATATGCAAATAAGCATATAGAGCATTTAAAGGTAGATGTCCACCTTGGATAAGAACAGGAGATTCATGCTTGTTAAACACGTCTGTATCTCTCATTAATTCCCCACTACTGCTGGAGTTCCTCACATCCAGTTAATCCTGCTGAGTGAAATTTGTCACAGGCTTTGTGGCCTGAATTTTCAGGGTTAAGAATATAGCGTTGGCAGCAATTTAATAAAGGTGAAGCTACTGGGCTGGGGCTGTATGACTTAAATGATTCAAAGGTTATTTTTATTTTAAGTTTGAAGTTTAATTGCTATAAAATGGAATCTTTTGTCTGTAATTTCTAGTGCCAAAGGAAAGCAAATATATCCGTGTGTAAATAGAGTTAGAAAGGTTTGGATTTTTTTTTAAAACAGATAATCTGTGTTCTTATTCATACTTGTCAACATAGTTTTTGTCCCTGTAAACAAGCATTATCTGAATCGATTTCTCAGTCATTTATGCCATTCATTTGAATCTGTAAGCTTCTCTTTGTACCACACTCAAACAGGTGCGTAACGATAGTACTTTGTCTATTGGATACTGTTCCTGAATTTTGAAGCCGTGCTTTTTTTTTTTTAAAAAAAACTGAAATCAATTAAATAATTTCTCTGATGTACCTTCAAGCTATCCTTCTCTTTGAAGGAATTAAAGTACATTTAACTGTTACTTGATGTCACCACCTCTAAGAGTCTTTTTCAAAAGAATCCGTTATTAGTCCCAAACTTGGCATCAGCTTTCACGGGTGAGGCTGAGAGTGCTCACTTCTCTTTCACGGATGTCAGGTGCCCAGTGCGATAAGAGTCACAGGAGGTCACAAGTGGCTGTGGAACAAGACGCTTGATTCCTCTGGGGAACAGATTTACACTTGCCCTCCTCCTTGCTTAAAAATGGGAACTTAGTAAGACTTTTCCTCTCGATCATCACCTTCTCCAAGTGACTGGTGGAGGGAGCCCTGGGCGGTCCGGGAGCTGCGGCAGCCCCGCTGCCACCGGGAGAGACGGAGGGGGGGGGTTCCCGCGGCACCGACGCTGGCGGTGGCCGCGCTCCCTCCGGCCGCTCCTGCGTGCTGCCCCGGGAAGGAGCATGTAACGGGGGAGCTGGCCAGGGGCAAAGGCGGAGGGCTGCAGCAAGCGAGGGTATCTTTCCCCTTGCACTTCACGGGGGAAAAAGCATTCTCGATGCTCGCACAACTGCAGGCAAAGTGGCGAGAGGCTTCACAGGAGCCGTGATCCGCCCACGAGCCGGCGCCGCACACGTCCCCTCTCCCCAGGCTTAGCGGGGGACGGGGCGGGCAGGTCACAGGCCAGGTGTGCCCCAAACCCCCACTCCTGGTCGTGATGCTCCCGAGGGCTGGAGCCTGGGCCCGGGCGTGCCCCCAGAGCAGCCATGCCCTGCGGGATCCTGGCAGGGCCATGACACTCGTCGTCCTGCAGGATGGAGGCTGCTGAGTGGGCAGAATCCCACGCCCTGGCCCCCTCTGCCCGCAGCGGACAGCTGAGCTGTGCCCGTGAAACGGGCCGAGGGCCCGGCCGGGATGCCCGGACGTCCCTGACCCAGGGAGCCCAGAGCCAGAGCATGCATCGTCCTCACCTGGGGATCACCCATGCTCTGAGCACTCCAGATGGGCCTCGGCCACCTGCTCCGGCTCCCCGGGCTCCCCGAGCCATCCCCCAGCCTCACCCAGAGGGTGCCAGACTTGGAGGAAAGAGGGGGAAGACCCCCCAAGGGCTCCCACCAAACCTTCATCCAGCTGAGCCAGCCAAACGCAGCCCTGATCCCTGTCTGCGGGACAGGCTCAGTCCGCGGAAGATATGGTAGCGTCCCTGCTCCTCAGAAACCCAGTCTACACCAACTAGTTTGACTTTCCCTTTTCTGGTATTTCCACTGAGCGAACAGTCTGATTGAAATCATTCCTGAAACACTAAACAGAGCCTGGACCGTGTCACAAATAGCAACGGGCTCCAGAAGGGTTTGTATTAATCTAATGTGCTTGCTTTATTTACAACAGGAACATGATCAAAGGTTTTATAGTCGTTTAAGGATTTATTAATTCGACTCAGTTAAGTGAGATTTAAATTTTACATTTTCCAGTGATTTCCTTTCACTAATTATTCAGTTGCAAATCGTTTGCAAAATGCTTAGGCTAGAAAAACTGTTCTAATTAAATAAAAGGAAAATGTTCATGTTTATTAGTGTATTTCTAAAGTTGTATGTGTGAATACTATCAACTCTGGATGCCTCCTGACTCCCAAGTTGTGCATTGCTCCAGGACTGAAAAAGCATATTAGTGCAGTAATAGTATCAGGTAATACTGCTGAGGAGGTATCTTACCCCCCGAAAGCACAAAGTGTCTTTTTCACTTGTTTGAAACAGCGGGCCTGCGACACACTGCGCAGCAGCTCTGCGTGACGCGGTGGCAGGGCAGCAGCACGGGGGGTTTCACTCCTGATAGCTGGGAGATTACTGCCAGCTTTGCCAAGGCATTTGGGTGATTTTATCGCTCAAATATTCAGCTGAAACCCCAGATACTACACGCAGAGGGGCAGCTCTGCGGAGAAGCAGTTAGCCAAAGGCCAGCGCTGGAGACAGGCATCAACGGGGAGCTGCACTTTGCTCGTTCCCCCACAAACAAACGCCAGTTACGAGTCGATCTGGAGAACTAAAATTGGAAACCACCCGACGGCCGCAGCCCAGCGAAGCCGGCCCGGGCTGGGGCCAGGCGCAGGGGTTTTCCTCACGGCGCCCAGCTCCCGGGGGAGGTGCGGGGAACCGAGCGGGGCCCAAGGGAGGGAGGTCTGTCGCTCTGTGTGTCCCCGTACCGTCCCTCCGGCACGACCCCACGGGTTCTGCGCCTGCGGAGGACACTGACCCCCTCCAGGCTCTCCTTCCCCAGCAGCCCGACGCGGAGGGCCGTGCCCACGGTGGGCAGCGGGAGGTACCTCAGTCTCCTCAGCGTCCGGCCTGTCGCGCCTCTCTCCTTCCCGCCGCCATCCCCGGGCGCGCTGCGGGACCTCGCCGCCGGGTCCGGGCTGCTCATTTCCCCTCAGGGCGGGCGAAGGCAGCGGGACCACCTCGTGACAGGGGCGGGAGCCGCGGCGGGCCCGGGACCCCGCGGGGCGGCGTGTGGGGAAGGGGAGGCTCCCCGCTTCCCCGCGGGCAGCCCGCCGGCCGGCAGCTCTCCCGGGCCCGCACCCCGCGAGAGGGCGCTGGCGGCGGCACGCCGCTTCCCGGGAAGGCTGAAGTTTGAAAAAATAAAAGTGCCGGTTGTCGGCGGTGCCGCACGGAGCAATGGCGGCGGGGACCCCGCAGGTGAGCGCCGCGCCGAGGGGTGGCAGCGTGGCGGGCGGGGCGAGGCTCGCCTCAGGCGAGCGGGCTTCCCTCTCTCCTGGGTGGCCCCCAAAGGGTGGAGGGGGCTCCCTTCTCCATCCTCCCTCCGGGAAACCGCAGCTCCCGGCTCCGCCAGAAGCCCCCGGGAAGGGGGCGGTGGGGAGGGGAGCGGGGCTTCCCGCCGTGTCCTTCGCCGCTCCCCGGGGGAGGTGGGAGAGGGTGTTCGGAGCAGGTGGGATCCCCTCAGAACGTCCCTCCTCGCCTCAGGGAAGCGGGCTTCGGGCCAAGTTGGTGCCCGCTGAGGAAATGCCCTCCCTCGGCGCCGAGGGGGTGTGGGAGGCGAGGCGGCTGCTGGGGCTGGCGCCTGGGAGCCGGGGGAGGGCAGCCAGCCTCCGCGCTGGGAAAAAACATTTCGTGCCTGGCAGGAGCGGAGGAGATGCCCTGCCCTGTTCGCTCGGGGCCTTTCAACCCTCAGCTGCCAGAGAAGGGATGGATGGAGAGGCCGGCACAAAGAGCGCTCGCTGCCGCCCGACCGGGCTCTCCCCAGCCCGGAGCCTCGCGGGCTCGCTGCTCCCCACCCTGCCCAGCTCGGGGTGGGCACGGGGACTGGCTCCGGACGGGCTCGCCGTTGCCTTTTTTTCCCAACCCTTCCCGTGGCTTTTTTCTCGTAAGGAGTGAAGGTGGCTAGCGTGAGTCTGTCCGGCGCAGGCCTCGTCCCTTCGGCACAAAGTTGCCGTGAAAGATGCAGTTTGAAACGCCCTGGTGAGCACGTGTGGTCCGCAGGAGGGGTGACCGCCTCGTCTCTGGCTCGTTACATCGAGTTGTAAATCGGTTTCTGTGTCGGTGGTGAAACGCTCAGGGCCAGGTCTGCTCTGGGCTTTGTGTGGGTGAAGCTCGTTGCGCGGCTGGGTGCTGCTGAGGGGATGGGATCTCCCCAGGCTGCAATCCAAAGGGCCAAGCGCATCTTCGATGCCGCTGAAGTTTTGCTGGTTAGGAAGCAGTCTAGACACTTTGGTACGGCATGAGTCTAGCGGAAGCCCTGGGTGAGCGCTGGCAGCCCCACTACAAGTACCAAAAGCAAGCTAATTTAAGATAGTTTAGGTATTTCTCTGCAAGCTGTAAATAGATTGTGTTGGAGACACACCCCGAAGGACTGACCGTGCCAGGCAACCCAGGAACAGCAGCAGCATGGGCTGTGGCAGTATCCCAACACCCCACCGAAATTCCTGGGTCAAAATGCAAAGTGGATCAACCCAAATGCAAATTCACATTTCGCATCCTCCTCAGTGATAGAGTATTTTATCTTCCTGGTGCAAACAATGTCAATGTTACAGCACTCTGAGGGGAAGAAGGATGCTTACATTCTAAGTATATTTAGAAAATTAGCATGGTGTATTAACTGATGTTCAGAGTAGCTTTTGACAGAGAGTAATGTGGAGGAAAATTGACCCGAGCGCTGCCCAGAGTGTGCCCGTTCTCTGAATCAATAGCCAGGTCTCTGTATTCAGCACCCTTTATCAGCATTACTCTTGAACTACTACTCATTCCATTGCTCTGAGCGGATCCAGGGGATGGATTGCTTACACCTACTTGCATAGTTTGGATAGAAAATAAGTCTGTATGCTTTTTCTAATTATTTAAATGAGAATTGCAACCAACAAACTCCTTTTAGTCACTTTCTACAGGCTGGATAAAGAGCATTCTGATTTTCCAGTTTCCAGCTGGTAAAGGTTGCTTGTGACTCAGGAACTCCATGATTCAAGTTCTTCCTCACAGAACTTTGGATGTTTTTCAAAGCTCTGGCTTAGTTCCTGGCTTTACTAATTGGGCGAGAACTTCCTGGAATTAGGATGTTAATCTGAACCTTTTTGTTTTGTTACCAATCTGAACAACTCCTATTTTGGCTATTGTGTATCTCTTGCAGACCCACCTTGGTTTTAGGCCAACTTTCAAATAGATTTATTTTTTTTCCTCCTTCTTTAATGATTTTGCTATTAGACTGAAATCATAGAAAAAAAACTTGATCGAGGCTGTTCGGTTGGGTCTTTGAGGTGCATATAACAATTAAATCATTGTTTCTGTGTGAGTGGCCTAGGCTTCAGATGCACAGCACACTCTTGAAGTGCAGTAATATAGACGAGTAACACAAAACCAATGTGGTTTATTGTTGGAAATCTGGTCAACCAATTACAGAGTGTGAAAGCAAGTCGGGATTCCCGAGTTCTGTCTTTAGTCACTGACGTGCTGTGTGACATGAAGTCGGTTAGTGCAGCGGAGCTTGACTGCAACCGTTTTTTTTGCATTTAAGCAGGGAGTATGATGAGTGGCTAATGTTAGGTTATTAATATATTAATTGCTCTGAATGCCTTAAAGCCACTCTTCCTGTTGAAGACAAAAGCATAACCTCTTGCTTGGATCTGTTTGTTAGGATGTTAGGGAGCATCCTCATGGATAAAGCTTTTGCAGCTGCTGTCTGAGTTCAGTGCTTATTTGGTTGGTGAGATAATACTTGTGCTGCTGCTGCCTATCCTGTGTGTGTCCAGAGTCTGTAAGCAGAGCATCTCTGTCCAGAGCTGTTGGTGAGCCATATATCACTAGAACAAGTAGTACTGAAAAAGATGAAAAACAAAGTCCAGAACAAGCTTGCATGCTACAAATGCAAGTCAAAATAAGCAATGTTTGCAAATGGCCTTACTGCCTGTAAATCACAAGCAGAATAGAGACTGAGACAACAGTCCGGTTCCCTTTTCAGATACAGCACAAAGTTAAGCTTACTCTTTTACTTGCTCATTTGTAGAAACAGCTGTAGGGTTTACATTTTTATTCTTCAGGGGTAACAGCTGAGAGTTAATGCATGCTTGTGACATTCCTAAAAAGGTCTAACAGGTTGAGATATGTCTCTGAATAGTCAGCATCAAGACATATTCAGATGAAAATCTGTATATACTACATCATACCAATAAAAGTTATGTTGATTAGAACAAGGGCAAATTTGGCTGGACTTTGATACTTGGAGAACAAAGATGTGTGTAGTTATTAAACAACAAGGAGACAAGTAAGCTGAAGGTTTTTCTCCATTATGGTTTAAAACCAAATTAAGGCACGTTAAGATCAAAGTTGTGTTCCGTCCTCTGCGATTTAAATGCTGGCCTGGTCTTCTTGAAAATTTGATGAAAAGGTTGGCTTCAGAATTTGTGTGAGCCAGTTTCTAAGTTAAATGAAGGAGTGGAATCCTATGAGGATATTGCTATATCATAAAAACTGTTGAACTGTGTTATCTCTGAAATCCTCTTCCCCAATGCTGCTTGATTGCAGGGTAGCTGTCTCTTGCAGCTGGGCAATGGTGTGAACTTAATGGATCCAAGCTTCCAGCAAAAACTGGAGGGTGAGAAGGAACTACTTCGCCGCGCGATACAGAAAGAACTGAAGATTAAAGAGGGAGCAGAAAACCTGCGCAAAGCAACAACAGACAGAAAGAATCTTGTTCATATTGAGCATGTGCTTAAATCTTCCAACCGAAAACTGGAGCAACTGCATTGGGAACTTCAGGAGCTTAATGCAAGGATTGTAATAACAGACAAAGAGGAGAGTAAGACAGGTAAGTCTTGGGTCATGATTGGCAGGAAAATTGTGTTATAGTGCTTCAGTATTTATATATATTGAATTGATGTATTTTTCTGTCGAGGGTTCACAAGTAGTGGGAGTTTCTTCTCTTTGTATCTAGCTGATGAAATGATCTGTGCAGTGAAAACTTGAGAATGGGGCCATAAAGGAGGCAACAAGAGAGATGAGTGTAGGGAGAAGAGCAGCTGAGAGTGCTGGGCGTGGACAATATTCAGGAGCAGGCTGTAGGTGGAATTGAAGGGATTTCAATAGAATTTCCAGGCAGTTGAACATCCAAGTGTCTTACAGGATGAATGAGTATAAAATTGGAAGGGTGTTTGTTAGGACAGGCTCTTTAAGAAACAAAGAAATATTTACAGATATGAGCTTGAGCTTCATTTGAAACAGTGTTTTGCTGTCACTCTTGTAGACGAGACCTTTTTGTACCTTTTTTTATAGCCTAACCTTCTTTTATAGACTCATCCATCTGTAAGCCAGTGAAATGACACATGACAAGATGACTAATGGTATTGATTATATTGTTTGTACAGATGGATCTGTATCTCCAGATCCGTGTCTCTGGGAAAGAAACCCAGACCCCATGGCAAGGAAGGTTGAAGCTCTGAAAAAGCAGTTGCATGTTGAAATGAAAGTGAGGCAAGGAGCTGAGAACATGATCCAAATGTATTCAACATCCAAGGTAAGCAGGAATAAACAATCATTTGGGAACATGGATTTCTGGATCTGTGAAAGAAATTCATTTGTGAAGCTTGCTTGACTGAATCCTAGCTCTACATTTCGGTGCTCTACATAGTGACAGCATGTCATGTTACTGCACAAGTCAACCAATACTCCAATTATGCATTAGACTTGCAGGTTACAGACTTCAGGAATTTAGCAGAAATCAGCACGGAATTGGACAGTGCATATTTCATTAGACAGGCGCTTAAGCCAATGTGTAATTCCTGGATGTTAGGAAAAGACTTTCCTGAAAGTGTAGTTTATTGCCCTTTGGTCCATGGTGTGGCTGCCTATGCCTTTTTCCAAAGCGTCTGGTGGTGATCACTGTTAGAGGGGAGTTATTAGACTGGACAGATGGGCATAGTCTGGCAGTTTTGATTTTTTTGGCAGTTCTTACATGGCAGATGCGGATTGTACTTCTGCTCTTGAATGTTGCTTAGCAGTATTAATGATAGAGTTGGGAATCATGTTGTTTTAGCTTAGCCATGTAAATCCTTCTGTAGTCTCCATGGAAAGTGCTAAGTACCTAGAGAGTAGCTTGTGCTAACATTCTCAAACAGATCAATGGCCCTTTGGAAAGACCTGCATCTTCCTATCAGCTACAGACTCTACATTACTTCTTTGGTCCACACGCTTGATTTGGCTGACTGAATGCCAACATGGAGGTCTTAATGCCTCTAACCTCAATGCTCATAGTGACTCTAGATTAGAGGCAGAGAAAAGTATCTCATAGCAAGTGGCAAGATAGGAGTGCCATCTCTAGAAAAACTGTTGCAAGCCTGGGAAGGTAGTGAGGGTGATTTAAGAGGTACATTCAGTCACTGACTTGAGGAATGAAAGTTAAAAAAGCATTGGTATTTTACACTGAGTTGGTGTGATGTTTTGATATCACTAGGTTGTTTAGGACAGAGCACAGCATGTGGTATCTCTTTACGTGAGAAAAATTTTCAGAGGTTTACTAGGTTCATATTGATCCCACTTTTTGTGTTTGGCATAATCGTATTTAAAAATCAAAGGATAATTAAAATCCAAGCTTATTATGAAGCTTAATTCAGTAGGACCAGCCTGTAGATGATTGTGATGTTTTAGTTTGTTCAAAACCTCTGCTTCCAAAACTCTGTAAGCACAGTTAACCTGTGAACCACAAGTCTCCATGACTGCAAAGTTTGGTGTTAACTAGACATATTCTTGACCTGTTCCTTCCCTCTAAAAATGGAGATAGTGATCTCAAAGTCCTTGATCCTCAGCAGTGTCTCCTTTACATAACTGCTTACAATGCTATTCCAGAATCATTTGTGACACTTCTTGCAGGTACCACCTCATCCTCATATGTGAACACATCATTGTAATCTATTTTTAATGAGCATGGTTCTCTCTCTGCATATGCTTTCTTTTTGGCAGGAGCGAAAGCTGCTGGCTACAGCTCAGCAGATGCTTCAGGACAGCAAGACAAAGATTGAAATAATCCGCATGCACATTGTGAAAGTGTCTCAGTCGGCAGGAGAGATGGAAGATACAGTGGATCCAGCAGGTAAGGTGTTTTAAATAACTGATACAGCCCTGAACAGATGCAGCCAAAGCCCCCAAATCCAGAATATTCAGTCAATTTTCATCCTTGCCATATTTTATCTCCCAAATGGCCAGTGAGGATGGGGACCAGCATCAATGCTTTGGAGCTGCGTATTGAGGAGCTGAGACATCACCTGCGCATTGAAGCTGCTGTAGCTGAGGGGGCAAAAAACGTGCTGAAGATCCTAGGAGGGAGTCGAGTACAGGATCGCAAGTTTTTGGCGGAGGTAAGCACTTATTCAGGCCTTCTTGAGAGACTGGTTTCATGCCTCAGCATCAGTGATTTAGCATGAATGAGCAGAGTTAACCAAGAGTGACTAATCTGTGAAGTTCCTGTCTCTCTGTGAGGGCAGACTGTTTGGGAGCACTTTCCCTTCTGGGGATAACATTCCTTGCTTTGGTGAAATTTCTCAGGAACATCACAAGTGACACTGATGGGGTAGTCAGGATCTATGGGAAAATACTTCATCTTGTTCCTTCACTAGTAAGATGTTATCTGGTCTTTTTTGAAGCTTACTGTAGTAGTTCATAAAGGATTAATTGTACCTGGACTGGGGCTCTACATTGAAAATTTCTACCTGCTTTCTGTTCTACTTCATATTGCTAGGCTCAGGGTCGTTTGCAAGAGTCCTCTCAGAAGATTGACCTGCTGCGCTTGTCCTTGGAACATCAGCTTAGTGAGCTTTCTCCTGATCACCCAAAAAGAGCACTCATCAAGCAGGAACTCGTAAATACTTCCTCCCTGGGAGCTCAGCATGGCAGCATCCAACCCACTTCAGTCATCAAACCTACAGCCCTTACAGGTATAGAAATCCTGCATGGCATGTCGTTGTGAGGAGGGCAGAGGGAAAACAGAGTTGCATTTCTTCTCATTGTTGTGTTGCCTCTTGTTATATGGACATTTGATTTTCTAGGAACTGGACTTATTTCTTCTAGGCCAGCCAGAGCTTTCTGGACTTTCAGTCTATTAGTTGGGGGTAGGTTTAAACTATTAACCAAGAAATAATGAATCTGAGAAACTCCTGGACCTCTGTGAGAACAGGCTAACTGGAATCACTTTATCTTTTACATAATAATATTCTTTACTCTCCTAAAATTCCTCAGGAACGTTGGAAGTGAGACTGATGGGGTGTCAGGATCTATTGGAAAACGTTCCAGGACGTTCCCGAATGACTAGTTCTTCTCCCATCTGTGGCAGCCCAAGTGATTTGAGGTCCCTTACCCGAACACGAGTTGGCCTGGGTATCCATGGCCGTAATGTTGCAGGAAAATACCTGCGGAATGAAGAGCCATGTAGTGAGTATGGGGTTCCCTGTTGAACTGTGAGTGGCATATGGGAGCATGGGGGCTTCTCATCAGGGTATTGGGTTAGCGTGGTATGAGTGTAATTAGAAGAAATCTGGTTTCTGCAAAACTAAGAGAGAGAATTAATCACATTATGCCTGGTCTTCCTACTGTTCTCTTGGAAATTACATTTGACTGGGATATTCATCTCTAGTATGAGAGATACTCTTTGGTAAAAGATAATAATCCTTGTTCTCTCCTTTGTCCAGATGAGGTCCTTGCTGTGCTCAAAGTGGACAATAAAGTGGTTGGCCAAACAAATTGGGGACCAGTTAATAACCAGGCATGGGACCAGAGTTTTGTCATTGAGCTGGACCGGGTAAGTGTGCCCCAGATTCCCTGTGTTGTATTTGGTTTTCCATTTCATCTTACCTGATCTGCTTAGCTGCCATTGCACTTCATTCAGCTCTGTATTGCTGCTGTCTCCGTGTCCTTTTATGTGCCACTTATCTTAGTCTTCCCCTGAAGGCAGTGCATCTCTGGCAGAGATTCAGCCTGAACAGCATCTGTTGTCCCTCTCTCCTTATCTGAGCAGTTTTATTTCATCTTACCAGCAAAGTGGCGCGCTCAGAGATTTCTGAAATGGGGAGCCAAGACAGCCATCTCCAAGAGGGTGTGTAGCTAAGAAGATCTGAAAGCATCAGAGAAAGCAGGGAACAGAAGGATTAAAGAAGTGTCTTATGCATATTGTTTAGTTCACTGATTTTTTTACAACAGTGTGTGTGTGGCATTTCCAGAGCACAGGGCAGTATGTAACTCTTCTGCTTTTTTTTTTCCTCCTTCACCACTCGCCCATCTCACTAGTCTCGTGAGCTAGAAATTGCAATTTATTGGAGAGACTGGAGAGAACTATGTGCAGTGAAGTTTTTACGTTTGGATGATTTCCTTGATAATGAACGTCATGGGATGTGCCTCTCGCTCGAACCACAAGGAATGCTTTTTGCAGAGGTATAAATGTCAGCTTTGTTTCTTTTTCAGAGAACTGTCTCTGTTTAGGGTGCCTTCCCTGAACGCAGTTGTTCAACCCAGGATACAAGGAATGGAAGGAGCAATAATTTAGAAGGGTAGAATGACACCTGAAATCCTTTTGCATCAATATCACATATAAGAATAAAGAAGAACATGATATAATAAATGTACACATGCCATAGACTGGAGTGACTCTTCAGCTGCTCCACTGTAATTATATGTGTGTGCTGTGAAATCCGTTGGTTTTTATTTGCTTTCATTATGAATCATCATGACACTTTAATTAAACATATGGCTTAATGGTCAGAACTGAATCACAGAGACTGTGGAATCAGCGATCCAAATTCCCTCTGGGTATGCTTATTTTATCATCTTTCTGAGGCTAATAATAGTTTGAAGTACCATCAATGAAGAGATCATCCAGATAATCCCTTAAAAGCCTCAGCACTTTCTCCTCTGTGTTGTGATGAAAGTTCCTGTGGTTATCTTTCCAAAAGTGGGATTTTGACCTCACATACCAAAATCCTCTCCCTGGCTTCTTGTTTTTCTGTGGTTTTGCTTTGTTGGGGAGGGTTTGGGGTTGTTTTTTGGTTGGGTGTTTTTTTTGTGGCATTGGTTTTGTTTGTTTGTTTTACTTCTATGCTGTGGACTACTATTTTTTTCTTTACCCTACAAAAGGCTATGTTCTTTATGTATGGTTTTATAAATTTGATTTTGTTTGCGATATGAATTGGTCATAATTTGGGGATTTTTCTGCATTTCAGGTAGCAGAAAATTCCAGCATCTAAAACCACAGTTGAAGTAACAGTTGTTTAGAGGGTGAAGCTAGAATAACGCAGTCTGGAGTCTGTCTGTGAGAGTGACTCCTAACTTAGCAAACAGATGTGAATGGATAATTTGATCAGAGAGCAGGTGCGTGTGGAAGTTTGTGTTCATAGTGTAAGTGAAGTATCCTGACAAATCCCTTTTGCTTCTCTGACAGGTTATGTTCTGTAATCCTGTCATTGAGAGAAAGCCAAAACTGCAGCGACAGAAACGCATTTTCCCCAAACAGAAAGGTAAGCTGCTGGAGAACTGACTGCTTCCTGTTTAGGGTGTGTAGGTGAGGGCAGGGGTTTGCACAAGCAGGCTGGCATCCACTCCTATCCCATTAAATTTGTGAGACATTAAAATGCTTGCTAATTACGGTGTGTAAGTAGGTGGGCTTTATTTAGAGTGTGAAAGTTTGTTCAGTCACAAAAAGTCCAGTCAGCCTGGCTGCAGCATGGTGTGTAACGTGATATCATTGCAGTGTTTCTATTCACAATTAACATTGTTAGGAAGATATAATTACTAGTTATTTAACAGACTTCCTAGCAACATCCAGGACTCAAGCTGTACTAGCTTAACCAGCAGTGGTTTTACTGATGCACAGATATTGGAAGGTTTTCTGGAAAACTCTGAATTATAGAAGACTGTAGCATGAACAGGCTACTGATTGTCAAGTCTTTAGAGCTGGCATCTCAGATTAATAGTTTTAGGGACTGGAATAACTTGCGTACTTTTTTCTTTGTTGGCAAATTCTTTCTTGTGAAGCTGAGTAAGGTAAGACTTTACATACTGAGGACTTCTGGCAGTGAGGATAGATGAGATTTTGTATTTACGTTTTTCAGGAAGTAGTAAAAATAATGAAGACATCCCAAATGTTTTACTCTTTAAAAGTCATTTTCAGATACTTTCTATTAACAGGCTGTGTGATTAAAATGCAGTGTTGAAATAGAAGCAAACCTGACTTAGAATAAAATTAATTTTTCAGGTTTTATGCAATTTCTACTTGAGTATTTTTATGATATTATATGGAGCTGAATGTAGGTGAAATAGTAGATCTGTTTCATCATCACCATTATTAAATTTTCTGCCCTGAAAAAAATCCCATTCTGCCTAGGGTGGGCTACCTTTTTGAGTAACCCACATGTTTGGCTGAAAATAATGATTTAACAGTAGATGAGTTGTAATTTGTGCGTTGTAATCTCACTGGTGTTTTGACTCTGACTCCTCCAGGCAAGGAATTTCTCCGAGCTCCTCAAATGAACATAAATGTTGCTGCTTGGGGTCGCCTAATGATGAGTTTCCTTCCTCCGTGTAGTTCTTTGAGCACTTTGAGTCCCCCACTTCATGATCCCATTCACACAGACTTCTCTCCAGTTCCCCGACAAAGTCATGTTGATTCAATGTCCAACCTGAGTGGGTAAGTCATGTTCTGAGCGTTGCTGGATGACACTCTGGAATGGGTATAGGATGGGTCCTGAAGTTCTGTTGCACCTTACTAAGATGGAGGAAGATATTGATATGAACATTATATCTGTGGAACTTGATTCAGGATTTTAAGAAAAGGCAATTGCTGCCTGAAACGGTGTGGTTTTAGTGGGGTGTTCAATACACTGTGGCTAGCTGTGATTTATTGTTAGCAGTTGGAACAATTTCCAGAATTCCTATCCTAACAAGAAGTCTGTTCCAGAGCCAGGGGAACTTCAGCAGTTTTCCTATGCAGTAAGAATCGTGGGCATAAAAGTGGTAATAAGTAAATGCTGTGATACAGAAAAAAAAAACAACACAAAAGCAGATTTTCAGAAGTTATATACACAGAAAGATGTACTGGTTCTGCACTTGAGGGAAAGACAATTCCATTCATTAAATGTCTTCACTAGTATAGTAACTGAACTCTATGCAAGGTCACAATATGATGGTTGTGGTGAAAATGCACTCTTCTTTCATGAGGGTACATGTACCCCAATAATTAGCATTACGTAACTAAGCTTTTAAATATGTTGTAGAAGAAAATTCTGTAAATAACATTTTTTTTAAATTGTTGGAATTAATAATTCTCTAAAAGAGACTATTCCCACTGATTCACAAGACCTGGAAAAGAAAAAAAACATCAGGTCAACTACCGTGTTGCTATTATGATCAAGACTTCCTTTAAATTCTTCATCATAGTGACTTATTTCTACACACCTGTGTTTCATTCATTTTATAGCATCAGAGAGCTAGTGTTGGAATGTGAGTCTAACCATCACCAACTTAATAGCTCATTTGCTTTTCATTCGTTTAGGAGAGCGTATGTCTTGTTGATACTTCACAGACTGGTGGTGTGAATCACGGAGTCCTGCTGTCCGCTATATTGGACTGAACGAAACTTTGCTTATATAGCAAAGGTGATACAAAGGTGTGTGTGTGTGTACAATGTTCTGCCCTAAGGAAATCTCCTTCAATTTTGTCTCACAAATGCAGTGACTTCCCTGTGGCTAAGCTTACATTTGCTGATGAAGCACCACCCAAGCCTCCACGCCTTTATCTGATGACCAGCTCCAAAGAATCAACACCATCTCCTGCAGATTCTCCGGTAATCATCTGAGCTAAGAGGGGGACTTTTCTTTGTTGGTTGGTATTCTTTCAAGGCCTGGTTCTTCTTAATTGTTTATGACTGGAGAAATTAACTATGCTTTAAGCAGGCTGTGCCTCATTAGCTGGCTGATGTCCAGGGATTCAGAATGCAGTGAGCTATTTTGGCATAGAGTCTTCACAAAAGTGTTGTACCTCTTTTTTCCTTCTTTTATTTTTTCCTTTCTTTTTTTTTTTTTCCTTCTTTTTTTTAAATTATAAGTTGCTTTTCTTGGAGAAGCAAAATGGGAGGTAGGTCAGCATTGGGAGTTCAGAGCAGGAGTGCAGAACAGATGACTGCACAGAGAAAGCAGGGAAGTAGGGTCGGCAGGCTTTTAGGACCAGATGAAGTTCTTTGTCATTAAAGAAACTGGGCAAAACCAAGAAGAGCTCTACTTTTCTGACAGGAAGGAGCAGGAACATTGTTTTGAGTAGTAAAATGGTTAATGACCTGTGTTCTGCCACATCTTGCCCTTTCTCATTTGGCTTTGGTGATAGAGGAAACTGCATTATCTGATCATTGTGACTCTTTTTGGGACATGACATGTCTTTTTTCTAGAAAGGAAATGTTTTATCCTAGGCTTTTAAAAACGTGTATTTTAAGGGGTTTGACCCTATCAAGATAATATTGTACGTGGGAATAGTTTTGCATGACGATAGACAATCTGTTTTCATGCTGCTTCCCTCCAAGCAGAGGCAATGACCAACTGCAAGAACTTGTCTGCAGTTATGCTGGATCATGACAGAGGAGAAAATTTGGATGTGGGCATTCAGGTCTGACTTGGTGATTCCAGAGGATGACACACTGTAATTTTCTTTTTGTTCCTAGTGTCTGAAGAGGCTGCATATTGAGGAGAAGTCTTGCAACTCTGTTCTAACAGAATTTCCAATCCAGGCATCTCCAAGGTAACTGTGGACATCATGGGCTGTCTTGGGTCACAGCTTAAAGAGGCACTGGGCTGAAATTTTTGAGCGTGCAGTCTAAAATTCTGCTCAAGTTATGCTTTGGTTTCTCAGCAGCAGACTCTTAGTGCTGAGTGTAGACGATACCATGAAAATTATGCTATGAACTTGTCCAGATGTCTGCTGTGCCTTATCTGCTTGTTAACCCCAATACTTAGCCTATTGATAGAGTGTACACTACAGTGTAATAGATTACTTTAGTAGAAGGTAAAGTTGCTCAACTGTCTTCAGGTGCTTCCATTGCCTTTCATTACATAGGGACGCATAAAACACGAAGTTGTTTATACTCTGTGGCAGTTATATATACACAATTTGGATGTAGCAAGGATACACAGTAGTAAATATACCAAGAACAGGACAAGTAAAAAAAAATTAAAATTGTTGAAGAAATACAGACCAAAAAAGCACAAATAGCAATATCTGTCTAAGTTGATCTTACAGTTCAGGCCATTATGTTCGTAACTTGATCATCACTGCTGAGGGGTCCCATCTTCAAACCCCTATAGTCAGGATGCAGTCAGGCACCTACCTGCCTTCTCTCTGAGAAGGCTGAGGAGGGAGTTGAGTCCTTCGTGAGAAGATACTTAGCCCTTCATGTCATTCAGTGGAGAAGTATCGAGTGTCTGCTGTCTTTTAAAGATAATCCTGGACTAAAGCTTTTAGGGTGTGGGTTGTTTTAGTTTGGTTGGTTGTCTTTTTTTTAATTCTTCCCAAGCAATTCTTCAGCCTTAGTTTCCTTGGTAACACCTTGTAGCTGACATAACGTTATATAGCATTTCTTTATTCAGCTACTTATTTTCCAGCAACATCTTATGTCTGTTGCCTCACCATATTTCATGTCCAATTCCTGTTTGAGAACTTCTCCGTATGCCCTTGTCCTACTAGCCCTTGATATGCACCTTCATGTCTGAAAAACACAATTGCTGTTGAGCCTGCTGAAAGGAGCATGGGTGAAATTGAATTTTACTATCCCAAGGATGGGGGTGAGGGGGAGCTAATCCTGTTATGGGAGGTAACATAGAGAGCAAGCCTTGGAGAGTCAGAATTGTTGCTCCTGTTACCAGTATAGATGGAAATCAGACTGCTGCCAGTAGGAGTAGTTTCCTCACCTTACGGTTGCCTGCTCCTTTCATCAGTGGCAAAACAGCAGCAGCAAGCCTGACTTTTCAGGATTTCAGCCTAGGTGAGGAGTGGTTGACACAGCTGTTCACTTTCCCTTTTGCTATACAGAGCTTCTTCCCCTAACATGAATACACACTCCTTTGTTATCTGTTTATACATCTTTTGGGTATTGTCTCAGCAATTCTTCTTTGTTTGTCTGCAGGATAAGGACAGTTCAGCTTGAGGATTTTCACTGCATCGCTATGTTGGGGCGTGGCCACTTTGGGAAGGTAGTGTAGAAGTGCGTGCTTTGTGGAGCAGGGCAGTAGGGCTGTGGTTGTGAAGATGGGCCTCTGCCTCAGAGTCTCAACAGAACCATTGCAGTACAGAAGAGATTTGTTGCAGTGTAGGTATACAAAACAAACCCAGCCCAACCACACAAGCAGCTGATAACTGTTGTTAACAGTCAAAACTTGTGAAGATTTGTGGCTTCAAAGCCAGGAGAGAGCCATCCAGGGAGTGCTACATCATTTCATAAAGCACATCATTACCATTCCTTTCAGTATCATTGTGATCGCTGGTGGAATAGCTCTGTTCCCAAAAACTGCGTTCATAGTTGCTTGCTGTGAGAGCTCTGAGGTGCTCATAAAGCACTCAGCCAGCTGTGATACTACTGTTTGTGAAAAGAACATAACTTACACTGACATCCTTCTGGACTACTGCAGCCCAAGGAGCAGAAAAAAGTGCTTCGTTTCTGGAGTTACTTGAGCTTGGTTTTGAGAGTGACTGTCTGGAGTGGATGGAAATAGTTTGTGGCAATGGGAGTCAGAGTAATCCAATAAGGAAATAATGGATTTATTTGAAACACTGCTTTTCTGTTGTCTTTCAGGTACTGCTGGCCCAGTACAAGCCAACTGGGAAGCTGTATGCTATCAAAGCCTTGAAAAAAAAAGATATTATTAGGAGAGATGAAATTGATAGGTGAGCTTTGTTTAGAGATGGTACTACTGCCAGAGGCTACATTAACACACGTGCAATCAAATGTTAGTAGGTATGATGTGTACTGGTCACAGTACTGTTAAGGTTAAATGTGACCTTAAGGCTTGGGTAACTAAAATCAGGAATAAGGAAACTTGTAACATTGCTGCTTTCTAGCTTCTGGTGGAATGACACCTGAAGAACACTCTAAAACTTAGGGTTTAGAAATATGTAAGATAAATATTGTATTAGCGCTCACTTTTTATTTCTCATAGTGTCCTGGTTTCGGCTGGGAATTTTCCTCGCAGTAGCAGCTGTGTTTTGCATTTAATACAGGAAGAATGTTGATAACACTGATGTTTGCAGTTGTTGCTGGGAAATCAAGGACTTTTTCCAGTCTCCCATGTTCAGCTAACGAGCAGGTGTGCAGGAGCTGGGAGGGAGCACAGCCAGGGAGATAGCCCAAGCTGGGCAATGGAAATATTCTATACCACAGACGTCATGCTCAGTTTATAAATGGGGGTTGGCTGGGGGGCAGGAATGCTTTTTTTTTTTTTTCCTTTTTTTCCGGGAGTTCGAACTGTTCCATGAGTTTAGCCTTTTTTTGTGAGTTCCGCAAAATCTGCAAGTTCCGTGTTCCGTGATCACTGCTCAGGGTCTGGGTACACAACTGGTTGTCGGGCAATGAGGCAAAAATTGTATTATGTATTGTTTGGTTTGGATATTTATTGGTGGTGGTGGTAGCAGTAGTAGTATTTCCGTTGTCTTCTTAAACTGTCTTTATCTCAACCCACAATTTTCCCCTTTTGTCCATTCTCTTCCGCATCCCACTGGGGGCAAAGGGAAGAGGTGAGCAAGCGGCTGTCTAGTCCTAGTTGCTGGCTGCTGGGTTAAACCATGACACTTAGGATGTAAAGATTTTCTTCTTCATCCTGTTTTTTTCACAACAGGCTTTTCTGCCAAGTTTTAACATTGACGTTTTCGTTCTTTGAATCCTGGCAGCTTGAACTGTGAGAAGCGAATATTTGAAGTGGTCAATTCTTCTGATCATCCATTCCTTGTGAACATGTTTGCATGTTTCCAGACACCTCATCATGCTTGTTTTGTGATGGAATATACTCCAGGTGGTGATCTTATGATGCGCATACATGAAGATGTCTTTCCAGAGCCGATGGCACAGTGAGTTAGAATTAGTCTAGTTTCCAGGCACTATAAATTTTTAACTTGATTCTCATGTATATTTCCTGATAACTGTTTCTCTCTTATAGGTTTTATACAGCCTGCGTAGTCTTGGGGCTCCAGTTCTTGCATGAGAAGAAAATTGTTTATAGGTAATGCAGCAAAGAATCAAGTATAATCCAGTTCAGCAACTTGAAAGTTTTATTTTTCCTTTAGCTATGTGTCTGGAGCTCATTGTCTTGCTGGGGTTTCTGATCTTTCTGTCTGTCTTTATTTTCCCGATCGCCTGTTGCTATCAGCATGTTCATTGTGCTTACAGTAAGGAAAATCATCTAGAAGCTATTCATCTGACATGTTGCAGGTGATTAATCCTCTGTGACATGTCAATATGTTCTGGGGCGCACCTGTAAGTCACTGCTTTCTTTTTACTGTGATAGTCAAGTAATTCATCATGCTGTTGTGGAATGCTCTTTTCCAGATGAGTAAGACCCACCCAGCTCTAAGCTGCTTTGTGAGCCTTTCATTAAGAGGAAAATATCAATAGATTTAGGGGAATCTTCTAAATAATACATTATTTAAACCAAATGTAGACTTTACTCAATTGAGATTTTATTCTCTTTATAAACATCTAGTTTCTGCTTCTTGTAATAAAAGATGTTGGATGGCAGTCCTCAGACTTCATCCACCATTTTCTTTCCTCTCCTTTGCCTGCAGGGACCTGAAATTGGATAATCTGCTTTTAGATGCTGAAGGATTTGTGAAGATTGCAGATTTTGGATTGTGTAAGGAAGGTGAGTGATGAAGCCAAAATTGAACCACCAGAACCGGTTTAGGATCTGGGCTTTAGTAATGCGTTCACAAATACAGACACTGAGGTGGCTCTGTGTAACTTGTATTCATCCCCATCTTAAAAATAAAACAAACCCCACCAAGACCAAAATACTGCCCCCCACACACAAACCAAACAACAAAAAACCTCACCTGTCTGGCCTGATGAACTTGGAAAGAGTATTTTGTCCGTTAATCTTAAGGAAACTTATGAAGGAGTTTACAATGTGCTAGTTTCCTCAAAGGAGACAGAATATAGGATACTGCAAAATATATACTTGAGTAAATGAGCAGTGGAATCTGCAGGAAGTTTCCACGGTTTTGCTGTTTATTTAAGTATTGTCTGTATATTTCTTATTTGGAGTCTTTAGAGGCCTCGGGTTTTATACTTCCTTATTGGCATTTACAAGCGTTGATGAGAACCCTTGTGAAGTTAACAACATTCGATTATCAAGTGATAATCTATGGCTTTCAGAAGGTGGGACTGCGTGTGATCCATTCAGTGACGTGTGCTGGGTTTTACAAAAGTATTCTTTTCCTCCAGGAATAGGTTTTGGAGACCGCACAAACACCTTCTGTGGCACTCCTGAATTTCTGGCTCCAGAAGTCCTGACAGACATCTCGTACACTCGGGCAGTGGACTGGTGGGGATTGGGTGTACTCATTTATGAGATGCTTGTTGGTGAGGTAAGGCCACCTTTCGCTAAGAGATTCTCACTAAGCAGTCTTGGGGACAGTAGTACCAACCACCTGTGATAAAGCTTTGCTGAATGTAGCCAACTATTTATTAGTACTTAATTTGCATTTTTCTCATTCATAGTGTTTGCCAAACACTAATTAATCCATACAGCTCCTTGCTACTCTTCTCCCTGTTTATTAGTGAGGGATGGGTGCTGTGTGGATTAAATAGTAAAATGTCACAATTGCAGTCACCTTTCCCTGGAGATGATGAGGAAGAAGTCTTTGACAGTATTGTCAACGATGAAGTCCGGTATCCACGATTCCTTTCATCTGAGGCACTTTCCATAATCCGTAAGGTAATGGGCTTGACGGGTCTCTGGGAGCCTGAGGAATCTGCATTTACTGTGTAAGTGGATCCACAGGGACTCGATTAGGACAGGGTAGCAGTTGTGTGTGAAATCTGGAGCTGCCTACACAGACTAAGGAAACATTTAAAATTTACATATTTTTCCTTTCCTTCTCTTTACATAAATGCTATTCTTCTGTGTAAGGATGTTGAAGCAGGCTTCTTACCGAGGTCTGTTGCTGCTAAGTCTGAAATGGAGAAGTGTTGATTCAAGGGCAGGAGTGTCAGAGTCATTCAGTGGAGATGGCTTGATTCAGTTTTTGAGTGTGACTCAGTAGTCACAGGTGTGCAGTTAAGATGAGATGCTTCATGTGGTCTACAGCAGGTATCTTACTGATGTTGGCAAATTCTTTACAAGGAACTAGGTCTGAGCTACTGCTAGCAGATTATGACCTTGCTGCAAAGTGAGGATGAGAAGATACTGAGGGGTCAGTCCATCTCCTTCCTTTTGTTTTTCTCTCTGGAACATTATTTCTGTCCATCCTTGTTCAATTGTTTAATTTTGAACTGATATTTCCTTTAGCTTCTTCGGAAGTGTCCAGAGCGTAGACTGGGAGCAGGGGAAAAAGATGCAGAAGAGATTAAAATCCAGGCCTTTTTTAAGGTAGGAACTCACGTTATCCCTCCTCCTCATCTCTTGTGTTTGAGCTGAGAGCGATTTGCTTTCCGTTGGTATTGAGGCATATTTCCATTAGTTATCAGTGAGCTAAAAGTGGTAGCTTCCATTGCACCTCATTGTGTATTCAGGAATATGTGTTTCAGTTCATATTTGAAACTCCCCCAGGTGTGTTTTTTGGGATCTGTGAGCTTCCAGAGCCAGTTTGTTATTTCTGATTGTGCTGCTTCTGTGTACAAATATACCTATCTGGTGAGCCATCAACAAATACCCCTTCTAAAATCAAACTGCAGCAGTCACCGATGCTGTCTAGCGATGACAGTGGTTGCCAGTCAATTTCATGGCACCAGCATTTGCAGGATATACGTGAATGCTAGAGAAACTGAGGTTAAAGACACATTTGCTTTGGGTCAAGGGTATACGTCCGTTCTAGGCAAAGGTGTTACCACTTCTCCTTGTCATTACCTGTCTGTCAGACGTTATTAGCCTTATAGCCCCTGGCTGGCTTTGCACTGGAGTAAGAAAAGAACTTGGATGTCAGCAGAAATTGCTGAAATTGTCCACACATACACCTGGCCACAGCTGCGCTGTAGTTTTGTACCTCCTCAATTTAGTTTGAGCTGTAACTTTGTTTCTTGGTGTTCTGAAGAACAGCCTTAGGCTGTATGGAATCTCTGTACTACCTGGAATCTCTACTACCTGGTTTCCACTCACTATGCAGTTTGTTTTGGGCCTTTTTCCATTTCTTTTTTTTTTTTTTTTTTAAATTAGTATAAGAAAGATATGTGTCAAATTATCTGGAAGTGAGGCTGCAATCCTTCCTTCTGCTTTCACATTTCATACATAATCTTAATGTCAATCTGGCCTGTTCGCTTGCTTGTCTTACAGGAAATTGATTGGGATGCCTTGTTTGCCAGGACTCTGAAGCCCCCTTTTGTGCCTACTTTAAGAGATCCGACTGACATTAGCAACTTTGATGAAGAGTTTACATCACAAAAGCCAATCCTTACTCCTCCAGAGGAGGTTGCTCTCCTAACCCGTAAGGAGCAGACTGTCTTCAAGGACTTTGACTTTGTCTCCAGACACCTTTTAGATGTTTGATTCCTGTGCTATAAGAAACGTGAACAGATTGTTACCACCTTGAGAGAGTATAGAGAGAGGACTTGGCATGGGCAGTGGAAAAGTCAACAGAATTCGTAGGACTGTTAGTGCTGATGACCCCAGGAAGAGAGTGCCCTGCAAGCTGAGTTAACCTACTGTGGTTATTTCAGCCTTGTTTGTTGGAGGGATACTGGATGTCAATTATCCTTAAGGAGAAATTAACATTTGGCTGGATGTATCTTCTGCTGCCATTGAGTATAGATGGAAATCTGGAATTTAAGCTGGATTTAATGAAATCAAATCATCTCTGCAACCCAGGTTACTTTTTGCAAAAAGCCTAAGTAAGTAGCACAGCTTTTAAAGTTGCATAATAGCAGGGGGAATGGTAATTTCTCACCCATTTTCTAGAAAAGATATACAGCATTCCCTCTGTGTAATAATTTTATGCCCATTCCCACTCATAATTACGTATGCCAGAGAAGGAATGGATTTTAACATAACCAAGATAATGATGTTTGGGTTTGATAATGATCCAAGTGATATATCTTAAGGAAAAGGAGTGTCTTTCTACTTCTTTGAGGATGCTAAATCTCAGCTATTATTTTTAATTACATAAAAAAGTTTTGCACATGGTATTTTTTTTTGAAAATAAAGATACCTTTTCTTATAATGAAATTTCAGCTTTTCATCTCCTTGGTGTTAGCTGAATGTTTCAGATCAGGGCTAACCATATTCTGCTCAACAGGCAGGATTTTATTTTCTCTGTAAATGTCAACAGTAGTATTTTCTTCCTCCCTTCCTTCCTTCTCACTCAAGTTGTCTGTGTACATATTGCGTGGTGTTATCAGCTGTCACATACAAATGATTGAAGTCAAGTTCTCTCCACAGATTTTATCAAAGTGTATATCCTGTATCTTTTTTGGGATAGCCAAATAATGACAGTGTTAATGTTGGAAAATCAGTAAGTTAAAGGTGATTCCATTTGCCTGGTAGCATATCTTGTAATTATACTTGATATTTTCTTCTCTTAAATTCATTAATGATAGCTTGTTGGGAAAAAAAAGGAAGGGTATCTAGAGATGAAGCATCACACTGATGAAAAGTAGGGATGCACAGCTATTACTCTTTCAGTTTTTCTTCAATAGAGGTAGACAGAAGTTGAACTAACGCAATTGTGCTACATCTGGAGATAAGGTTTGGGTGCAGCTAGTGAGCCATCATTATTAAATAAAGGCTGGCCTAAGTGCTTCAGAATTCAGAGAGGTAAGAGCTATGTTTGTGCAAAACAGAAATAATTCACACTGAACCTAGATTTCCTATCTTTAGAGCCAAGTATAATTGCTTCTGAAAATTCCCGCATACAAATGTCTTTTCAAGCTCCTGCTCTGCCTTGCAGTGTAATAGCCCTTTTAAAGCTGGATACCCATTTTGCTCACCCTTGTTTGAATAGTAATGGTTGGCTTGCTGTTGGCCCCTACAGTGTGATTTGTGACTTTCCTTAAGGTCAAGGCCTCTGTAAAGTGGTAAGTAGCACAGTGGATTGTTAGCACAGCTCAAACCTGCTACTTGGATTCAAAGACAGAGGCATAAAGAACCAAAAAAGGCATACTTAACATTTTAATTTATAGTTTATAGCACAGTAAAAAGACTGTAAATTACCATCCCAGTGCATTTAAAAAACAATTACCAAGCAGAGCAAAACTGTGTGTTTTGAGCTGTAGTACCTACTGACAAACTTTTATTTGACTGATGCCTGAAGAACCAGAAATTGCTATGTGGCAGACAAGCCATACTTTAGCTGGCACCATAGTGACACAAACAAACTGCAGAATCCTTTTTGGATGGTATAGCAGTGTTATGAAAACAATTCTAAGCACTCTGATATCCCCCAGTAGGACTTTCTACGCTGAACAAACCAGACTGGACACAGATTACAAACTCTGGAGTTGGTCAAAAAAGGGATCCTTCTGCTGTTTTCAAACTGCTTTTGGACTATGGTGCTGTATTAGTGCTTAAACTGTCCTTTCGTGAGTGCTCATCAACTTTAAACCCTGAGTGCATTCTACCAGCTTGCCATATGTGCTCTTGAGCTGGTGTTAATTCCTGAGCCAAGGCTATTAAGGCACAAAATAATTTTAACTAAGGTTTTATTGTGGTGCTGTTTTTTTTTGTTTAAACAGAAAAGGGACAGGACTAAAATTCACACCACAGCCTCTTCTGTTTTTAAAGCTAAAATTGGTCATCCCAAACTTCCTTTTATTTCCTCATGGAAACTTGAAGTCTGGCCTTTTTATTACAAAGGAAAACAAGCAAGCTTGATGCTATCCTAGAAAGCTGTCAGCACCCCTCAGCTCAATAAAACAATCAGAACCTAGAATCTTTCCTCTTGCATTGAGACTTTGTGGTTTTTTTATTAAAATTTTGCTAGTATGTTGAGGTAGTAGTATTACTGCCAGCGTTACTTGAGCTAGGCATGAAGTGTTCACCTCTGCTACTAGTTCTCTCCCCACAAGCTGCAGTAGAGGCCTGAGCATGAAGTTATCTGCAGAAATAATTCAGTAGGCAATTATTACTTTTCTGTCCAAAGAAAGGTGGATGGTATCATTATTTGGTGATGTCATTCAAAATAGTCTGTGAACTGCTAAGGGCACCATCAACTTAAAAAAAAAAAAAAGTCAGGAAGCTGGTCAGGGTATCACAAAGTACAGGCTAATTATAAGCTGAATTTGGTGCCTTACAGCTGTTTCTCATTCACATTAACATTATTACGCCTCAAATCTTTGTGAAAAGCATGAAGTTTAGGCATGTGGTCAAAATGAAACTTGCTTTTGACTGTCCAAATACTTACTCATTACGTGCCCAACACTACTGACAAAAGGCACTGCGGTTCTCACAGTGAGAACTATGTTGAAGAAAGGCCATAGGAATTGTATTGATTCTGTCTGGTTTTGTCTGTAATAGCCGCTGTTCCCTAGCAGCAAAAGGAGAGGGAAACTTTGGGGAAGAGAAGTAAACATGTATGCTCACACTACTCTTGCAGCTCTTCTGGAGAGATGTGGATGCAGTTAGCAAAAGAGTAAACTTAGAGACGTACTTTTGCACAGTCCAGCAATCAGCTCTGCTGGCCTTCCCAGAACCAGTGTCTCCCCTTTAACAGTGTTATTTGTATATAAAAAATAACCCTGACTATCCTTGAAATGTAATTTGCAGGATGAACAGGTTACACGGTTTGTGATGTACTAAAGCTCCATGCAAGGAAACAGCAGCAATTGCATTAGCAAAGCTTTACCCAGCAACCTGCAACTGTGTTGGCACTCTACCAGGTGAGTCCCACTGTGACTAGACAGGCTCACTGTTCCTGTGAAAATAGATCTTCTCCCATGCAGTGAGGCGGCATGAACAGAAGAATCTCCAGAGATTGAGGATCACCCCTTGGTCAAAGGGATTCTCTGACTCGGAGTGTCGCAGGTAGGAGATGCGGTGGTGGGACATGAATTCCCAGGTGGTGGTGTTGCATGAGATCAGATAGAGGTGTGAGATCAGCAGCAGTAGGACAACAGTGGTGAATATGACTATCAGGAGGAAGGACATGAGGAGGAGAACGTTGTGCTGCAGCCAGTCCCAGGACTGTTCAAAGTAGAGGCCTGACCTTTCAATTCAGAGAGAAATAATTTCATGGTTAAAGATGTAGAAATAGTTACATAAGCCAAGCAAACTTTGTTTGATTCATAACTAGTGAGCTTCTGATAATCATTTACTACAGAGAGTTAATATACTATAAACTCTTCAGAGACTGCACCAGTAGTGACTTAGATTCTAAGAAGTTTAAAAAGATGCTGGTTCCCCTGACAGCAGAAAGAGACAATCAGCTTCAGCTAACTCCTCTCCTGAACAGGGGTAGAGCCGAAACCCTGCTGGAGTTTCCAGAACTTTGATTCGTAAACAAAGATCGTATTACAGTAACTGAAGCAAAATTAGTTAGCTTTTGTACTGTTGTTAACTCTGTTAATTTAAGCTTAAAACAAAGCTGAACAATGAAACCCAGATTATCAGATTCTGCTCAACTACAGATCAGCTACATTGTCCCTCGGCAGATTAGGGGGCTCAGAAGAGCTGGTCTCCAGAATGCAGAACAGAGTGAAGATACAAAGCCAATCCAAAGCCAACCCAGTCACTGCTCCATTCTACATAAACCCTTCCGTGGGGCTCTACAAGCACCAGAACTTGTAGTAATCTCCGAGTCAAAGTGCCGCCTCCAGGCCTTACCAAGCGACGTGAGCTCCCCACAGCAGAACTATGAGCTGCACGCTCAAGTAGACTATGAAGAGGGGGTGATTCTTCTCTCCTACACAGTTCTCAATCCAGGGACAGTGATGGTCGTAACGCCGTACACAGTGCTGGCACAGCTGGCAGTGCTTGGCTCGCATTGGTTGCTGCAAAACAAGCAAAAAAGACCCACTAGCAGTAGCCCACTGCTGTTCAACTCCCTGTCTGGTAGAAAAGAACATCATACAATATCATCTTCCTCCACAGCAGTACTGTCCCAAAAGCACTCCATTTTGAGATAACGGCACAACACAAACATTGCTCAGACAACTAAAGGGGATCGTGATTCCCCTGGTACAGACCCAAATGAGTCAGACTCAAATAAAACGACTCTCCCACACTACTTGTATTTATACATTTTCTTTATTATCTACCTATGCAGAGGAAGTCCAGTGTGCAAAGGAGGGAGATAGAGCCGGTCAGTCTATTCAGGAAAACAGTGAAAAACTAGGATCACTGCCACTGAATGAAGCTGGGGGTGGGTGGGAGGTTTTTGCAGGACTGCACAGAGGACGGAAGCGTTTCTACTTCTGTGCGAATGCAAGATGCTCACACAGGAAAGCAGCTCAAGTACCAGGAAGAGAGATGAAAGATCTGGCTGAGAAAAGTAGTGCCTCATAGTATTTGTTCCCTGAAGTGTATTATATGTTTTGCCAGCTTTTCCTCTTGCAATAAGCTCACTTCTCCTGGTAGACATTCTTCAGGAATTTATGGAAGCTCGGATAATGCTTACTTTTATTAAACTGATAAGGATCACTCTGAAAACAGGCCTTTCTAGGCTTTAGGCAAACTGTTTTAAGAGCTAATTTAATTGCTCTAATTTTTCCTTCATGCTATCTTTTACAGTTCAGGCTAATGCTTTGTTGGTTTTAGGCCTCCAAAGAAGCTCACAGCTACCGCGAGTTCTTATATGTCATGCTCAACTGCCTTTCTGACTCTCTATCAAGTTCTCTTCAAAACAACCTTTTTGACAATACTGTAAGGTCTGACTGACACGGCAATAAGAACGTAGAATACAATTTTCCCATGGCAAAAGAAGATCCTTGTTTCTGTGAGCCAGGAGGGACTTGTTTCAGCCTTGCAAAACTAGCATACATGCCAGTGTCCATCACTACTGTGCCTTTAGCTACACAATTCGTTTGGATCACTTTTCAATTCAGGACTGTATTGGAATTCAATTTGCTAGTTCTATTTACTTTTTCTGTGAGTTTTTCAGCAGCAGTGTGACCCTTTGACAGAATTAATCAGATCTGCCATGCCTTCGAACCACTGAGCAGTGAGCAGCAATGAGAGAGCAGAAAAACACCGGTAACAGCAGCTGAACAAAGATGGTGCCAAAAAAATGTAAGCTTGCACATCACTCATCTCGTCCTCTTCTAGCGTGTTACGAATGCCTACCTTCACCATGCAGTAACCACAACGACGCATCTTAATATTACTTGGAACTTGGGGTATCACCATGCTTTGTTCTTCACTCTTGTCTGCCTGCAAGAAGAGAGACAGGGAGTGACTAAGGAGGTTTGGTGTGCTGCTGTCTGAAGTACAGCTGCTGTTATTGCCCTTGGCATGACTGAGCTGTCTGGGTCCTTTTACTTAACAGCTCTACACTGCTGGCTATCTCTATCACTAGGAGACTTAAAATAATTCCTTAGAATTTCTACAGAAACTGCTGTATAAATACTGTGGCATGAAATTCCACTGCAGCCAGTTAAGGTACAGTGAGAGAACAGGCTACGGTAACCATCAAAAAAATGTTTGCACAGAGGCAGAAATAATTGTGGATGAGATACCACACCGATCCCAGCACTGTGCTTTGGGACAAAAATAAACAAGGTTAGAGTTCACTTCCAAACACAATAATGAAGTCTTTTCAGTATAAGCAGTGCTACTTTATGAATAACACAGCCATGTACATTAATGAGAGGACTAAAATTGACAATGCTTTAGTCCTACACAGGCGCTAAGGCAGTGAACCCGGAGCAGACTACCTCTCAGTTACTGAAGCTCTGCATCTCCATTTACTTCACTGTAACTTGTGCACATGTCCTCAGAGAGGGCAACAAATTTATACAGTTCGATAAACAGAGCTGCAGAGGGCACTTTCTTCCAGGCTTGCCATTCAATTTGGGTTTTTTGCACTGGTACCACTGAGGGGTGGTTACCACAAAACAGGTCAGGTGTGCGTTCCACCAGGTACCACAGCCTCTGATGCATGAGAGGACTTCGGCTCAAACGGCACAGTACAACGGGAGCATGGTGCAAAAGACGCGCTTAAAGGCTGTGAGCCCTGCCGCTGTTACAGGACAGGAGTCAGCCTGCCCGGCTTCATCTCCAAAGGGTGCGGATGCGTCCTTCATGCAAGCGCAACAGAAGCTGTTTCGGATTGTTCTTGTATAGCAGAGTGACCCAGCAGCTTCTTCCATTCGCTAAGTGATATACCTTCGCTTCCTCTTCAGACTTGACAAAACCCGGATCCATCAGAGACACCCTGAAGTACAGCAGGACAGAGCACACCACCAGCAAGACGAAGACCAGCGGCTGCAGCAGCTCTCCGCGCTCCTCCTGCTTTTGCAGATCTGAAAGGTACTCCCCCCCCAAAAAAAAAACAAAAGAGAGCAGCAGTGCCTCGAGAAGCGTTCAGAGTTTATTCCCCTCCCACCTTCACAAAGGGGTCTCGCACCTGCGGGACGGGGAACGGGGAGAAAGAAACCAGGGGGGGAGAGGGCGTGGGGCGGGCAGCGCGCACCCCGCAGCCCCGCTCTGCCCTCAGGGCACCCGGCGGGCCCAGGGGCCGGAACAGGCCGGAGCACCCCGCCTTCCCCCCGCGCAGGGGCCGCGGTCGGTGGCCGCTTCTCCTGAGGGGCCAGGGGAGCGGCGCGGCGGCCCCGCCTCACCTGTGCGGTGCAGGAAGAGCCCCAGCGCCAGGGCCGCGCTGAGCGCCGTGTGCGCCGCCCGCACCCAGCGCCCGCCGGGCCTCATGGCGGCCGCGGCCCGGAAAGGCGGGCAGAACCCCGAGGCGGGGCCGGGCTCGGTGGGTGGGGCCGGGCTGGGCAGCGGGGACCGTTACCGTGGTCCCCTGAGGTGGCCCGGGGGGGCTGAGGGCCCGCAGCGGCGCTGGGCCGGGCGCTGACGCCTCAGGCTCGGCTCCCCCGGAGCGGGGACCGCGGTCTCTTTCCTCCCCCGCCGGCTCGCTAAGGGGAAGCCTGGCTGCAGCCCGCCGGCCTCCGCTCGCCCCCTCGCACTGCCTGCCTGCGTGTGGCCCTGCCTGCTGGCCCTCGCCTCGGGGGCCTTCCTCGGGAGAAGGCCGCTTCCCCGCAGCCCTCCTGCCATCTTGTCCCCCCGCCCCGAGCCCCGGGCTCTGCACGGCCCCGCGGCCCCCAGCCGGGCTTCTTCTCTGCGGGGGTCACGGGCAGCACAGGGCCGCGGCCCTCGAGGGCGGCGTGAAGCTCCTCGACACACGAGGCGAAGCCGCCGAATGCCCGCGTGAGCCATGGAAGGGGTCTCGCGGAGGCCTGCTGTGCGAAGGCGAGGGGGCGAGCGGAGGCCGGGCGGGATGCCGCAGCGCGTTGGCTCCGGTCTCGCCAGTCTGGTCGTGTCATCTGTTGATTTCCATCCCCTAGGGAGAAATGCAGAGGTGGTGCCTGGCCCAGCGCGTTTAGACAGCTCCATTAATGCAAACGGAGCTTGTAAAATGTCCGGCGTGACTTCGGCAGGAGGCCGCTGGGGTGGGATTTGATCTAGCTTCAGAAGCCTGCAGTGAAGAGGTTCTGGTCTGAGCGAGGTTGTCAGACTCCCTGACAGCAGCGGAGGGAAGCAGGCACGTCTAGGGAATGGTCCTCCTCATCTGGAAGCAGCTGAAGTGCACCCTAGATGTGTCTTTATCTTTTGCTAACGATAAAAAAAAAGCCAGGAAGACTAGCTTAGATGCACACTTCTACACTCTGCTTCTCTGTTTAGGGCAGATGAATCTCACCACAGGCCTGCAGAAGTTCTGAAACTGGTGGTCTTTTTCTTTAAACTCTTTTCAGTTTTAGCATAGATGTATCTCGCTGCTTTTGTTACTTTCTTTTCCAGTAAAAATTTGGAAAGAAAAAAATAACCTTCTTTGCAAATTTATCCTCCAGCACCTGAGAAGCAGCTGATTCCTTGGTATTGCTTTGACCGCAAGTGGGATGTTCTTGATTATTTTAGTCTCTTTTAAGTGAGTCGGTGGCCACCCACTAATTCCAGGAAAGCACCTGGCTGCACAGGTCACTTAAATGGTGTATCTGAGGCAGCTGTGTTGAAATGTTAACAAATTGTTGTCTAAGTTTCCAACAATCATTCAAATCCTTTCGCTTTCTTTTTTTTGATTCTAGGTAAATGCAAAACCTACAGAAATCCTCCCTCGGACACCTCATAGATGGCATCAGTGCTTGTCAGACCTCACACACAGAGTCAGCGTGTGAGATGGCCCTGGTGCTCTCTGCCTGCATTCAACGGCCTGAAAAATTGTTCTGTTCCTCGAGTTGCAAAGGAAGCCTTTCAGAACAGCGGGAAGCTCAGAACGGTAACATCAGGCTCTGCCTACAGAAAGAAAAGGTGGGTAGTGTCTTTCTGTTCTTTGCAGAGAGGTGTAACTGTTCAAGCTTAATGAAGGCAATTTGAGTAGTAATAATATTACCCAGTTGAAAGTAGAAACATTTTGATATTCTAGAATAATCTGTCCTAAGGAATGTATTCTCGCTGTCTTTGTGATTAGAATAATTTGCTGCATGTTACGCTTTTTATCTTTTCTTACAACTTTGAAACCTGTCTTATAGAGATCAGAGCTTACCTCTGTCTCAAGGGTTTTAACCTAAATGACTGGCTGAAATTAGGCTTAGTTCCAGAAAGCCTCTACTAACAAGTTTCTGAGTAGACAATCTAGATTCTTACGGCATTCCAGCTAGGAATTTCATGCTGCTGGATGCCTAAGGTAGCTCTCTGTACTCTTAAAATGTGGTACGTTTTCAGCTTCCTAGAGGCAGTTCAGTTTCACATGATTCCTCCTCCTCCTCCTTCAGCCACCTAGAGTCTAATCCTTCAGAGACTTCACATCGACCACTGCATTAACTGGCAGTTGAACCCTTGCGGGACCAGGGTCTTAAGAAGAAGGTCATGCTGGCCTTAAAGCAGATCGACTGTTTTAAGCTAGAGACTTTTCTTAAGTACTCAGCTTCTGCCCGCTCACAGAGCTGAGGCTGTGGAATGCAAGCCACAGATTCGTTAAGAGTTCAGAGGCAAGCTGTACGGTCAAATATTGTTCTGATTTTGTTTTCTCCTCTCACATCACTTCATAACAATACTTTCTTCCTCCACACCTCTTTTCAATTGACAAACAGTATTGTACCCCTTGGAGTGACGAAAGGAAAAGCCACTGAACTGCATCATCAACACATGGCAGTTCCTTTCTTTTTTAATGAAATCTATGACAGCAAATGGACTAGTAATATACCTAAATAAACCACATTCACGGACCAAAGGAAGACAACATTGTTAAGCACTAGGTTTAATACACAGCGGGTATCCAATGGATACAACAGAAAAGTTAATTCATTCAGAATTGTAAGGAAGCAACAGTTGTGCATTATTATTTTTTTGCTTGGTTTCACCATGTACAAACATTTGAACCAGGCCTCTCAACATTAGCCAGGTCAGTGGACAGAGGGAAAGCAGATGCTTGCTCATTATAACTGAGGTTATTTTCGTTAAGCGAAACAAGGAAATATGTATTTGGTTAGCTTAAAAACTTTTTTTAAACAAGAAGAGAATTACAGAGAGAAGCAGTGACAATTACATGAAATCCAAATATAGTCTGCTAAAGCAGAAGTGTTTCAGTTCAGCAGGAAACTTCCCTCATTCCCTTTTTTTAAGTGCTGTCTTCTCCTCCAGTCCCCACGCTGCTTTTCATCCATTCCCGACGACCATTACCCTCTGTGCTTCATACACATGGTTGTCGGGGAGACCAGCTGTTTCCCTACTTTTCTCTTTTTCCAGCACCAGCTACCCTCTGACACCTGAGCTGTGGCAGGCTCCTTGCTGAGCAGTCTCCAGAAAACAGAATCACAGAATCCCAGCATGGTGGGGGTTGGAAGGGACCTCTGTGGGTCACCCAGTCCAACCCCCCTGCCAAAGCAGGGTCACCTACAGCAGGCTGCACAGGACCTTGTACAGGCGGGTCTTGAATATCTCCAGAGAAGATATTCAAGACCCACCTGGACACCTTTTCTGTGGAGTAGGGCCTGAATGCCGTGCCCCCATAGCTCCTGTCCTACTGGCAATCAACTGTCTTCTTCAAGTGATGAGAGGGGAACAGGCTCACAGCTCCCAGACTTTTCTTCCCACTCCTCTTTCGCAGAGAGCAGAGTGACGGCAGCAGAAGCCCAACCATGGTGACAAGCTGGGCAGGATCCAGTGCTGAACAGATACCGTTTCAGCCAGTAGGCAGGTGCAGCGTAATAACAACCATGATGCAGACAGGGAAGATGAATTATCTGCGATGTTATTAATTGCTACAAATATCAGCGCTAAACCTTCTTGGGTTGGTCTAGATGAGCAAGTCTGGTGCTGCTGGGCGTTAAGCATCGTACAAGTAGATGCTAATTTGTCTCAGCAATTCCTCCCACAGATCTTGTAAAATGGAAGCACTTGTGGAAAGTTGCCCACCAACTTGCTCTCGTATCTATTCCAGAGTAAATGGCAGACAGCCGACACCCTGCATGCTGAACACTGCTGTATCGTTGACTCGGGCCACTGAACAACGAGACATCCTTCAGCCCGGACGGAAACTACACAGAGTAAAGGTAGAGGGTTCCTTTGTTGGCACAGTCTCTGCAGAGAACTCCTGAGTTGTGTTCGTGCTCTGCTTCCCAAGCTTTTGAATATTAAAGGAAAAGTAGCAGTGAAAACATGAAAAAGAGTCTGAATGGGAAAACAGCTACAGAGCTCAATGAGCGCCACTGCCGTATCTTTACGCACCACGAACTTCTCTCCAGCTGGATTTGCATCTGACAGAGAGAACCCTGCCCTAGTTTTCTGGGCAGGCTTGGTCGTTGGCTCTATAATTCTGTGCGGAGTTGAAGTCTCCTGGTTCATTGCTTTGCTCCCACAAAACTGGAAGGCCTGCAAGGCTTCTCTGTAACGGTCAAGCACTTCAGGGTATCCAGCTTCCCCTTTTGCATCAGAACTTCATGAAAAATCAGCCAGTCTGCCCTCCCCTCCTCTGCAGACAATTAGCCTGTTCTGTCCTGAGCACTGGGTCTACAGCAGCATCTCATTAACTCCTCTTTGCCTCTAAAAAGTGCTTTTGGGTCATGGTACATGCCTTATGCCTAGGGTGCAACAACTCCCCTTGTTTCAATTGGGGAAACTGAGGTACAAACTAGTTTCCAACTCCTGATTACAGGAATGCCCGGATTACGCACAGGTGTTCAGAGGATACCTTTCTCTCTTGCTCCTTACTGAAAAGGAAATGTTATTTTTCAGCTCACGAAGTCTGCTGACTTGAAGACATTGAAGCTTGTGGTCAAAGCTGATGTTACTCTAGCAGGGATGCTAGTTCTTTTAAAAAGCTGTCTTGGGGATTTGCCTTGCTGGTGGCCTAACTCAAAATCTTGCATGTAGCTAGCTGTAACAGAGCAGTTACAGTTCCTCCTCGCCCCTGTGACCAGTGACAGATTTCAGAAGGCTAAGCTTTTCTGGCAGGCTGGCCTGACTCCATTTATCTCCACGTTGCTGGGAACTTGAAATCTTTTTATGCTGGTTCGGGCTCAGGTACAGCTTGATGAGGATGTGCGAGCAGTGAGGACAGAGCTTATCTTTACAGGTGGAACAGAGGTTTGATGCAGCTTGGATCTTGTTAGTTTGGGATACCATGGTCCAGCTGGCGGCAAGTGAGACTTCAGCAACAGCTGAACTTAAGAGGGGCACTGGTTTGAAAAACCCAAATCTTTGGGGTCTTGAGGCAGATGGAACCAAGCCATTGGTTGTTCATTAATGTTGACGTAGTTGTGCCAAAATCTTAGCATAAAGCCTGATTGTTTGGCTCTGATTACAGCGCAAGGCTGAGGTCGGCTCTAGCTGAGACAGGAGTTCCTGAGCTCCAGCTGTCCCCCCAGCGTGGCAGCTATGTTCTGGGGATGGGGGTTTCAGACACCTCTCGCATCTGTGATGTGTCCCCTTCTGCTCTACTCCCACCTTGCCAACATAGTCAGAACCTCGAGTGCTCTTTGTCACGTGATTCAAGATTTTAGTGGTAGGAGCTTTCACTGTATGGACGTCAGAAAGGAAGAAAGCCTCAGGGGTGGCACTGTCATGTGAAATGATGTCAAAAGGACAGCAGCACTAAATGGAGAATTGAATGAGCAAAGCCTGACTCCCCTAATGCACCGAGGCTGGCTGGCAGTACTTGCAGCCTCTCTTAGTTTCGCATCTAGAAGGAAGATTAGCAAATGTTATACAGAAAACAGATATTGAAATAAGCTTCCCTCTCTCACAGCTTATAGGGACACAAATTCTTGGGGAACAGGAATAAGAGAGAGAAAAATACATTTCAATCAAACGATTGCAAAAAAAGTATAATTTGTCAAGTTTTGCAAACCATATGAAAACAATTCAAAAGTGACACAAAAATATATATAAGTTTGAAAAACACTTAAAGAAAAAAGTACAGATCTCACAATATCAAAACAAACAATGTATGGTTAAAAAGGAAAAAAAAAAAAAAAAAAGACATTGAATAACACCTTATTGGCAGAAAAAAGTAAACCTCTCCAGGGCAGCTGTGTTGTGTCATTTAAAGTGTCAGTTTGTGTATCTAGGATCCATCTACAATGTGCTCAGCAATGGCAACATTAACTCTGAGCATCAGAAGAACCTTATAGCAGCGAGTCAAATCTGAGAGCAAGGTATACAAGGGAAGAGAGCAGCGAGGCTGTGCTCAGAGGCCTGAAATGTCCCAACTCTTACTGCTACCAGACATAGTATCTTTTCTAAGTCCCTTCTGAGGGAAGATTTGTGAATGGCAAAGGACTGTGGCAAGCAGAGGGCTCTAAGCATGGACTGCCCACGGTGTTGCTGAGTGCCTGGCTGTGAGGCAAACCTTCACCTTTGGCTTCTTGAGCCTTTATAGGTCCAGAGTCCTACAGGTGAAGACCACCAGACCACCTTAGCGGGGCTCTCCTCTCGCCTACATCATACAAATCGGAGTAAAGCGGCCAATGTGAGTGGGACTGCACTGGTAAGTGCTTGTGGAAGTCAGATAAGCACAGGGCCCAGAAGACGAGGAAGATGCTGCGGTGAAACAAGAAGTGCTGTTTCATGGGATCGCCCTCCTATGGGCGCCCGGAGACCCCCCCAATTTCGGGAGAGGACTTTAGCACCTCCAATTTTAGCGTCTGTGGTGCAGCGAGTTTCCTATAAAGGGAGATTACTTTGCCACTGAGCACGGCTGAAAAAATGGGCTGAAAAAAAGCAGAACAGCTCCAGTCCATTACTGGGACTTGCAGAAGTGGCACAAGCCGTGCTGGACTGGGGCCTAGTACAGCTTATTATGCAGAGGGGAAATACGCTCTCTGGCATTTGTAGCCCTGCCCCATGAAACACAACACAACTAAAAAGGTGGTGAAGGACTGGAATGAAGACCTGTAGCCCTTTGTGAACAAACCTTGCTTCTTGTTGCACAGGCTCCCTTCCAGAGAAAAGCTCTGTGTTGCCAAGGATGTGTAACTGGTGTTACTGGTCATCCCTGACCTTATGAGGCTGGGTGGGCTGGCAGATCCTACCATATCGCCAAAGGGGACAAAAGAGACCTCTTGACTTGAACGGGAATGTCTTCTTTCCGAATGACCCACATACAGTTAGCAGTGCTTCCATGAATGTGAGTCTTCTATAAAAAACCCTTAAGGGAGTGAATTGACTTGAAAGTCTTTCTTCCCCCTTTCCTCCATTGACAAGTATCACTAAAAAGGTCAGTCTTTCAGTCTAACTCTCTGGTACTGTCTCCCCCAACCTCTAACCAAATAAATAACTCTTCGCTGCCCGTAACCCCATTGAGCAGCCAATACCAATTCAGGACTGGTGTTCTTGCAGACATTACAGGACCTCATGCAATTCAGCAAAAGGGAATTTTCTAAAAAGTGGGAAATAAAAATGTCACGCTAGCGATCACACAACTAGGTCTTCAAGCTCATGATCATTTGAGGCTGTGTGGTCTAAAATAAAAAGGTTAAAAGATACATAATGTATTTGTTTTCTTTTTATACAGAAATCATACACACAGAACTTCAACCTGAAACTTCATAACAAAAAAAGTCCACTAATTTAAGGAAAGCATTTTGTTGTGCAAAAAGTCCCTCCCCCCTCCCCTGTTCACCGTCATCTACTGAGGGTCTCACACACACACATAAAGTTTCCTTCCAACGGGCGAGTTGGTAAGAAAGAGTCCTCCCTATGTACAGTGATTAGAGAGAAGCTGGATACAGTGCTGGCAAGAGGCATTAGGTGATTGCCTCTATCTGGAAGTGTCCATGTTCTCCTCCTTAAAGTTACTGCAGTGCTCTATAACTTTCCTATGGATAAAACAAGGACAAGGAGAGAGGGTTTAGTTTAAAGCTTATTGCATGACAGTTGTGGGACAGTAACGTAAGAACTGTCCAACAGCTTGAATCTAGGTAAATGTACACTACTTGCAGCTGGCAGTCTCTTGTGAGATACGCGTCAACTGGCATTTGTGTCAAAACCAGAATACTCCACAAAAGCAGCTTAGAGCTCACAGTTCATCCCCTCAGAATTTCAAGTCGTGTTGGTATCCGTCCAGATCCCTACGTGACCGTTCATTCATCACTCCTATAGCCAAATGGGCCGGTAACTAGGACTCACATCAGGAAACACGTGCCTCCAGATGTTAGTCCTTCACTCTGCTGTCATCTGTCCCTGCTTTTCCTGTTCTTTTCACTCCCCATTCATGCAGTGTCCCATCACCGTATGCACGCTGCCTAACTCAGAGCCTTGTGCAGGCTTTGGTCGCCTCCAGCATTCAGGAACACTTCAGCTCGGGGAACGCCTGCTGCCCGCCCACAAGGTACGTGTGCCCAGCCGCGCTCTGCCTCTCTGTTACATTCACCCCACAGGTATCAAATTGTAGCGCTTGGTTTGCAATGACTGGAAACTGCAGCTGGCTTTTAAAACTCTGAAAGAAAGACTCCAGAGGGAAGTCACGTAACAAAGTAAGCTGGGGAAGCTCACAAAGGTGACAGACTCTCTCCACCTTTGGAAGAATCCTCTCATTTTTACTGGGCAGTCAGCGATTTTAGTGACAGGCCAGTATGATTCTGGACAGTGAGCGCACACAAGTATGGAGAACAGTGACTGGAGACTATCGGTGTAAGAGATCCAATTAGCAGTGTGGCTCCCCTGCCCAACAAGCCCCTTCCATAACCGCTCTGCCCAGCACCCACCAACCCTGAACAATCTGTGTGTATTGCCCACCTATAAACAACTCTCTAGTATTCTGTTTTCATCCTCTTTCCCCTTCTCCTATGCTCGCTTCTCACCCCTCGTACACATCAGTACAGGCCTTTCTTTGGTAGCCTTACTTGATGCAGAAGAACAAAAACTAAACTAAAGCTAAATTGAATGTTTGATGATAGTACACTGGTTTCCTACCGGGCCATTTCCTTGGTCTCCTGCCGTGCTGAGGCCATTTTAATCATGTCCTTCAGAAGGGGAATCCCACCTTCTTTGATCAGCAGTGGGCAGTACTTGTCAGCTGGAGAGAAAAAAATGAAACAGATCCTTGTGAACCTTCAAGGAGTGGTATAAAGGGTGGCAGGAGTGCAAAGACAAGCCTGTGGCCTGAGAAGCCACAAAACTTTTCTTTTCTATGAAGCCAGCCTGCAACCGACACAAAATGGCTGAGAACGTAAGAGCATGGCCAGAACAATCACAACGTTGGAGGAATTTCCTACGCACTGTCTCATTGTTTCTTGTTTGGCTGTGCTGCCCGGACATTCCTGCATCATTCAGAGAAGGTTCTCTCTACCTATACAGCTAAACTGGGAAGGCTTCTTCAGCTAACAAGGGCAGATCCACCCCCTTGACTCTTACAGTGCAGCGGATGTGATTTTGAAAAGGGAACTTACGGTAGACAGAGACCAGGTTGTACAGTGCCCAGGTAGCCCAGTGCTGGCTAACTGGGGAGATCCCTTGTGGAAGAAGTCGAAGGATTGGTTCAAATGACCTGCACAGAAACATTGCAGACGTTGTTAAAAATCCAAGAGCTGCTTCTTTCAGCACCTTTGCCACTCAAAGCGATACAAACTCTGCTCACAGACACCACAGCAGTAAATCCGTTGGCATGTCAAAGATTCTGGCATCCAGACTAAGGCTGTGTCACACGGCAATACTGGCAGGCTCACAGCCCCCCCCACGCTGGCAGAAGCAGGGTGCCCAGATAAATAGCTGCAACAAATGCAACTGAGAACTGATTTCCATCCTCTGTCAGTTGTTTCCTCATGCCTGCTGAAACCCAGCAGCACTGCTCTTTCTGCAGAGGGGCCAAAGCAAAATTATACCCAGCCAAAGCTGGCTGCTCACGTGCAACAGCTGCTGCGTTTTTTCTGGCAACAATAACATGTCTATTCTGTAGGACAGGCACTGGAATGCCATTCATTCTGGATCCCGGCCAGGCACTAAGGGAATACAGAGTACCTGACACCCTCTCACAGGAAGCGATTTGGAGGATTCCACCGGTTTTATTAACCCTTGAAGGGATTCCTGGGAACTGTGTCTAAATATTCCCCAGAGGAGCATGAATGCTACAGCAATCCATGTGACTTTCACAAGCAAACAGACTTGTGCAAAGGGCACCAGTCTCAGAAGAAAATGCTTAAGCAGTCCTGGATAGTCAGATCCTGGGTTTCCTGAACTAGGCAATTCCTCCAGAAACGTGCAGAAATCCTGCTGGGCTCCCACACTTCTCCCACAGAATCGCTAGGCAAAGTGTCTAACTTCAGCAGCCTGTGTAACACGTTTCAGAGGAAGATGTAAAATCCTCACTAAAGAACATGTCCCTGAGGATGTTTCTCATTCCAAGCAGAGCCTCCATGCTGGGCTACACCACTTCCCTTCTCTCAGTTGGTGCTTGCTTCCTGTGACAATCCTGGCTCGTAGGTGAGTGGGCCAAACTTTTCTATTCCTCACCTGTAATTGATATTTCTCCTGGAGTTGATATCCCAGCTCTGGATGGCTGCCCACATCCTCTTTACAACTTCCTCTCGGTGGGGCTCACATATACCCCAAGCCTCTGGACCATCAAACATGATATGGGAGAGCACACCACAGGCATTATAGGATACCTCAATCCCATCTGCTTTGCTCTCCAGCAGGTTGCTGCCGAGACAGAAGAGATCATTTAGCGGTGCTGATGCACCAAAGGTTTAAAAGCCTCCAGGTGATTCAGCAGCAGAGCTCCAGGGCATTCACCCTGCCCCAGCCCAGGTGTTCATTAGCCAGGCACTCACCTGAACACACTGATGAACTGGGAGGTCATGAGCTGCGGGCGGAGCTCCTTTACCTCTGCTACATTGCCCAGGAGGCCCAGCATATTACGATGCAGCTCCTGTTTCTCTGGGAACTCCTAAGCAAACAAATAACAGGATTGTACAAAAGCTGGGTCATAGTGATGCTAAGAACAAGTGACCAGGGAGAAAGATTGTACAGCATGTCTAGAAAGGTAGAGTATTTTTGAGTAGTCAGCAATGGCTCTTTAGCAGGTGCCAAATGGGATCTCTGGTGTTCAAGGCACGTGTGAAATGAGAGATCAAGGCCAGGGCCCAGTATTCACTGCTGCTCTACTTAAGGGAGACCGTGTACAGCATGGGGAAAGAGGAAGATGTGCTGAGTGTAAGTTTCTCTGCTCTTCTACTGGTTGGGTGGATGGATGTGAGAAAGAAAAACATGTGCACGCTTTTTATTTTCTGGTTGTGGAACACAGGAAGTATTGCTTATAGATCAGCATAGCCAGAGATCCTGCCCAGGCACCTGCACCTCCACTGCTCATGTCAGCATTCCTCTAGAGGAAAGCAGGCATACGTACTTTCAAGCACTCCAAGAAGAGTTTCATGCCGCTGTAGTTAAGGAACATCTCACAGTTATCGGGGGTCTCATCAGTGATGTTCCAGAGGGCACTCCAGGAGAACTCCATCACCTGATCGCACTACGGAGCCGAAGAGAAAGGGACAGAAACAGAGCTTGGCTAATGTGGGAGCCCAGTGCAAACCAAAGACTTGCGTTTCCTCTCTGGTATCACCCTAGATGGCTCCAGAGGTAAGAAAACCTTATTAATTTTTAACTTGTCAGCAAGTGGGTTTTTTGTTTAATATTTTTGTTTCCCTGTCACATTCCCCTGCCCTCACCCTGGGATGGGAAATTCTGCAGCACTAGCTGAGATGTCTTGTGTTTGTTAGAAGCTGAGCTGGCGCTCTGGACTGATCTCCATGCCCAAGTCAGACTGAAGAGAAAATACTGTATGTGTACATTTTTTCTGGGGAAACACTCACCGTTTTATCAGCCAGCTTCTTCTGAATCAACTTTAGCATTGTCTGTGGGCAGAGGAAGGGGAAGAGTGAGAAACGGTTCAAGAATCACAGAGCTAAAACTAACTACTGTAGTACTGCAGGGCTGGCCACAGCCAACCGGCACGTGCACGAGGTTTCGATTCCTTGCAGAGAACCTACTGGATGTCTCCTTCTCTACACCACTGGGACTGGGCTGTGTTCAATGTTGCAAGCACTCACAGAGCTGAACTATGCCACAGTCCCCAAGCTGTCAAGTTTGCAGACAAGTCAGTTTTGATCTGTATGACAAAGTCTGGAATGCGGTATAACTGCACCAAAGCAGTGCCTCCGCAGCTCTTTGAAAAGGTGAGGGGTATGGGTTTACGCGAGCTGGGAGGCTGATGCAAACTCGGGGAGATGCAGAAGCAGCTAGTCACAAGGTGGTACCAGTTTGGGAAGTGATATGGTGTGGTGAAGAGGCAAGGTCTAAGGTTATACTGCTTCCCTCACAGACAGTGTATCTCCGGGATTTGCGTCTTCCAGCGCTGGTAAGGAAGTAAAAGATGTCTCGTGGAGGGGTCGGTTCCAGGAAAGGTTACCATTGCTAGGACACCAGGTCCCTCCTGTGATGCTGTAAGGTGGGATCAGTGGCTGGATGCATTTGGTGGACTGCTGCAAGGGAATTGTGCTAGCCTGGGTTAAGGATAAGGAGACACCTTGGGACCATACCAACCATGACAAACCCCATCTTGCCCACAGCTTCTTTATGATCGTTGTCCACCTGGCAGACCAGAGCGTTACAGAGGTGTACAGCAATGCGCTGGATAGACTCATCCTGCCGGCTCTGGTTGAGGATGTTCAGCAGCAGCTCATTGACTCGCCGGTACTGGAATTCTAGCTCCTCGGGAATGCTGAAGTTGCACAGTGTCAGGCAGCAGTTTCGCTGCACCTGGGTCAAAAGGAAGCAAACGTGGAGCCAGGCTGCTAAGAAAACACAGACCCTGTCACCTCCCGTACCCTTGCTGCTTGGTACTGAAACCATCTTCTTGCTTGCCTATGGCCACTAAAATTTCTGTTACCCTCCTGTCTAGCACTCCGCTTTAGCTGTGCTGTATCAATACCCTCCTCTCTCTCTCCCTGTGACTCTAATCTCACACAACCACCCAGTGCCCATCACTTCCCAAGCCAGTTCCTCTCTGCCTGTAAGCTCTCTACGCAGCAGCTGCCAACCTGCAGCCCAGTGCCATCGTAGCGTACAGTGTCAGGTAGCTTCCAGTGCAGTGTGTCAGCATAACGTTGACTCAACGCCCCCAGTGCCCACACCCTTTTCACCCCACAGTCAGCGCTGGACATCTGTGCTGTGTGTTGTATACATGCTTTGACCGCTATCATCAGATGAAAAGGAGCCTTGCTATGATCACTTTCTTCCCCTTGTTTTGGAGAACATTGTGTGGATAAGGAGCATCCTGCATGGAATCCCCATCGCTGAGTGAAGGCAAGGAGCATATCTGGGCAATAGTTTCTCTGGTGTCTGCCTTGGCTCACGTCCTGCAGGCTTGGAAGACCTAGATGCTAACACCAGGCTAAAGACTTAACAGGGGGAAGGAGGACTATGGGAGCCGAGCGAGGCTGGGCTGCTCTTACTGTGACTTCCTGGTAGGACTCCATGCCGTTCAGCACCACCTGGATGACCTGGCGCCGCAGCTTTACGCTCTGCTCCATGCGGTACTCGGAGTTGGTCAAGTAGAACAGCGCCGCGCTGCCCGTCACCTGGATGTTTTTGTCATCCTTGTGGCACTTGAGGGCTGTGATCACCAGCTGCAGAGAAGCAACATAAAGCTTCAGTGCCACTGACTTTGCTGTTGAGTCTTGGAGTGACTGTTATGGCTGTGTGGGGCAAAAACTGCTACAAGCCTGCAAGGAACGTGTGGCCCAGGCACTGCAGGAACATGCTTATGAAATGAAGGTACCCAGTTCCACTGCACTACTGAGACTTTCTGCAGAATAGCCTGCTATGGTCTCCCAGGGTGAAGGAAAGACTGGGACTGCAAAATTTCCCTTGTAAGGGTGAGGTAAACAGGGCTTACCTGAAGGGCTCGCAGCAGCTGGCTGCAGCGTTCGATACGGGCAATGTCAAAAAGGAGGTTGATGGCTCGGGAGGTGATTTCTGGCCGGTGTTCAGTGTAAGCCTCAATAGCATTCAGGACTTGCTCTTCGTTCTTGTCTCCACTCACCTGGCATGGAAGAACAAAAGAGTCAGGCAAGAAATAATGGAGGAAAACCAACATGAGAATGGAACTCTGAGGGTAGATCTGGAAAGCCAAAGGATACAACTTTCCTCTGCCCTGCTAGTAGGATTAGGCCCAAGATGACAGCAAAGACGTTCAGTCACTTCTCAGCCCAGTGGGACAAGAAATGGCACCTCTGGGGCAGGAGGATGCTATTTACAAGTAAGACTCCTAATGTCTTAAATCCTTTTCTTATAGTTACAGACATCCTGGTCCTTGAGGAAGTATGATTTTTCCATGCCCTTCTCCAAGAGCCATGTTTTTTAACCCTTGTAAAAACCATGCGGGGTACAGGTCTTGCCTTCTGGCAGCTTTCCTGCATTATCAAGTAGCTATTGAAAGGTCAGAGCTTAGTTGTCCTACCCGAGACCCTAAGAGCTCCACTCTACTAGCAGCCAGTAATTTTCATGTTCTTTCAACTTCTATCAAGTACCCAATGCCAATGTTGTTGTGGCCTCATTACCTTGTAGGCTGGAATATGTGTCAGGCGGCAGAGAGATGTTTCAAAAAGGCCCAAGAACTGGAGTGGTCGTTTCAGACCCCGGAAGGGAGCAATGCTGCTTTTGGCTGGCTCAATGCTGTGGAAAAAGAAAGAGATCACTCATGTTGGTACCGTGTTTCTTCAGGTGTCTCCTGCCACAGACAGTCATCCACTCTCCATTCACTGACTGTACTGCTCTGTAACGAGAGTAATAGCTACACTGCAGTTGTACACCAGCCAGCTTGTCCTAAATGTAACACCAGACACTGATCCCAGGCGATCCCGAGTGAAGGGCTACATGTGTTCATCAGAAACAGCAGTAAGAAATCATGCAGACACAATGCAGCTTTCCCAGGTAGAACTGTCCTGGAAATTCACTAGCTGGGGTCAACATTTCCTCTTAGGAAAGGGATGTGGATTTGACTGATCCGAACTATTTGCGAACTGGAGTGCATGTCATCTGACAGACACACTAGTCTGCTTCTGTGATCATGCAAGAACACTTGCTTTGCTGCCATGTTCCTTGTTGACCAAGAGCCAGTATTTTTTCACCAGCCTGGGTGGAAAGGAGCTGGTACTGGCCCACTTGTTTGCTTTTCTGTTCGGTAAGTGCTTGGAGAAACGGAGGGCAGAGCTCTTGGCTGATCTGGAAAACCAGACCTCTACGTCTGTCCCTGCTGAGGTGCACCAGGATTTTCAAAGGTTGATCTGCCCAGTATCCAGGTCCAGTCTGAAAATATGCCTTAGATTCTAAGTTCCTAGAACACACAGACCTCCTATGAACATTGATGTATTGACTCAGTGTAGAAATGTTCTGTCTCAGAAGAGCCTGGATTTCAGCAAGGATAAGAATGTTTGATGTACTAAACATGTAAAGGGCCTTGGAAGAAATATAAACCACCGCAAAAGACCCCTGGAAGAATGTGTGTGGAAAAGAACTGAAATACTTCTTCAGATGTGCATGGGAGGCAGATAGGATGGATTCTTTATTACTCTTGAAAGTCCTTACATGTGTCACATGCAGAAATTTGGAAACTTAGAAGAGGGAACTGCTCTTAATTCATCTTTGACTGATCTGTCCATCCAAGGAGACCTCAGAAACTGCGATTTCCTTACCTTGTCTGGCCCATCTTCTCCTCCATACTTGGGATAGTGCAGTTCTCCAGCATGGTGTGCCCTGAGATATCAAGCGAAGTGAGGTTTACCAAGTTTTCCACAAACAGGTTTAGAACCCGCCGGGTCAGCTTGAATTTGTAATAACTGGACAGATGGTCTCGGGAAATATCCAAGTGCCTGCAAATGACAGGGAGGAGCTCAGAGCATGGAAAGCATTAGCTGAGGCTTCTGCCTCTCTACCAGAGGAAGATGACAAGCCAAGTGTGATTATTATTTTTTATTTATTTATTATTATTTCCTTCACAAGATACAGGAATGTGGTTCTGCAAGATCTGGCCCTGTGTCTAACCAAAGCATGTAGGTGTCTGGTAGAGGTCTGCTTAGAATGGAGCACAGTGAATCACCTGGCCACACATCACAAGGGAAATTGCTCCAGGCTCTGGAACTGCCTTTCCCGAGCTCCACCAGAGCAGCCACCTGAGCGTTTCTGCCTGGTGATTAACATGCACTAGAGGATCTTTGCATCCCCAGAAACATATGTTCTCATCCCACAAATTAAGTTACACAAGTTTTTGTCTGCTTCCCCAGTCTTAGTTTTTTTCCACCCCAGGCTATCATGCTGCCCTGATTTCATTTATCTTCAGGTATTTAAATGCTTAAGCTTTGGGGAAACCCCTGATGCTAAGGGAGTGGTGGGACAAACTGACCAGCTATCATGTGTGGGTGGAGTCCCTTAGAGGACAGGGGCTGCTCATGCCTGCCAAGCAGTAGCCAAGACCCTTGGGAGAGACTTTTCTAAACTGCCTAAGACAGAAGCCAACGTCCCACTCACAAAAGTGTCTTCAACCTGCTGTAGACCAAGCTTCATTGCAAGTCACTGGGAGTTAAAGTACTTGGATTTAGAAAATGTTACCCAGGATGCTCCCCGAGACTCCAGGGCATGCGTTAACGTAGTACCTCCTAGTGTCTGCAGCCAGCAGAGATCATGCTAAAGCCACGGGAAAGCATCCTTCATGTGAATAGTAAGGCCTTTCTCTGGCTTGGAAAGTCCTCGATCCCTTTCCTGACGCCACTGTGCAGTCTGAATAACAATTGTCTCAACTCTGTTTCAGGAAGTCACTTCACTGTCAACACTGTTAGGCCAGGAGTGCCTATTTATTTGCACTGCTTGTTCCCTTGGCTGCACCATCCAGGCACAGCGTGCTTCCACACAGCAGAGCGAGCAGACAGTCTGAGCTTGGAGTTATTCCTAGTTTTGACTCAGAGCCAGGCTTAAACTTTGGACATCCCTGTTCCACAGGTGGTTTGAAGGACCGAGTTTCACAGTGTGACTATAGCTACGTTAGTGTATGTACACATCCATAGCAATTTTTTTTGCCATCTCAGGTGTTCAGCTGTTCTTTTTGTTTGGCTGGCAGGTGAGGTGGTTGGTTTGGGTTTGGCTTTTTAGTGTATGTGGTTGTGGTGTGTGAGGGTTTTTTGGGGACTGTGTATTGTTGTTTGTTTTTCCAAGAGGGAGTATCTGCTAAGTGGTGCCCTTTTGCAAGCAAAATGCAGGCTGGCTTTAGACATGTCAGACACGTATAGCGAGTCACTGAGTGAGCCTGTTCATGGGAAGGTTTTTAACTTGAAAGCAGCAGTGGGTGGCTCTCCATTAGCAGGCAAGTAGAGCATTCCTAAAAGACCTTTCCCTATCAGTGGGAAAAGGATAAACAAAGAAGAACACATCTGCTGACCTGAGCTTGCGAAGCTGTGCAATCACTTGGATGTGCTCCTCTGAAAGGTCCATGTTGTAAAGCACTAAGGAAACCAGACTGTCCTTCCACTGGGTCAGAAATCCCACATCATTCAGCTGGATCCCAGAGAGATCAAGAGCTGCAAGGGAGGCCAAAGGCCGAAGCAACGTCTCCACGTTCACCCCTTCGATCAAGCGGCCCAGGTTCAGGAAGCGTAAGCGGCTAAAGCCTTCGAAAGTAAAGTCCTTGACCAAGACCTGGCGAGTGGGGTTCACCAAACAGTCATCTTCACAGCCTCCAGGGTTCTCCTCCTCATAGAAGATATTACAGCAGCCAAAGAGGCTAAGGGAGATAAGCGTGTGGCTGAAGCTCACCAAGGTTTGCAGACTCTTGGCTGTCAGCTTCTCACAGTTAGTCAGGTAGAGCTCAACAAGATCCTGGAAGTGAAATCAAAGTTAGAAGTATTTCACAGGTAGGGTGCCCACCCTGTTTGCTACGCCACCTCCCGCTGGGAGAGCCTGAGACCACATACCACTGAACTGACCAGGGCCCCCACCCTGTTCCCTACACTGGCTCTGGAAGCTGCGAAGGGAGAAGCTGAGGTTCTCCCAAGGAGAACTGGGAGGATGCAGGATGGAGTCATGGGAATCTCGGGGTGCCTGTGCAGCAGTGCTGCTATGCAAAGTGGCAGCAGGAGGCTGTCAGTGCAATACCACCTGCTTCCTGATGGCCTCCAGGTCCTGGTCCTGCACGATCTGTTCCCGCAAGTGGATCCGAGCTAGCCTGGTGCTCCGGGGATCTGAGAACAGGGTGAAGAAGCTTTCATGGGGTTCAAAGATGCTGTCCGTCTTCACCAACTCCACGTACCTGTATTGGGACAATGGTGTTAGCACAGCCTGACACACAGGCTTGGCTACAGCTCTAGCACCTTCACTGGTTAAGAGAAAATGTGTCCCAGTGTCTAAGAGCAGGCAGGCTCCCTCCTGCTCACCCAGAACAACCTTTGGGGTAATGGGAGCTGGCCTATTACCTCAACTTGCATAAAACTGACAATCCTTTGGAAAATCTCAGGCAAAGATTTTTGTAAGGTCGTGTGCATGTGAGCAAACTGGATTCTGGCAAGCACAGACTCCAGGATTTTTTTTTCCCTAGCTTTTTAAAGCCAGTAGTTTGATTTTTCATTTTCAGAAAATTAGCTGGCCAAAGTTCTCTGCCAGACTTTGTGGTCAGGAGTTCAGCCAAGAGAAACTGTGATAGCCAAATTATAAATCCCTGGAAACAGGTTGCTTTGTAATGCTATGGGAGCAGCAGCCTTAAAATGTAACATCTGTTAGCACTTTGCACTCTTATTTCTCTTTTTTGAGCAGAGAGTTTGAGAGAGAGTTGTAATGCTTCAGTGGTGGGAAACGGGAAGGCTGCTTTGTTGCTTACTGATGTTCCTGGAAGTCGCAGTGACTGTTTGTTTTACTCTGGGTTTACCTATGTGGAAATGGTGATTTCCACAGAAACTATAATGATATACAGCAGTACAATAACCCCCAGGAACACTTCCTTCTGAAGTTAATGCAAATCCTTAAATCAGCCCTACAAATTCTTCCCCATTTTTTTTTCCCCTTTACCATCACTCTTTTTAGAGAGCTATACTCCCCCCTTCCTTGAGCTCCCAGCTCCTTCCCAAACCAGACAACAGCTTCTCCACAGGCCCGAAACGTACTCATTGACAAGCTTGTCACAAATCTCGCTTGGCAAGAAGATGTCAGGGTGGAGCCGAAGAGTTTCGTTGTCCAGTAGGTAGCAGAGAGTCCCCTCCAAGTTGCGAAGGCAGTAATCCGTGCACAAGGTCATCAGCGACTCGGGGCTGTCAGATGCCATCTTGAGGGAAGTTATGGGAAGGGGGAGAGCAGAAGGAAGCTTTTGATTCAGTAGATCCTTTCCTCAAATGAAGTTCCAGGATGAATTTACAGGGACATCAGGACAGCTATAAGCAGAAGGAAAGAAAAGATGCGTTGAAAAGGCCTATTGGCAAGTGTCCCGCAAAGGTGCAGCACCAGCAGGATGCTGATAGTTGCATTTACAGCCCATCGCTTGCTGACCTCAGAAGAACCTGGAGCATTTTGGCCTCTCTGGCAGGAAGCCCTTGGCATCCGCCCCCCAGGGAACACTGCGGGAATGAGTGAACATGAAACAAGCTTGGAAATGAGGCTACACAGCAAGAAAAGGTTTCCTCCTTGCAGGGGTTATCTGGCTGAAAAAGGCCCTCTGAGAGGGAAGTGGCAGAAACCACACCGCTTGGTTTCCTTCAGAGTGGGCTGGACAAACCACCAGCAAATTTACTGTCGGGATGGTGCTTTGTGCAGCCCCAGTAGGATCTGGTGGCCCTATATCTTGTGCCTGTAATTCTGTCTGCCACCATTCCAAGCGAAATTTCCTGTCCAAGATGAATGTCTCTCTGCAGTGCCAAGCCAGAAGCCTCATGCAAGTCCTTGAACTAGACCGTGATGTGGATCAGAAGCCAGAGGGAAACACACAGACTGGTTTGGCTTCCCTCTGAGTGCAGCATAAAGGTTTATGCACGTGTTGGACATCTCTACATCCTGCTCCCTGGGACTTGCTCACCCAAACCATTCCAAATCTGTCACAAAAAAAGTATGAGTGATTGACCTGGAAAAAGGCAAGCCACTTTTGCCCTTCTTCATTTTTAGTACAGGATAAAGAAGGATGGGCAAGGCAGATAATTAGGGGAAGCTATTCCTGTCTACTCTCTTAATTGAAAAAATCTCATGGCTCTAGTGTTAAGACTCGCTCACTGGCGCCGAAGGAGGCTTGCTGGAGACTTGGAGGTGTTTAGCAGATGTGACTGAAGACCAACAATGCCATTCCACTTTCAAAGGGTCAAATCACATCAGAAAGCAACCCTAATGTGAACTCTCCTGTATATTTCCACGGGCACACAAATAGCGTGTTGAAATATTTATTTTTTTATGTAAGCCCTGTGTCTTATCAATAGGTCTGTCCCTGCTGGCAGTGAGAACGCTGCTGTCGTGGAGTCAGTTATTCTCCTATTCTCTGTGCTACATCTGAGCAGCCACTGCTGGGGAAGTTGTTGCAAAACGTTCTTAACTCTATTCCATTGCTGATCTTTATCCTGCAGCTGCAAAGATCGGGATTCTTGTCTGTACCTCCAGTCCTCTGCTTCTTTAAAGTCTCAGGTGCTCTCTCTTTCCTTCATTCCTGCAGCATCAGTATAAGATGGAAGATTTGAACTCTGTTTCCTCACCATAATCACTATCCCTGAAGGCACCCGGGGTGGGTCAGGCACCTTCCCTCCTGCTCTGCCCACTGTCTGGGCAATGACGCCTGTACGAAGGATCAGCTAAGGCTGCAGACGAGGTCACCTTTCAAATTCAGGCACCAAATGGTCTCTGTGGGTGACAGGAGCACAGCTGTGACTGAGCCTGCCTGACAGCCTGGACTCCTGGCCTTCTGATCCCTCCCTGTGTTGCAGAATGGATTTCCATGCAAACATGAAGGCAGCCCAAGCTGGAAATCAAAGCTCTTTTATTCTTCCTTCTGCGTTTCATTAGTTCTTTTTCTGAGGGCGTGTTTCGGCTCCAGAGACAGAGAGTTGGCCAAGGAATTAACCCAAGACAGAACGCAGCCTCTCTGAAAGCAAGCAGAGATGAGCAGAACTGCTCCTCGGAGGAATGGCCGTGCTGGATCACTCCTGCAGCATGCCCACCCGAGGCCTTGTCTCCCCAGGCCAAATCTCGTTCTAGGGTAAGCGGACAAAGCCTTACAGGCCGAAGCAGGCATGGGTGATGAACTGGACTTGTCTTTTGGCTTTACTCGAATTTGATTGATGGTTTCTCCTTCCTATAAGCACCTTTGGGAACTATATCTACAGGCAACTGGCAGGATCATCTTCCAGTCCCCAAATCCTTCAAACCCCACTGTGTTGTGGCCTACAGCTTTCACCAGTGGGGATCTCGGGCAGGTTCTCTGCTGGTTTTGGCTCAACGGGCAAAAGGTCTCCAAGCAAAAGCAGATGCTGAGTAAAAAAACCAAACCCATAAACTCAGTAATCACAAAAGTTGTACTTAACGTTCTGATCAGAGATAGTTTAAAGGGTGTCACCTGCTCTTCTGGGTCACCAAGTCCTGAGCTAGGGTCATAATAACATAAAATTATGACTTCTCATGCATGCCACAATAGCTCAGAGACCTTTGAGATGCATGTGGCACAAACACTGAAAATGAGTAAGACAGTGGGCCTCCAATTTTGAAAAAGAAGGAAATCCACAGTCCACAGCACTGTCCTTTGCAGTTAAGGCAGGAGAGAAGTCAAGGATGAACTGGGCCACGGAGCACAGGGCATTGTTTCACTGGCCCTGAGGTCCTGGCTAAGGGAATGCAGGTGGGAGGAAGTGGTCCTGCGCTCTGCACTGCGTCTGCTTTGGAGACGACTCCGCTTCACCTCCAGAACGAGTCCCTCTCGCAGATTTTGCCTGAAGTGTGCTTGAGAGAATCTTTCCAGAAAGGCAAGATCAACTGGAAGATCTGAACCAGCAGGAAAACGTGTTCTGCTACCCCTACCTGTCCCCCTGTGCCGTCAGGCAGAGGTCCCGCAGCCAGCGTTCTTCCCCTGTTTGCTACCGACGGCCAGAGAAATTGAAAACAAATTCCCACTGACAATCTATTATCACGTGCAGCTGGAAACGGCCAGTGCTTGGGACTTGTCCAAGCAGCTTAGAGCACTAAAGGGCAAGGACTGCCTTCCCGCGGCTCTGACAACCCTCTGTTCCCTCTCTGCTGAGACCAGCATAATGCAGCTGGTTGATCCCAGCCCTGGAGAAATCAGCTGCGCTTTAACTTCTGAGCTCCCCGTGATCCACCAACAAAATCGCATACAGAAGGTATATACAGAGAAAAGTGATTAAACCATCCCGGCAAAATAACAGCAAAGCAAAGCATTCATCCCCCTGATTTATTCGGGATATCTGAGCAGCACCCAGCGCTGCTGCCGTGACCTTTCGTACAGGACATGACAGAAGCCAGCCTAACCTCCTCGGTCAGACTCAAGACACAACACGTGGGCAGGCGGAGATGGAAGCAAGAGCATCAAAAGCTGCCCTGATCAATATTGTCTCTAGTTATAAGCTCAGTGTGTTGACAAAAATAAATGAACTAGAGATGCTGACGAATCATTAACATTTGCCTAATCATTATCCTCAGGCAGCTTTCCACAGGCACTGGATCAGCAAGCTGCCTGCCCAGCAGGCTGTCGCGCTGCTTTACAACGACGGGCAGCGAACTGCCAGGTGCGTGCCTGTTTTTGAAGGGCCAAAGACAGACATGCGAAACACGCTGAAAATTCAAGCGCAACAATCGAAAAGTGACTAGAACTGCAGCTGCCAATATTTTTTGCCATTTGTTTCTCCAATAGATTTGCCTGCATCTTAATGCACGAAGGAATCGCATCCCTTGGAGGAACAGGAGCAGCCACATAAGAGGCTGCGCACCCAACTACCCCCAGCCCTCTCTGCGGAGTCACAGCTCCCTCCCACCACACACAGACCCCAAGGAAGCCGCTGCACACGCAGCTCCGCTCTCCCCCACCACCTGCCCTCCAGGTCCAACCCGCCTCTTTGGCAAACATCACTTATTCGTAGGCTACATCCGCAGTGTGATGGCATCTCAGGCTGCACGGGCACGCGAGCCTTGGGACCGCTCTTGGCACTCCTGGGGCTGCCCGTGCCAATATTTTCTACCTTGGACTTCAGACTGATCTTCTCTCCCAGCCTCTGTCTCCAGGCGGCTGCCCGGAGCCAAGCCTGACTCACCGTGGCTCCATGCCAACGACATAACGTTTACGCTGCTGCTACAAAAACGACCGGCAGCGCTGACATTTCCAGCATCAGGGACTTGTCCAAGGAGAGCGCAAACAACACGCACCAATGCGAGCTGTTTACGGCGATTTCAGAATAACAAATTTAATGTAAATGCAGAGTTTGGCACAGGTTACGTTTCGAAGGGAAACTGCACCGTCATTTCAGCTGGCATCTCGCAGCCACAAATCGCTGTGTTTTTATTAATTGATGGGTCACCACAGCTTGCGCGGGGAAATGACTGGAGCATCTCTCCTACGAGGAAAGGCTGAAGGAGCTGGGCTTGTTCAGCCTGAAGAGAAGGCTGAGAGGGGACCTTATAAATGTTTATAAATATCTGCAGGGTGGGTGTCAGGAGGACGGGGCCAGACTCGTTTCAGCGGTGCCCAGTGACAGGACAAGGGGCAATGGGCACAAACTGAAGCAGAGGAAGCTCCAGCTGAACATGAGGAAGAACTTCTTCCCTCTGAGGGTGACGGAGCCCTGGCCCAGGCTGCCCAGGGAGGTTGCGGAGTCTCCTTCTCTGGAGATATTCAAGCCCCGCCTGGATGCGGTGCTGTGCAGCCTGCTCTGGGTGACCCTGCTTCGGCAGGGGGTTGGGCTGGGTGACCCACAGAGGTCCCTTCCAACCCCAACCATTCTGTGATTCTGTAAATACCATCCCTGCCTTACAGTAGGGAAACCGGAGAGGGAGCAGATCGAGCTGTTCTGCGGCCCAGCAAAGCCTTCAGTTTCCACACTCATCAGCCGAGTCCAACGTCGTAAAGGAGACGACTCGCGCTGGCCGGGCATCAGGCTGAGCTCTGTACCCGCCCGCAGCAGAGATGCTCCTTCGGCTCACGGAGCTGAGCACGGATTTTCCTTCCGACAGGTCGCCTGCCCCAGCGCACACCCCCGGGTTACCGCTCCCGGGTTACCGGGGACGCGCGGTGGTCTCCGACGGCCTCGCCAGCCCCTTCCCCAGCCCGCCGGCGGGTCTGGGCCCAGGCCACCGCGCTCCCTCGCTCCCCGCTCCCGAGCCCCGCGACGGTCCCCGCGCCCAGCACCGCCGGGGCTCCTCCCGCCCAGGGCCCTGCCTGGCTCCCGCCGGTCCCGGGAAGGGAAGGGGGGCTTGGCCGGGGCACCGGGCGGCGCTGCCTTCCCCACGCCGCGGCGGGCAGGCCCGGTGCCCCCGGGCAGGGCGAGCCCCGCGGGCGGCGCTGAGGGAGGGGGGCGGCGGCACTCACCTGGCGCCAGGCCCCCGCCCGGCGCGGCGGATGGCGGAGTCCCGGCTCGTCCCGGCGCCGCTCCCGGGGCGGGCAGGGGTCCGCGTCCTCCTTGGGCCCGCTCCCCCCGCCGCGGCCTCCGCTGTCAACAAACCCCGCCGTCACTTCCGCCAGCCGGGCCGCCCGTACCGGAAGCGCCGCCGCTTTCCCCACTCCCCCGGAAACACCGGCCGGACCGGAACGCTCGGGCCGTGCCCGCCGGTCCGCGCTCCCGGGCACACGTCCGAGCCGGAAGGCAGCGCGGGGCCGTCGGGGATCTGCCGGCACTCCCTCACACCCCCGTGACCTCACTGCCGCTGGCGTGACGTCACGAGGCGCGGCGGTGACGCCACGGCAGCGGCGCTGTTCAACTGCGTGATGTCACGGTGCGAGGCCGGTCCCCGCAGCCCTCCCCGGCGGGCGCCATCCCCGCAGCCCTCCCTCGCGGCTGCCGTTCGCGCGGGTCGCAGGCACCGGGCCCTGCCTGGGAGAGCGCGGCAGCCTCCGGGCTGCCCTCAGCGCTGCGGGGGGGGGGGGGCCGGCTCCCGCCTGCGGGGTCTTTCCCGCTGCTGGCGCTCGGTGCCCGGGGAGGGGGCCCAAGGCCTGGCTGGGCCCCGGGCGGGAGCGCGGTGCCGTGACAGGGCACAGCGCGCAGCGGAACCGCTGCCCGGCGGCGAGGGGGTCCGCCCGAGCCCTCCCCGCGCACCGCACCGCGGGCATGAAGGCGCCGGCAGCCTGCGGCGGCTGCGGGGTGGGCGGAGCTATCGCCGCGGGATGGGCGGAGCAGGGGGCGTGGCCTATCCCGTCCCCCCGCGGGCAGGGTTTCCAGCCGGAGCGTTTATGCGGGGCGCGGGGCAGGGGCGCGGGGGCCGCCATGTCGCGGTTGCACCGGAGCAGGTGGGTGTCGGGGCCGTTCCCCGGCTGGGGCTGCGGCGGGAGGCGGGGGTCGGGGGGTGCCGGTAGCGAGCGCGTTCTAACGGCCGCGGCTCCGCTCCCCTCAGGATCGCGGACTTCCAAGAGGTTCTCGGCGAGCCCACGGTGGCTCTGGGCAAGCTCCGCGATCTCTGCTTCAGCGGTGAGTGGCCCGGGGGGACCGGCCCCGGCCTGGGCAGGCGGGCGCCGGGCACGGTCCCGACCCCGGGGTGGGGGGGGGTGGCCCGGGGCCGGCGCTGCCCGGCGGGGTCGGGACGCCCGAGGCGCAGGGCTGGGGGGTGAGGCCCGCCGTGTGCACCCCCCCGCCATCTCCGCGCAGTTCCCGGAGCCGCTGTGCTGGAAACCCGAGCCTGGCGGGCGCGTTGCAAGGCCCAAGCTCCATCCCTCAGGCCGCAGCGGTCCCCACCCGGCCTCTGAGCACAGCCCCGAGCTTCCAGCCCAGCCCTTCCTTCCCCCCCTCGGCTGCCTGCGGGTTCTGTCCCTGCTGCTGTGCCCTGTCTGTCCCCGGTGCTGTTCCCGGCTTCCTGCTTCCCGCTCCCGCCGCACGCACCCCTTTCCCCCGGCACCGGCAGGTTTGGCACCGTGCATAACCCCCGACACCGGTCCTGTGAAAACTTCTTACCCCCCGGGGAGGAAAAGTGCTGCCTTGCCCGTCTGCATGGTGTCAGCGAGCGCGGCGAGGAGCTAACGCGGTTCTCTCTCTGCCTGATGTTCTGCAGGAATTCCCTTCGATGGCGGGCTGCGCTGCCTGTGCTGGAAGGTGGGTTTGGTTTGGGGTGCTTTTGGTTCTTGCAAGTGATGCTTTGGGTTGCTGGAGTGCATACAGTTTTTGGGTGCTTGAAACCATAAACAAACAGATCCAGAGCTTAAAAGCCACTCAGAACTGACAGTAATTTGTGGAGATCAGCACTGGCACGTGCGCAGCAGCGTTTACTGACACAGGACGACCGTCACTTTGGATGATAGAAAGTGGCTGTCTGCTCTTTGCATGAGAGCAGCCCTCGGCATTAAGCTAGGAGCGCGTTTCAGTCCAGTTTGCTATTGATCAGTCCTACAGATAGGTCAGTGTTGAAAACCAGTCCCCGAAATATTCTTGACTGATGCTTAGCAAAGTACTGGGCTTTCTGGAGAAAGCTCCCAGTATTTTCGGAGAGCCAGTTCTAGCCACTGCATTTGGTTTGCGCTTCGCACAGGTACAACAGCTCATTCTCCAGATACTGACTTGTGTGCATCTGTCTTCTGTACAGATACTCCTGAACTACCTCCCTTTAGAGAAAGCCTTATGGAGCTCTTTGCTGAAGAAGCAGAGGTGAGGATATGCGTACCTCCTCCTTTATTTCTAATGATAGATGCGGAGAAGAATAGTCCCCTAAATAATTAAGTACCTTCATAAAATGAATGGTTCTTGCATGGACTGTGCTGTTCTGTAGGCTGTCTCCTGGGTCTGATGGATTGACCTCTTCAGCTAAACTCAAATGAATAAAAAAGCAAATGCCTTCTGGCTGAGCAGGGTGGTACAGAGAGATCTGTTTGAACTCAGTCTGGGTGCTTACATTGACTTAATCTTCTGCTTCATTGCAAATTCCTCTCTTCTTCCTTAAGGGATCTGTATTCCCAGTTCCTAAAGGAAATGATTATCCAGCCTGGGATTGCCAAAGCCAACCTAGGTGTTTCGAGGGAAGATGTGACCTTAGAAGATCATGTAAGTGCTGTTAAGCCTTTCTGTTGCAGAAGTTTCCTCAGAGCTATAAACTGTTGTTCCGGAGTCTGGACCCCTGGGCTGCTCTTGGCTCTGTTCTTGGACTGAGAGAATTTTGCCCTGCTAGCAGGAGGGTCGGTTCCTAGGTACTAGCTTGGTGCTTATACCTTAGTAGCCTTCAGTGTGAGTTATTGGCAAAGCACCAACAGCTCTGCAGAGAGCTGTTTTCAGCTCTGCAAATCCCTGCTCCCCTCCTCTGGGGCTAGCTGCCCAGGCTACGGGTCTCGTGGGGAAAGGGAGAGGCCCACAGGAGGTGCCTCTAGCAAAGAGATGCTCTCCCGGGGGAAGTCAGGTCCGTGGGTGGGCTCAGAGCAGGCTGCTCCGAACAGAGGGTATAAAAGAGGCAGGAGAGTCAAACTGGAGTATGGCATGGAAGGCAAGAGACTCACTTATTTCTAGTTCTGCTGCTGGGTGGTTTGTTTTTTTTTTTTTTAATTGACTGCTTCCTGCATCCCTTGGCTTTTTTCTGCTCTGAAAGTGCTGTTAAGAGGTCATGTGATGGGGGAGGGAATGAAGTAACTGATCAGAAGAGACTGTAAAATGATACAGCTGCTTCCATGACTGGTCGTGAACATTCACTTCTCTGCTAGCATGCAGTCATCTGGGCTCCTGTGATCTCTGGAGGCCTTGGTGCTGTGAAACTGGCGTGCTCGTAGCACTCCGCGCGTTGGCAGGTTACAGTGATCTTGGAATCTCTTGGAACACTCCTTTTTTTTTTTTTTTTTCTGCTCTTGGTTAGTTGTTAACTTTGCGTGGATCTTGATGTGGCGGGGAAGTGAAATTTGTCATGTTGGAAAACTGGTCAGATACAGGATAGGTTGTTCATAGTGGTATGTGTTTCCTTTTTCCTGGGCACAATTGTGGTGCTTAATCAGCCTTCTCAGAGCTGAGATAGAGGGGAGTACTTGTATCTAACAACCACAGTGCCTGAGTACTGTGGGGGTGGGTAACTCTTACCTTAAGTACAAAGACCGTCTCCCTTGTACAGGTTGGAGCTGCAGTCAGGAATCTTGTTGACACAGGACAGGATACCTGATTTGGGAACAAAGTCATTAAGAGAGAGGTGAAAAGGGATTGGAAATGCTGGCTTCTGCCTCTCCAAGTGAACCTGCATGCTCACTTGTTTCACAAGCTCTCATCCGCTTCCTGCACACTGGAGAAACAACACTAAATGTAGCTAGTGAGAGAAAAAATGATACCTAGTGTGCTGGTACTTGATTACAGGGGGACAGCAGAAATGTTGCATCGGTGTGTATCTGCTGAGGATTTTGATACATGTGAAACATGCTTGTTCTGTTTCTGTTGTTTATTTCTTTAGCCTCTCAATCCAAACCCAGACAGCCGATGGAACACTTACTTCAAGGATAATGAAGTGCTTCTCCAGATAGACAAAGATGTCAGGTGTGTGAGGCATAATGACTCGGGTTTCTGAATCCAAGAGGTTTGGTGAACACTTTGTACTTTGAAAATGAAGTTTAATATTAAACCGAGCCTCCCGTTCAACATGGGGCATGCGCTTCCTTCTGCTTGCGTCTGATTTCCTTCTGTATCCATCCCAGGAGGCTGTACCCTGACATGGCATTCTTCCAGCGCCCAACGGACTACCCCTGCCTTTTAATCCTGGATCCCCAAAATGAGTTTGAGACGCTGCGCAAGCGGGTGGAGCAGACCACGCTCAAGTCACAGACGGTGGCACGAAACCGCAGCGGGGTTACAAATGTGAGATCTAGATGGGGGCTGTCCGTCGGGCAAGGCATGTTAGCTGATAAGGGGAAGGGTTTTTCTTGAGGGTTTTTTTTCTGTTTCTCTCTGCTTGTATGGTGGAATTAGACAAATACGCCAATGTATATTGTGTATTCTGGCAGCTAGACAGCTTTGTGGAAACAGTTGATGTGTCTGATGATTGGAAGGGAATTATAAATGTATTTGATTTTAAGAGGTTTTTTTCCTGACTTCTGGTGGAAGTTGGAGTTGCAGGAAGATGCGAGTATTTTATGCTTGACCTGTGCCTTTCTGTATAGGAACAAAACGCTGAAGGGTAAATTTGCTGAAGTTGAATTTTTTACGTGGTCTTCCAGAACTGGATCTCCTAAACCTGTAATTAGGAAGAGCTGGGTGTCAGCTGAGATATGTGTCGTCCCTTTCCTCTTCCGTGAGCATTACAGCACAAGTGCCACATGCTGTTGGGGAAGGTGGCTTGCTACCACAGCAGGTCTATACTTCTCATACTACTGAAAAAAAAGTGGAACTGCTGTGGTTTCTTACTGCATGGGATCAGGTGGTACAGTGATTCAGGGGAACCCTCTGTTGCTGCACAGACTGCTTCGTTCTGCAGGGATAGCCAGCACCAGGACTTCAGTGCCATTGTGCTTCCCACGTTACTTGTCTTGGTTTATGTGAACACCTGCCCGCTTGGTATAAGCTGCCCAAATCTTCTGGGGGCCTGTGTGTATTAAGAGCCAAGCTTGCCACGTGTACAAAACTATCTGCGTGTTGGCTATCCTGAGTCAGCCCTCGTTTTGCCTTGCTTTTCAGGTGAGCTCCCCTCTTAAAACGACTCCCAATTCTCTGAGCGAATACGAAGTTCTGCCCAACGGCTGTGAAGCTCACTGGGAAGTGGTGGAGCGAATTCTGTTCATCTACGCCAAGCTGAACCCCGGGATAGCATACGTTCAGGGGATGAATGAAATTGTGGGGCCTCTTTACTACACCTTTGCTACAGATCCTAACAGCGAATGGAAAGGTGAAAGACTCTTTGGCTGCTCAGTAATGGCTGTCATACTGCATGTTCTCTGTGTAAAGCACTGTTTCGGGAATGAGACTCTCTTTAAACAACTCTGTTTTGACTGTTTGAGGCCTAAGAGCAAGTACAGTAAGAGATGAGGAAGTCTGGGAACCACAGCAAATTGATAGAAACTGAATGGGCTGTGAGTGGTGAGGACATGGGAAGTGAGGATTTTTTTTGTTTGTTTTGTGTGCATCTAGGTTGCACTTTGTGAAATTTAAAATCCCTTTAGAAGTTCTTGTTTGCTCATACTAATTATGACTGGTAAGAAAAGAATGGAATGGGAGTACTTTGCCTGTTGCTTCTACTTCATGGGAGCTCTGAGGGTGTGTGCTGATGGTGCGGAAAGCAGATGGTGTTCTTGGGCAGAGATAACTGGTTTGTGACCCAATGTCATGAAGACCTTGTGTGGCACACAGGCTGTATTTCTAGGGGCTCTGTAGACGTTTCTAGTTAAAAAAAGTGTCTAGTCTTGTCCCAGACCAAGGAAGCCAAGACCTTGTGGGATCTGCTATGTGAATCCAGTACAGCAACCAGGTTATGGAGCAAGAAGAATTCTCAGTCTGTGTGCCTCTGTCAGTGATGCTTCCTCTATTCCCCCGTCTTTTTTTTTCAGAGCATGCTGAAGCAGACACATTTTTCTGCTTCACCAATCTAATGGCCGAAATTCGGGACAACTTCATTAAGAGCCTGGATGATTCTCAGTGTGGTATTACCTACAAAATGGAGAAGGTGTACTCCACTCTGAAGGAAAAAGATGTGGAGCTGTATTTGAAACTGGTGAGGAGCTGGGTGTTTGTCTGGGTTGGAATGCGAGGAGTGGAGCTTAATAGTGTGTTTAAATGTCAACCAATTTTGTTAAACTGTTACTGTGCTTGAATAGAAAGGTTGAGAGAGTGTGTGAAGGGCTTTGCTGTAGGGTGTAGAGGCTCTCTTATCTGTGAACTGAACCACTTCTCTTTGGAGTAAGCCTAGAGCGAGCTGACACAGCAAGGTTTTCCTCCCCTGCCTGACTGAAAGCAAACAATAGTTGTTGGAGAGCTGCTGGCTGTGAGTCCGAAGTGACTTGGCCGCGATTCCTGGTCACCTGGGTTGAGACCTAGTTGGAGCTGGAGCCTTTACTCTCTTCTAGTCATCAGGCAAAAGAGGAGTTTTGCTGTAGAGTTCCTTGGAATCTGAGGTTACGGGAATTGTCTCTGTCTTTAAAAACAAAACAAAAAGCAACCCACCCCCCCAACACTTCTGTTGCCACTGTATGCCCTGACAGCACCAACTTAAACTGTATGGAGATTATTCCAGAAGTAAACTTAAATCCAGCAGACTGGTCCATCCCACTCAGCTAATTCTATCTTCATGCAAGGGTCTCGAAGTGCCTTGGATTGGTGTGGGGTTTGTAGAACATGTAGAAGGCAGGTCTTGTTGAAAACATCTTCAGGTCTTATAGGCCATTTAGTGTGAAAGCCCAAGGAGAACTTGGAAGGGAAAGCTGTTCTTGTTACTCCAGCCTTCACCAAATCACACAGTTTGGTTTTGTGGCTTTTTTTTTTCGCATTTAGAGAAATCAGAATATATTTCTTTTACAATCCAAAAGATGGTTTGTCAGCACAGTGACACGATCCACGGTGGCTGGTGGCTGATTCAATGGGGAGAAAATAAACTGCTTACAGTTTGGCTGGCAGGAAATGGTCTTGGCCACGCAGCAGCCAGTCCTTAAGAATATCAGCAGGATCCTGAACTGATTTGACCTTGGTTAAACTCATGGTCCCTTGGATTTAACACAGAAAACAAGAGAGCTTCAGGCTAGAAGTGCTTACAGTATGTTTTACTGACCATCGCTGTGAACTCTGTACTGTCTTTGTTTCTTTTTGTGAATAGTAAAGCTTTTGATAAATACAGGGCTTATGGAAAGGAGAGGAAATCCTGACAAAACAGTGCCTCTGCTAGAGGGGGAGGGCTGCAGCTTTGCAGATAAAATGCTCTTCAAATGGGAACATTAAAATTACTTGGCAAGTTTAACGGAACTAACATAAATAGTGCTTTTAGGAAGAAAAGCTTCCTTTATGCCATGTTGTGGACAGAGGAGCATTTTCTGGCTTGTCTGTAGGTACGGAGCACGGCTGCATTCAAAATCTCTGTCTGCCGTGAATGTGAGAGTCTTCAAAGGAGGCCGTGGGTTTGCTGATGCTGCAGTGCGAGCTGCCAGCTTAGAGCAGTACCAGGGTGGAGATGGGGATGGAAACAGGGGGTGCATCTCTTACTTGTAGGGATCTGCTGAGAGCACGTATTCATTCTTTGCCTGGTGCATGTCTGACAGCAAGAGCAGAACATCAAACCCCAGTTCTTTGCCTTCCGCTGGCTGACGCTGCTCTTGTCCCAAGAGTTCCTGCTGCCAGACGTCATCCGGATCTGGGACTCCCTCTTTGCTGATGATAAGCGCTTTGACTTTCTTCTGCTCGTCTGTTGTGCCATGTTGACGTAAGTACAGAGGTAGCCTTCCTGCACTTTTCTTTCCCTCCATTACCTAAATCCGTGGATTCGCGTGTCTTCTGTAGGCATATGTTAAGGCATCTAGTGAATAGGTTATAGTCAGTTGTTACAATGGTAGCAAAAGTGTTTTCAAAAGCCTTGATAAGGTCACAGTGTGGTCTGTTTTCAAAATTCCTCTGTAAAGAGTCAAAAGTAGCTGGAATAATTTCCATCTTTCAGACTAATCCGGGATCAGTTGCTGGAAGGAGACTTCACTCTGAACATGAGGCTGCTGCAGGTAAGGATTCAATGTGGTTGGCATAGGGAGTAATCTGAAGAGCCTTGAAATAGTGCTGGGAGGATGATAGCAGGGGTATGCCTGGCTGAAGAGAAGTACCAGGTTTCTGATGGTTGCGTGCAAAAAAATCTTAAGGTGGATCTTACAGCATGTTCATTACTGGAAATATGATTTTTTGCATGCTGTGGTCCCCACCACCCGCTGGGAAGCTGAACAACTGACAAATGGCTACTCTGACTTCCTTGGTGGTGGCAGCTCTGTTCCCTGTGCTGCTAACCGGGTTTTCACTTCCACATGCAGAATGTGGCTGTACACTCTGTTTTGTCATCCTAGCTCTATATGGATCTGTTCTACCTTCCTCCCCCTTTTTAATGCTACAGTAGAAATGGGCCCTGTTTCAGAGAGTAATATTTGTTCTCTGATTTTCAGTTGGTGGGGCACAGTGCTGCTGTCTGGAGCCCACCGTTGCCATTAAAATAAAAGTTTCTTTTGCTTGTGCATCCATTCCAGCCTACAGAGTAATTGTCATAGACTAGAGGTTTTTAATGTCTTTTGGTTTGAAAAAAAAAGTAATATTTTTCCAGCAAAGATGTGAAACCCTGTGTAACAGTGTTGAGTTTATTGGCTGGAGGCTTTTGTGTAGTTCTGAGATTAGTGAGAGCTAAAGGTTGAAAACAGCCTGCACTGCACAGTAGGATATCTCTGATTCTGCCAGTTCCTGCTGTGGGTTGTGCAAGACACACTGGCTTTGATAAGGCTTGCTGGCATGAAGATAGCCCTTGTAGCAGGCCAGCCTACTGCACCCTTGGAGGACAAATAGGAAAAACAACCTTCTTGGAGGGTACTAAGGCTCAATCAGTTACAAAACAGGAAACCGTTAGCTATGAAGGGAGTAACTGAATGTGGGTGTGTGTTATAATAGGGCAAGAATGCTGTAGTCAAGGTTTGCCCTGCTTGAGTGAAACTCAAGAAACGCTAGGTAGTCACATCACTTTGTTTCTTTGACACAGGATTATCCTATCTCTGATGTTCATCTTATTTTGAAGAAGGCAAAGGAACTTCAAGATTCCAAATAGTCCCTGAGCCTAACAAAAGGTATCAGAGGAACTGTACGGCAGCGGATCCCAGGAGATGCCCCCGCCCAGTGTGGTGCATTAAAGCTCCTGATGGTCTCTGCAGGACTTCAGGTTTTGTGTTTGGGCTACTGGCCACCTTGAAGACTTTCTCCTACTCTATTTATTAGGTCAAGGACTGATTACTTCCCCATCTACTTGGGTCCTGCACTCCAGTTTTTTTCAAATCTCAAATGCCTCTGTGCTGCCAAAAGCAGCTCTTCGTATCTTTTTAATGACTGTAAGTTTGGGGAGAAAGAAACCATCTGTCTGGATATCCCAGAAAGGAAGCTCACACGGAGTAACTTCTGAATGGGAAGGGATGGGCTGAGTCCAGTGGATTTCGGTGGGTGAGCATAGAAGGATCTTCCTCCTGTGAACAGAATGTATCCCAATGAAGCCACGCATCCTGCCATTTAAGTAGTTTCTGGGTTCGTCTCCTTCATCTCTGTGCTTAGCCATCCCTGGGATGTGCAAAGAAGAAGATTGCATCAGCTTCTGGTGATTGTCATCTGACATCCAGCAGTTTGGACCACTTTGCCTGGGAAGACGACCTTGAGAAGCTGAGATGGGAGGAAGCTGGCGGCTTTGTGCACTGAAACTGCCTGAATCCAGAATTGCCTTATCAACAAGGCCTCCTTGAAAAGCAGGACCGTGGTGGTTTTAATTAACTAGTGAAGTGTAGTTTGAAGTCAAGCCTTATTACGCACAGCCTTAGAGCAGGAGCTTGTTGCTGCAGAGAGGCCTCAAGCTGCTTTCCTGGCTCTGAACTAGAGCATATCCAGCTACAATCAGGATTCTGAAATACAAGAAATGGGTGTCTAGTTGTGTGCAATGAAGACAGCTGTGTTTAGGGGCTTATACAGGCACGGCACTGGGGTGTTCTGCCTCAGTGGTTTGCATAATACTACCCTGCATAAGCTCTGGTCACAGCGACCTCGATACTGTCTCATGGAGCTTCTTGCCAGGAAGAGACATGGTACAGGTCTGACCTACAAATAAGAGTCCTGTTCTGGTGTAAGCCAGTGGACATACAAGCATTTCAGTCATTGGCTCACTCCTGGGGCTGATCCACTTTTCTGTGTACCAGTCCTGTTGGAATCATGGTCCCGAGTTGGACACTTGTGCCTCCTGAGAGGGAAACTGCTGCATTTCAAATATGGTGGAGCAGGCTCACGTGGACATCAACTAAGACAAACTACAGAGAGAACTGCTAACCTGCCAGCAGTCGGAAACCATAATCCTCAGAGGGAGAAACAGCCAGCACCCAGGTGCTTGGGTTGTGCAGAAGCTCTTAAATGAACACTAATCCCTTTTCCCTTTGTGCTGTGCTGGCTCACCTCTGCATAGCTGTTTGACACTGCAGTTTTTGGTATTTATGAGTATTGATTTGTTAAATGTCAGTCATCTTTGTAAGATCTGCTTAAGCTACTGATGGCCTAGAATTGCCCTAGCAGGAGGGATGTTGTCAGCCTTCAGCTTTTTTACTAGTGTTACTTCCTTCACTGAAGGCCAGTTCTTTACAGGCTACTGTAATTCTCACCAGGGTGGGTGAGGAGAACGGAGGACAGGCTGATGCATGCGCCTGTGTTCTTTTTGGCAATCCCAAGCAATCTCTGCCTCTTCAGAAGATGCTTGTGTGACACTGGTGCAGCAAGAGCAACTGAAGACTTCAAACAATCTGTAATTAATACCTGTGGCTCACAGTATCCCTCTCTGCTGCAATCCTTTCTAGAGGGTAGAGTTTTCCTCTGAGAAATATGGAACTGATAGACCAGGACAGCTGTGTAATGAAGCATCACGTCTGCGCTGACCACTGGATGGAAGTTCTTCCTGCCTTGTACTGCTGAGCTATTCCAGGCGGTCTCATGGTCTCAGCTCTTGGGTACCCTGCACTAGAGAGGCCGATAGTCAGACCTCGCATGGCCACACAGCTGGTAGGCACAAGTGTAGAACCACAGGGTTGAACTCTTAGGCAGAATTGGACCTTCTCCAAACACTTCTGCCTCAGGACTGCTCTATGTACTGCTGTAGCTCTGTCACATTCCACGTGCAAGCTCTGCTTGCGCCTCCCCGAATACCTGGGCTGTCCATTTTGGGTCCCCCTGGCAAGTGCAGGGTTACTTTATGCTGTATTTTCTCACTACTAACAGGAACATCCATGAGGGTTCCTGCTCTGAATAGTTAGAAGTCTCCTTAAAATAACCTGAGAAGGCAGCAGGCAAATCAGGATTAAAGCATTACTTGTAGATGAACTTGTAGCTTTCAGAGTAGCATTTGGGTGCTGAGGTTGACCTCCTGCAGTGGTGTTGCCCAGCTCTGGGCCGGATGCTGGTCTGTAGCATTACAAACACTTGCGGAAGGCACCGGGGAGGTGGCTACTCCAGTAGCAGTGCGGGTGGCCATGTGGGTGCGGGTGCCATGCTGTCTCCTCCCTTCCTAGGTGCTGAAGGGCTTATGTTGTGCTGTCTTCTCTTCCGGGGGTGATGGTGCTTTTAACAGTCGGCAGTGGTTTAATGAGATGCGATGAGAGCTTTGGCTGCTTGAAGGGTTCTCTGGGATGAATTCTTTAGCCTTATCCAGACTATGGCTGCTAAACTGATGGAGTTCTTTGGGGAGAACTTGTAACACCTTTGATACATCCAGACAGGCTGGGTCCTACATGAGACGCTGTTTGATGTCCCTCCTTATACCCTGCCATGCGGTAGGACTTCTGTCCTGCTGTTGAAAAGGGCTGTTGAGAGGAGTTGTACTTTACAATGACTTGGGACGTCCATTTCTTTATTCCAAGACTTTCTTCTTTCTTAAAGAGCAAAACCAAATTTTATAAGGGGAGAAAAGAAAGTCTTGTTACTAGCTTTTGAATCTCCTAATGAGTTTCCTTGGCTTCATTCTTCAAAGGCTTTTGGTGATTTTTTTGTTGTTGTTGGTGTTGAGGTCAGATGGTATTTAGCCAGTGGTTCCTTGCTTGTGTGGCCAAGTAACAACTGCTCCACCCTGGAGACGTTTCCACCTCTGGGTTCTTACAATCGCAGTCTGCTGCAGGAGCAGCGAGGTTGGCTGAAGCGGCAGGTCTTTGGGTCGGGAGGTGTTCGTCTGGGGTGCCTCGGGGGACCCCTTGTTTCATAGGGGCCTAAACAGAGGAGTTTCAGATAGCTCTTCCGACAGATTCCTGTCAGGCAGGGGAAGGGGGACCTGTCTTCAACTGGGAGGAAAACCAGGACGCTGTGCTGCGGTGGGGAGGGATGAGCCTTCCCTGGAAGGAAGAGGTCTGCTCTACCCGCACCTCGCTGCAGTTCAGGCGTCGGGAAGCTTGGTGGCTTTGCCAGGAGGTAGAAGCAACAGGATACTGGGGATCGGGTCGTTGATGGCGGTTGTTCAGAACACTGGTTTGGAGTTTGGATTTTGTGACCTAACCTGGAATTATTCACACTTTGGCAGTGAGCGGAGTGAGGGCCAGACGTTGCTTTGGGGGGAGTCCGGGGTGTTTGGGAACGCAGAGGCCGTTTTCCCTCAACGAGTGTCAGTGACTTTGTTTTAGCCATTTGGAGCGCTCTTCTGAAATGCCCTTTCCCTGAGAGAACCCAACAAATAACACTTTTTTCTTTTTTTATCTTGGCTGGAAAGAATTGCCAGACCAGGGTCTAGAGAACACTTCCTCACTCTAAAACTCCTTCTTTTATGCTTCTTTTTAAACACTATTTTTATAACGCTTCCTTTAACTAAACGGGTGACTGTGCAAACATCTCGTGTCGGTGCCGTGCCTCGCCGGGCTGAGCCCGCAGCCCGCGCTGCCTGCGGGTGATGACCGCGTTCCTTCCCCGCGGCCGGGAGAACTGGGCGGGAACCATCTCCTCTTCAGCAAGACAGGCTCGGCTTCGCCTTCCCGCGGTGCGGGGCCAGCGCTGGCTCTCCCCGGGGAAAAAGCTGCGGGGGTCCCGCTGCGGGCGGGGGCCGGGCCGGAGGTCGCCGAGGTGCCCTCGCTGCCCGCTCCGCTGTTTATATTTTATCGTCCTTCCTCCCCGGAGCCCGGTTTCGCGCTGTTCTCCCGGTTCTGCTATAAGGAACCGCGCTCTTCGCGCCCCGCAGCCGCCTCCCGCCCCGGGGCCGGAGGTCGCGGTGTCCCCGCAGCCCGTCCGGGGAGCGCCGCGCCGCCCTCTGGTCCTTAAAGGGGCGACGCTGCCGGGAGAGCCGCGGCCTCCCCCGGGATCGAGCCGCGGCCCTTTTAAGCGGCGGCGGCTGGCGGGGCGTAGCGGGCGGCCATGCTGCGGGGCCGGTGGGTGCTGCCCGGCGCCTCGCTGGCGCTGGGCGCGGGGCTGGGCGCGGCCCTCACCGCCCACCTCGCCGCCCGCCGCCGGGCCGAGGGCGACGGCCCCGGGGGGCTGCTGGGCCGCCTGCCCGTGGTCCCCGCCGTGGCGGCGGCGGCCGGTCCGCCATCGGTGCCGGGCGCGGGGCGGGCCGAGCTGACCAAGTACGGGCTGCCCGGGCTGGCGCAGCTGCGGAGCCGCGAGTCCTACGTGCTGTGCTACGACCCGCGGAGCCGCAGCGCGCTCTGGGTGATCGAGCAGCTCAACCGGGAGACGCTCGGCGGCACGTCGGACCGGGCCGCCTGCGACTTCCAGGAGGACGACTCGGTGCACGAGTACCACCGGGCCACCAACGCCGACTACCGCGGCAGCGGCTTCGACCGCGGGCACCTGGCCGCCGCCGCCAACCACAAATGGAGCCAGAAAGCCATGCGGGACACCTTCTACCTCAGCAACGTCGCCCCGCAGGTAGGACCCGCCACGGGCAGCTCAGAGTGGCTCCCGCTCTTCCCCGTGTTCCTCCCGGTCGTGGTTCGGGAGTTGGCAGCTTTGCGGAGAGGGACCTGGGTGTCCGGGTGGGTGACAAGCTGACCACGAGCCAGCAGTGTGCCCTAGGTACCAAGAAGGCCAATGGTCTCCTGGGGTACATTAAGATGAGTGTGGCCAGCAGGTCGAGTGAGGTTCTCCTCCCCCTCTGCTCTGCCCTGGTGAGGCCCCATCTGCAGTGCTGTGTCCAGCTCTGGGCTCCCCACTTCAAGAAAGATGAGGAGCTACTGGAGAGAGCCCAGCGGAGGGCTACGAGGATGAGGAGGGGACTGGAGCATCTCTCTTACGAGGAAAGGCTGAGGGAGCTGGGCTTGTTCAGCCTGGAGAAGAGAAGGCTGAGAGGGGACCTTAGAAATGCCTCTAAATATCTTGAGGGTGGGTGTCAGGAGGACAGGGCCAGACTCTTTTCAGTGGTGCCCAGCGACAGAACAAGGGGCAATGGGCACAAACTGAAGCACAGGAAGTTCCGTCTGAACATGAGGAAGAACTTCTTCCCTCTGAGGGTGACGGAGCCCTGGAACAGGCTGCCCAGGGAGGTTGTGGAGTCTCCTTCTCTGGAGATTTCAAGACCTGCCTGGACAAGGTCCTGTGCAACCTGCTCTGGGTGACCCTGCTTGGGCAGGGGGTTGGACTGGGTGACCCACAGAGGTCCCTTCCAACCCCGACCATGCTGTGATGTGCTTGAGGGTCCCAAGTGACCAAAGTCACTCAGGGCTGCTGTATTTCCTGCTAAACTTAGCAGCAGTGGTCCTGCGAATGTGCCTGCATGCGCGCTGCTCTCAAGCCGTGGGAGATGCGTTTCAGTAACGCTTGTTAAAATCGTGGTCTGAGGCGAGTGGGTTCCATTCCTGGGTGTGCAAACCAGGACCTCACCGTATGCAGCGTGCGGAGCGGAGGTGACAGTGGAGATCTCTTCTGGAAAGTGCCCAGGGCACTGCAAGATGTGACACAGAAAAGGCGGGTGTTACTACTCTGAACAGCGAGGCAATTCCTTACCGACTTTGCTGCCTGTGTTGCCCTGGTTGTGTTTCTAGGTTCCTCATTTAAACCAGAATGCCTGGAATAACCTTGAGAAGTACAGCAGGAGCTTGGCAAGGAACAACAAGAACGTCTACGTCTGCACCGGACCCCTTTACCTGCCCAGGTAAACACGAGGGCCAAGCTGGGACTGTGCTTGAAAGATGCGTGGTGCTGGGGAGGAAAGCAGGCTGAGGGGTGCAGCCTCCCCGAGGGGAGCGATCTGCTGAGGCCCCGCTCGGTAGGCGAGAGCAGCCGTGCGCAGGGTTCTGGGGAAAGGCACTTTCTTAGGACGAGGATTACTTTGTGTATTTCCTATTCCGTTGACTGTTTTTGTGAGTAAGGGTGGGTTTCTTGAGCTACAACATAACCAAATCACTTTTGTTTGCAGTCCTTAACAATCTCGTAGTAGTGCATTACTAGATTGTTAGATGAACAAATTAGACTGCAGACGCCTTTCCTGCAGAGTAAGGCTTCTATGTTTTATTTCATGGACTATTTCTCCACTCAAGAGCGTGACTTTATTTGCAAAGATTTTCATGTAGTGCTAAAGAGCAGCTGTCTCATCTTGAGATCTCTTCAGCAGCAGGAAAGAGCTTGGAAAGGCTGTTAGAGAGGCAGCGGGGAAGGGATTTGGGGGGACCAGATCCCATACACAGCTCGGCCTCACCGTGTCGTGCAGCTTCCGTTTCAGCAATGTTTTTACCCCCCTGCGGCAGAAGCAGGGGTGCTCCCTGCTGCGTTGCCGGGTGGGGGTCACTCGGGGTGGGGAGGCGGAGGGCTGAGGGGGCAGATGTGGCACCAGACGAGGAGCTAACATGGGATGTTGGTGTTGGCACAGGATGGAGGCTGATGGGAAGATGTACGTCAAGTACCAGGTGATTGGGAAGAACAACGTGGCTGTCCCCACCCATTTCTTCAAGGTGCTCATTCTGGAAAAGGAGAGCGGGGAGATTGAGTTGCGCTCGTATGTGATGCCCAACAGCCCTGTGGATGAGAAAATCCCCCTGGAACGGTTCCTGGTTCCCATCGAGAGCATTGAGCGAGCCTCAGGGCTCCTCTTTGTCCCAAACATCTTGAAGAGAACGAGTAACTTGAAGGCCATCACAGCTGGCAACAAGCGTTGAACTCCGACTAAACAAATCCAGGTATCCCCTGGGAAGGGACTCGCAGGAGTCATCTGCAGAATAGTAGTTGCTTGTGCAATTTTAACTGTGGGAAATAAGAATCAAGGCAATGCTTCTCTCTACCCTTCCCCTCGCTTTGTGTAATAGTGAAACACACACGTGTGGCAGGTCTCGGGGCAGGTCCTGCAGAAGGCTCCCGGGCACTGGACACCGTAGTAGGTCTTTAGAATTTGTTCCTAACATGCAGTACAGAGCTTACCCCGGTAATTGCTCCCTTTGAATTGTGTGTGGCTCATTAAGACACAAAGGGGGGGGTTGGGCTAGATCACCTCTAAAGATCCCTTCCAACCCTAAGCGTTCTATGATTCTATGAAAGGGAAGTAACTTAATTTCTGCTATTTGGGAAGCAGAACATATTCAGTATATTTCTGGGGAGGATGGGAGCAAGATGGGTGCAGGGGGAGGAGAGGAGAGGTTCCTGCCTTTCTGTGGCCAAAGGATTGTACGATTGTTTTCTTTTAGAAGATGGCTTTAGCCGTAAAGCTTTGAAACCCCAAGGTATTGGTCATTTCTTATCTGCTCTTACCAAGCCCTGAATATCTCCGCGGGGGGGGGGGAGGACAGAGCCAACTTTTCCAGCTGTTTTCCTGTTTAAGCTCTGCTTACAGTGAGCTCAAGGTGATAGAGCCAAACTGTAAGGAGCTATGCTGATGTGCTTTAGCACTGAGGCACAGATAAAGCTCCAGCCCTTCCTGCTGTGGGAAAGGATGAAGCCTTGAAGGGGGGGCTGGGGGAGTCAGGCTAGCTGAGACAGGAACAGTTTCTTGGCATAAGGATTAAGTTTGACTTCCTTTAAGTCTGAAGGCCACATGGCTCCAGAGGCACCGCGCGTGCAGATCTCTGAACAATGAGTGGCCATCCTCGGCGCTGAGACACTCACACGCAGACTTCACAGCAGCGGAGGTTCCATCCTGCTTTATTCCCCACCCCAGATGTCTGAATTGCCGAGACCCAGTCTGCTGCTGGGCCTGTCCCAGTGCTGAGGCAGCGACCAGCCCTTGGCTGGGCCCTGCAGGCAGGAGGGGGCAGACTTGCTGGTCCCAACAGCAGCCCAACACTTGGTCGAGCAGCGCTGCCTGCTTTAGTCCCGCTGTGTCTTGGCCCCGCCAGGCTCTTGGAGTGATGTGTCCAGCGTCTGAACAGCCGCTTCCCCGAGGCAGTCCTCAGCTGAGGGCAAGGTCAGTGTTCTTCCTTTCCTTGGTTGTCGCTGGGTGTCTTCACAGCTTCATCAATGTGGGGTCTCAGCGCAGACAGAGAGATCAGCAGCGCTTCCTGGAACAGACCCGGGCGGCAGTCAGAACCGCTGCTCCCTGAGGAGCACCGGCCAAGCCAGCTGCTCTTTGCTGAGGCGTCACCACGAGGAAGGACACGTGGGCCGTGTGTCCCTGCCAGAGACAGGAATGCAGCGCTATGCACACAGGCACCACGCCCCGCCACACCGTTAGCCGCCTGCCCTACCTCTGTCCGGATGGTTCGGCTGCCTTGGCTGGGACAAGTGTTCAGGTAGAAGTCAAACAAGTCGCTTGGGTCGGTGATCTCCAGGTTTGGGTCCACGTCAACACCAGCTTCCAAGCCCTCAAGCCCTCCAAAGACGACAAGGGCATGCCTAGAGGAAAGCACAGGGACACAGTGAGAGGGGAGACTGGCTCTTGCCCCTGGGCCACGGCAGGTGCTACAAGCTTTACACAGGAGAGCTGCTCGCGTGCCTTCAACCTCCAGGTTCACAAGAACAGTTTTCTTAACTTGCTCTGCAAGAAGCAGACTCATTTCTTTAGTTCAGGTATCTGGGTCTGTGGTCGAGGTCCTCTCTGCTGCTGAAGCAGGGAGCCATGTCCCTTGCTGACAGTGACCCGTGCAGCTGCCTCCCTAACAAAGCCCCACAGCACTCAGCCAATGCGTCAATCCCTGCCACCAACTCCAGAGAAACAAAAAATGAACTGGTTGTGTCCTGGGGTACCCCCACCCCCCCGGCTTCTGTCATGCAGAGGAACGTGCACTGGTGTAAAAGGGAGCAGCAGAGCACAGGAGGGAGCCTGCGGGTGAGTCTTGCACTTGTATCTAGCAGCATTCCTGCCTGGGAGAACAGCAAGGCCACAGTGCAGCTCTGCTGCCTGCACCAGGCCTCGCTGGGTGCTCCGAGTGGGGCCACACAGGCAGGACACAAACCTGAAGGAAGGGAGAGTGGCCTGGTCCACGGAGCTGCCCTGCTCTGACGTCCCAATGGAGAGATCATAGCCTTCCTTGAACGGGCACTCTGAAAAGACAGCACCTGGGAAACACACACAATATGGGGTTATTTCCGTGGTGCCCTTGCCCACGCTGTGTGCCTTCTGGATAGGTTGAAATGTTCCACAGGTGAGGGATGGCAGCAGAAGGAACTGCTTTTCAGTGCCACTAATGCATCAGAAGAATGATTCCTCTTTCCTACATAACTGCCTTGCTGCAGCAGTCTCTGGCACCCTTCTCAACTGTGGCACCTTTTCCTCAAAGCTCAAACAGGTGCCACGAGCCATTCCTTCACTAACGGCTTACGATTATTCTGTGAGGTCCAATCAATCAGAAAACAAGAAGAGGATTTTGCAGGGCTCTGACCTCAATGTCACTGCTGGCTTTGACGTGAATGAGCGGGAGGTAGTTATGGAACTGGAGATGTACTGGCTGGAGACGGAGAGCACCAACTCGTCTCCTGCTGCAATGAGGACGCTTGGCACAAGGGTTAGTGGAGGTACAGGGCAGATGACTGCGATTCACAGCCCTAGCTTTAGCCCTTAAATTTGGTTGTCACATGGCTGCTAGCCACACATGTAAGCTGCCTTTGAGACAAAAGAGATTTCTAAGAAAGAGATGTTCATGTGTGCTGCAGACGTGCAGCCAGCAGGCCCGAAATTGGTGTGGAAGCCCAGGCAGAGACACGGCGGAGAGCAGAGAACCCCTGCAGATACTCACTCAGGCAGGAGGCAAGGCGGACGCTGTAACCCCAGTACAAGCCCGAGACTGTCCGCGGGTGGTGTGAGGACACCACCGTGCCTTTCCGCACTTTAGCTTCTGGAAGGGAAGCAAACAGGTTAACCACTCCTGTGATGTCCTACTGAGAGCTGCGTTTGGCCAGCCACAGACGGCAGTTTCTCCTAGGGCAGGGCACTGACTGGTGTACAACCCAGAACTGCCCTCTTGAGCGTGCTCTGGAAAGCGTGCAAGTATGTTCGGGCTGTTCAGTGTTGGTCAAAGAGCTGCCAGTTCTTTCCAGTTAACTAGGGGGAGGTATGGTAAGAGTGTTATTGAAGTTGTGTGTGGAGTGAAGGGAACGTGCAGAGCTACTGGGTACCTTCAAACATGAGTGACCGGAAGGCTGTCGTGTGGAAGGACCAACTCCTGCAGGACTGCAGTTTACAGATGCTAACGGAGCAGTGGCTTACCTGGCTTCTGGGGTTCCTCCAGGCGCACGGTGACTCGCAGACCGGGGTTCAGCTGTCTGTCGATCTGCACCTCCTGCAGTGACAGACACCACCAGCATCAGACATTCTGGAAGTACTGGGGAAGGAAGGGAACCCTCTGAGGAACTCGGGGTCTGTTCTGGCCTGGAGCTGGAATGAGGAGCTCTGCGATCAGGGCCTGTGTGGCGCATGCAGTGCAGAGCAGGCTCAGGGTGGCTTGGGTCAGCAGTCTGAGACTTACTTTGCTGCTCAAAGATTTAACTCCAGCAGTGAAGCAATGGTATGCTGCAAGGGGCAGGCCCCTCAGGACTCAGGAAGCTACAAACATTGACAAGCCAGAAGGGACAAGAGAGCAGCAGCATTAAACCCCACACCAGCCCACTATGGCCTTCAGAAACCCAGCAGTGCCCACCCTGCCTGCTTCACACCTGCCAGAAAGCCAGGGGAAATTGTTTTGGGATCTGTATGTAACAGATGTACCTTCCTCATCCCACAGTTAACAAAAGAGCCTCTGCCTGGCTTAGTTGGCCGGTCCAACACCACGCCTTCTCGGTACTCTGAGTCCTCATCCACCCGCATGTGGTGAGGGCTGTCCAGGGGATTGAGCAGCCCTAGAACAGCACAGAGGAAAGCAACTGCTAAGGAGGGGACACAAACAGTGGGAACGCAGGTATAAGTACAACCGCTCTGCTGCCCCCTCCCTCCCTGGTCCAGCGTACCGCAGCACAGCACCTCGCTGCACTCTGCAGCAGGGAAAAGTTACTCAGCTCTGTGCATCCCACGCAACAAGAGCCAGAACTTGGGAAGGGGGAGCCAAAAGCCTGGGACAGAGACAGCTCAGTCGTTACCTGCAAACTGCAGATCCTCATGTTTTGGAAAAAAGGATTTCCTCAAGTACCTGTTGTCAGAGAAGGTTGATACGTGAAAACAGTTGTTTCTGTGGAATCCGAGCCTCAATTCTAGCCCTGTTCTGAGTCAAAGAAGTTGAGCACAAGCAAGAGCATGCTTAGGACTCTCAAGTCCCTGATCTACTGCTAAGGTATCATGCAGGTTGTATCCTGCATTCACTGCTTGTCTTTTAAACTCTTGAACAAGACATGTGAAACAATTAGATCCTGTGTTCCTGCATAACTAGGCGATATAAACAGAATTTGCCTCCTGCTTCCATAGCCTCTGGCGTGAGATACCCAGGGTAGTCAGTTCTGAGGCAAATCTGATGCATGGTCCGACCACGGTGGACTTACTGAGGGCACTCCAAGTACTGCAGGATCCGAGCCAGCTGCACGCAAGCCTTGCCTTTCCTCCCAATTCCTTCAAAGTCCCCCTCCACACTCCTGAAAGAGAAAGCAAGCATCTTCTGAACTCAGCATGAGGCTGGTCAGGTCTCCAGAAGACCAAGCCTTGCTACTTAATCTGAAAATAGCTGGACACCCCTCCCCTCCACCCCTTGTAAGAGGGCTGCTCCAGAGGCAGAGACTGTTAACAAATCATATTTGGAACTCTCTCTGTAAGCCAAGTATCTTTTTCAGGTTTGCTTTTGATCTTTGTGTATTGACACAACCTGGCAGTTGGATGCTACTTGAGCTGGATGCTACAGGATTGCAAGGCTTGGCCAGTTAACGCAGTTGCAGGTCCAAATGAAAAGCTGGAGGACAGGAATTTGTCTTCCATAAGGATAGAGGCATGCCCTGTCCCTCCACAGCAAGATTTAAGAGTACAGGAAAGCCTGACCTCCTGCTGCTTTGTCATCCCCAGGCCAGGATAAACGATTCTGGCTGCCAGGGCAGTTCAGTCAACATCTGTGCCCAGGGGTATAGGGGTCCCTGTAATCCTGGCATTTGAGAGATGTTCAGGCATTTGCTTGAGGTACCCGCAGTTCTTTCCTGGTCTTAGCTTAATAAAACATTGAAGCAGCGCAAAGCAGAAGGGAAACGCTTTCTGCAGAACAAGATGGCCCCTCCTTACTTTACATCTTCTCCATGCTCGTCAAACACTACGATCTCATCCACACAGAAGATGGCACAGGCCCGAGCAATCTGTCCAGCGAGGTACGTCCGCAGCTCCAGCGACTGGGCGTTGTTCAAGATCGAGCCCGGCAGGGCCACGCTCAGCGTGTAGTGACGCCCTGGGGAAGAGACTGCCATCAGAAGAGAGCCCTGGGGCAACAGCTGCACCTACGGCGTGTTATTTACCACCACTCCATCTGCAGCTGTGGTGGGGGGGGAAAAGCTACCCCGGTTTCTTAATTTTAATCACGAGTTTTCTCTTGAGAGGTCTCTCGTGCACTGCTTGCTGCACCGTGTTCATACCTGCTTATTAATCTATCACGGATCCGTGACGCTGAGCATCACCTTTCCTATCAATATGTAAAACCGAATGACTTTTAACGACCAAGTCCTCCCAGCTCTTTGCCCAGGCCTCCCCATCGGGCCGCAGCAGCGTCACCTTTGTCCTCCTTCGGCTCCTCCTGCTGCTCGGCTTGTTTCTCCGCCAGCTCCCGCAGCCGCTGCTTCTCCAGTTTCTTCAGCAGCTTCATCTCCTTCCATTTTTTCTTCTCTGCTTTCCCTGGAACGGAGAACAGCAGCTCGCCTCAGACACCGAGCAGGGTGGCTGCTGCGGGGGGCGACGGCGTGAGGGCCGCGCCGGGGCCAGGAGCTGCGCCCCGCTTTGCCGGGGGCCCGGCCTTACTCTCCTGCTTCCAGCGCCGCCAGTCCACCTTCCTGTCCTCAACCTGCGGGAGACAGCGACCGTTACCGCCAGGCTCCCCTCAGGGGCCACCGCCGCGACCGGGCCAACCGCCCCCCGCCCCACCTGCGCCCCTTTGGGCCACTTCGCCGCGCCGCCGTCCGCCATCTTCTCCCCACGCTTCCCGGCCACGCCCCTTCCCCGTGGTGATTGGCCGGCGGGGGCGGAGGCCGGCGTCACGTGAGCCAATGGCCAGGCAGGGGGCGGGGGCAGCGTTTAAGTCGCCTGCGCGGGCTGTCAAGCTAAGCAGGTGCTGCCTTGTTCTGCGGGAGAATGGGTGACTGGAGGCAACCCACGGAAGGGCGCGGGCACAGCTCAGCCTCTGCAGGGGGGAGGAGGGGGGGGTGGGGGGACGGGCGGGGGGGTGTAGGTGTCTTTGTCTTGCACAAGCACTACGCGCGTGGTGGAGGATGCGGAGACGCACCCTGCCACTCTCAGGGTGTGTCATGGCCTAGAGCAAGAGGCCACACGTGGGGATGTTGCAATTAATCTTTGTGTTAATAATCTAATCTCACGGTTCTCTGTCTGTTTTGGTGATTGCAGCTTTCCCAGCGCTTGGCACGAGTGTGGGTGCAAAATGGCCTTCAGCAGCACCCTCGCCCACCTGGCCTGTGCATGCAAGGCCAGATGCATCTCCCGGGGGTGAAGGCAGGAGGTGGGTGTTCGCCTCCATCCCTCGCTCCCGCGGGGAACGCTGTGGCTCTGGCCCCGCGGGGATTGGTGCCGCCAGCTGCAGCCAACACAGAAACCCTGTGGAGCCACTGCCCGCCGGCCTGGGTGGGACAGGCAGCCACCACCACGGGACGCAACGTGGAGGTTGCACAGGCGACGGCAGCTCTCCAGGAGCGCTGTGTCAGCATTATAATCATTAGAGATGCTTACTCTTGAATAATTGCAGTAATTCATCTTTAATAATTTAACCGCCACAAATACTTATCACACAGTCTGTTGCACATAACTCCTGCGTGACTGATGATGCTACGCTCTTATCCAGGTTGAAATCGAGAATGACGCAGGAGTTACCTTTCAAAATGCTGCTCACGTGGCCCTGCCACCCACCAGCCCAGTGGGTGGGAGCCTGCCGGGGCCACCAGCAGCAGGAGCAGCCCGGGGCTGCTGTGCCCTTTCTCCCCGGCCACGGCGTGCGCTTCTCAAAGGCCTGCAGGTTTTGCTCTGCAGCCTGTGCAGCGCTGCCAAGCCCTGACAACGTGCCAGGGGTGGTTTGGGGAGTGCACAGGGGAGGTTTGGCAGTAAGTGGGCTGTTTGTGAAAGCCCATTTCCTTGGGGGAGCCCGTTACTGACTCTGCGGTTGCTTTCCCCACAGATGTACAGAAAAAAACCCAACAATAGGAAAATTGTTAATTATGGGAGACCGCATTTCATTGGGTTTATGATTTTCAGGATCATCGGAATCAACCTACTGACGGGTGGTGGTACTGCACAGTCCTGCGGGGATCGCGGGTGCTGGTGGAAACGCTGTCCCGCGCCCTGGGGTACACGAGTGGGTATGTGGAGCAAGGCATGCCACAGTGACCCCCCAGCATGACCTTAAAGGTAGGTCCTGAAGCACCTTTTCAGGATTACCTGGTGGAAAAGCCCCCAGGAGCCACCCTTACCTCGTGTCTTGCTGGGTGCATCCCAGAGCTGTTTAGCAAAGTCTTTGAGTGTAACGAGCAGAAATGTCGAACACTGGCAGTGCATGTGGAGACTCACTCTTGGCAGGCAGCAGTGCAATCGTTTCACAGTGACAGAAAGTGTCCCCCGGACCCTGGGCCTGGCAAACCTCTTAGCTGTTTGTCTGACAGAAAATGCAGTTGAAAGCACAAAAATAAGTACGTATCAAAGCTTGTAGCCAAGCAAAGGAAGAGGAGGAAGAGTGGTCGTGGCAGGTGAGGACCGAGGAGAGCCTGGTTTCTCTCCAGTGTGCTCAGGGACTGGTTTTCTCCTGTTTCCATTTTTGCAGTATGTCATTTGCTGCCTTCAGTGTGGCCTCCTCCTAAACAAATACCGCAGGTTCAGTTGGTGGCCTCTGGCCGAATGCCCTTTCCCTTCACTGCAGTCATCATTATGTAAAAATCCCGTTCTCATTCTGGAACATCGCAAATGCCCCATGCTCTGTATGAGACAGGCACAGCATCTCCGGGGCAGGCATAGACACAGGGCAGTTAAACACGCACCCAGAAGGCTCCCTGTCTTGACCAAGAAATGTGGGATGCTGGTGGGGTAAAGCTGAGCATGGCACCAGCACACCTCCTGCCCCCGGCTCGGCTCCTGTGTCTGCAGGGAGGGGTTGGACCAGCTGTGATGCCACGCTCAGGCTCTAACGCCCAAGGTGCTCTGCATTCCTTTTTGGCATTTATCTCATTAAATCAGCCCTGGTTATTACTCCCAACCTCGCCTTCCTTTGCGCTGCCGTGTATCTCACCTTTGCGAAGCAGAACCGGATGAAATGGTTGTACTTGTTCTTGTGGGCCCCACAGTAGAAAGAGGAGAGCGGGATGGTGGCAAGCCCCTGTGAAGGAGAAACACGTGGAGCTGAGGCTACTCCCCTCGGGCCAGCGTGCAGCCTGCCGTGCCCTGGCGCGGGTGAAGCCATCCACCCTAAGCACCCCCCTGCCACGAGCTGCCGGACCTGGCAGTGGTGTTGTGCCGGCTCCCGTGAGCGCACCCAGCAGGGAGGGCACAAACCCACCCGGGGCAAACGCAGCGCAAAGGGACAGGCGTGTTTACCTTGTTCTTGACCATCCATTTTGCAAACCTGGAGTCATAGGGCTCGTCAGAGTCGGGGACATCAGTGACATCGGATTCTGCAGGAGAAGGACAGCAGCGCGGAGGTGGGGGCTGCTGCCACGTGCCTCAGCCAAGTCCCAAACCCACAGCCTTGGGGAGCTTGGATGGGGAACGCGCTACTGTCCATCCTGCTGTGGCGGTGGTTTACGCAGGTGCCTGTCCTTGCAGGTGGTACCACTCAGGGTGACACCCCCCCCCCCCCCCCCCCCCCCCCATTCTTAGCCCTGCCTGAGCAAAACCGCAGCTGTGCGACTCACTGAACTCAGAGATGTCTGCCACCAAGAAGTAGGTGCCCTCAGGGACGATGGGTTTCATCCCCACAGCATCCAGGCTCTGGACCAGCCAGTCTCTCTTCTGCTGCAGCTCCTTAGGCAGCTGGACAAAGTAGCTTTCTGGTTTCCCGAAGAGCTCAAGCTCCCTCTGGAAACTCTGAGCCACAGCCTCCTGCGAGGAGAGAGGAACCCAGTGGGAAGAGGGTCCAGGCTTGCCTGAGAACCAGAGTCTGCTCCGATGCAATTCACAGGTGATTAGGGAGCAGGGGGTGATTTCTTATTGCACCAAGCCAAGCTCTCTGCCTCCAGCCCCTCCCAGATGGCCCCTGGGCTTTGTCAATGCAAAATAAGGAATACACCCCAGGCAAGCTGAACTCTCCCCATCCTCCTGGGCACGGGGCGACTGCAGGGAGAGGGGAAGGAGCCTCTCCAGGGCACCACGCATCACCCTGCCTGTGCCTGTCAGGTCAGCCACGGGCAAAGGACCCTCTCCCACCCTGGCTTCAGGGGTTTGGGAATTGCAGGGCCGGTTGCAGAGATCCTCCTTACCTGGGCAACTGTGGCACAGTGGTACACGGAGTTTTGGTGCACGGTACGGAGGTGCTGCAGTAGCCGGTTGGGTCCCACGGTCCAGCCCACCTGTGGTCAGGAGAGGAAGAGGAAGGTGGTAAGTTTCTGGGTACCTTTTTGGGCTCCCCTTTATTTGCCTGTGCTGGCTTTGTCGTATTTTCCAGACAGAGCTCTCATAAAGCAGCTTTGGTCCTTTCAGATCCTGAGGTTCAAAGCCGAGTGTGCAGCAGCAGTGTCCCCAGTGCCACACTATGGCAATGGGACCCATGTCCTGGAGCAAGGAGACGGGGAGAACACCAGATGCCACACAGGGGAATTCACCTTCCATCCAGTGGCACTGAAGGTCTTCCCAGCACTCCCGATGGTCACCGTGCGGTCCCACATCCCTCGCAAGCTGGCTGGCAATGAAACAAGAGAGAAATACCGATGGCAGACCTCAGTGTGCTCGCTTCTGCGCTGCATTAATGACACGGTGGGAGCTCTTTGCCCACTGTAACCCAAGGTGGCCTTTTGTGTGCACAGCACATCTTTCACCTGGATGAGCCTCGAAGCACATCCCAAGCAGGCAGCCAGGTTTCTCAAGAGCATCTCTTTGTAATTAAGTATTTTCCTACGCATGCACCCAGCCCCAAGGGTTCTCGGAGGTGCCAAGCACCATCACCCTGCAACAAGGTGGTTGCATGTTACAGCAACAGGGAGAACAGGCCTCTGAAATGGTGTTGAAATGGATGTCCCAAAACTAGAGACACCAGAGAACTGTGGTTTTACAAAGCATGGAGAAAAAAATGCAGTTTCTCTGGAGCCAAAGGGCCCTTTGCTCTGCATCTCACACTCTGAAGCCAACTCTCTGTTTCCTCTGACTGGCTCTGGAAGTCAGGGCTCCAGTTTAAGACCTGGTTTGGAGGCTGCGACTGAAGTGCAGCGAAATACGTCTAATGGGGATACATGTCTTGTAGAGCTCTGTGTGCAGGCAGCCCATGTAATTTCCAGGGGACCCCAGTCAATCACCAGTTCCTGCCCTGGATATGCTGTACCCAGACAAGACGCCCAAGCTCAGCCAAGCCATTCTCCGTACCGATGCGGATGTGCTCCTTCCCATCGTAGACCAGCCACTCGTACACTTCATCGCTGATGCACAGGACGTCGTGCTTCACACACAGATCTGCAATAAGCTCCAGCTCCCCTTGGCTGAATACCTGCAGCAGGCAGGGAGGGGAGCAGAGCTGCAGCAGGAGCGTTTCTGAGCCCCTGCCTGTCCCTGACTCTCTGCAAAGGCTGCACGCCCTGCTTGCGCTGTCTCCCAAGCCAGGGTGGGCAGCAGCTGGCTGCAATGGTCTAACTGGGAAAATCCACTGCTGGCATAAAAGACCAGGCTCAAAAGCACCAGAAGAGTGAGCTCAGCGTGCAGTGCTGCCCCAACACCCATTTCCCTTGTGTGCAAGGAAGGTCGAGTCACTGCTACACTGCGAATGTGGCCAGGTGAGCTGCAGCACCCCAGCTGCTTTCAGGGCGAGCCACAGCCAGGCCAGAGGCGTTACCTTGCCCAGAGGGTTGTTGGGTGAGTTCAGGATGATGGCTTTTGTCCGTTCACTGAATTTAGAAGCCAGTTCATCTGGGTCCAGCTGCCAGTCTGCACTAGACATCAATTTTCCATCTTTTGGAAATTTCTAGAGAGAACAGAGGGGAATTTTGGCTTGCTTTGCTACCTCTGCACTTTGCTTACCACTCACCTCTTTGCTCACTTTGCTACGACTCATCCCTCCTCGACAGCTTTGCTCCGACCCACTCACCGGTCTCAGAGGGACAAACACGGGCAGCCCACCAGCCATTTTCACCATCACCTCATAGCAGTCGAAGAAGGGCTCAATGATTATCACCTGGAAGAAAGGGACATGTCAGTGCCCTCCTGACCCAGCTCAGACCCTCCTTGATGGGTGCAGGGAGCAATGGGAAGAACAGGAAATTTTAATCCCTGATGTACTGTAATGGAGAATCTAGATTGCCATTGGGCACTGACAGGGAAGAACAACATCAATCAGGGCAAAAGGGTTATTTTTGCCTCCTGTAGAAAGGAGACAGTGCCCTGCAGCAGAGAAATTTTTCCTTTGGAAGCTCAAATACTGGAGAATGGGGATAAAACCTTTTCTGCTTTGCAAAAGGACTATGAAAACCTGCTCCTGGCAGACCCACAGACAAGAAAGGCTCCGCTGCACGAAGGCTGCCTGTGCAACAAGCCCAGATCTTGACTCACCTCATCACCTTCATCAACGAAAGCCTGGAAGCAGCAGAAAAGAGCCTGGTATGCCCCCACAGTCACCATCACATTGGTCATAGGATCCACATCTCGTCCAAGCAGCTTCCCAAGAAACTGGGCTAGGATCTTCACCAAAGGCAGGTGTCCCTGTGGGGTGAGAGGAGGAGTGGGAATTGGGTTGCAGAAGCCTCCTAAAACATGGATGAGCCCTTGGAAAGGGGCCTGGGCATCCAGGTGCCCTATGACTGAGCGTGCGAGGCATCTTCCAGCCCAGCTGCTTCAAACGCCCTGGTAAAGCAGGGTGTTACGGCCCTGGGCGCAGGGGCCCGGGCTGAGACTGGATGTGTGTTTTGCCTCACATGATTTCCCCTGTTTATTGCTGCCTGGTGAGCCCTGAAGCAGCCAAGGCTAACGGGTAACAAGGAGGGTATTGCCGAGGAGGGGACTCTGTCCACGCACGAAGGCACGGGTGTACTGGTGCAGCATGTGGTTCTCCCCGCTGAGGGCTCTCATGAACGCCTCCTTCAGAAAGTCCGGTGGGGGGAAGTCAGGGAAGCCCTGGCCCAGGTTCACTGTGGAGTAGGTGGCAGCCAGTTTTACAAACTCCACCCTGGAGAGAAGAAAGGGAGAGAAAGATGAGCATTTACAGAGGGTCCAGGCAGCGCGCTGGCACCGGCTTTGCTTGCCAGCAGCCCTTTGGAAGTGAGCAACACTGGTGTCCCTCCTGCAGAGCCATCCTGCTGCTCACAGGTGGACAGGACCAAGCACAGGTGAGTTCACACTCATTTCAATCAAAACAAGGATGAAGCACAATTGCACTGGGAATGGTTTGAATGTGTTCTTTAAGGAAACGGCCATTGTGCTGTCTGGGTGGGCAGTCGCAGCTGAAGCTGCGCGTCGCTGCTGACCAGACCAGACTGAGCGGGAGAGGACTCGGGGCTTTTCAAGCTCCTATCAGTTCTGCAAAATTTAGCATCCTGACACCGTGAAGGCCTCTGCAGAGGGAAAGGCAGGCTGAACTCAGCGCTTCTCTCAAACGAGAGTCAGCTCATTGGCAGTTTGTAGCTTGAAACCAGGCACAGCAGGGCTTTGGGGAAAGCCCATCTAAAGCCCTTCTTCAAGCATGCAGCTTTCCCGATGCCACACTGTGCCTGGCAGGCTGGGAACGGCATTTGCAGCATCCCTTCATCTGCCTCTCTGCTTGCAGTGCCGAAGGGTGGGCTGGGAAGAGAAGCTGGGCTGCAGCCAGTGCGCTGCAACCGCTTGGTTCAGATTTGGGTGCTGCTGGGATCGTTCAGGCGGATGGGTGGGATGGAGTGCAATGCACTACCAGGTGGTCCCGCCTGCCTTTCTGCAGGGTGGTGTGGGACACCTGATACGGCACAGAGTATGAGCAGCAGGTACAGAACTGAGCCACGGTGAAGTCTCCCGGGACAAACTTGCCCTGATGCACTTCTTGAACAAATGCAAAGCAGCCGAGAGAGTCTGCTGCTCTGTGCTGTGTGGCTGCAATGGTTTCTGTCTGGTGTTAGGCTCCCGAAACCCACATCTACCACCAGCGTAAATCAGATCTTCTCCTAACTCACCAGATATTCTTATCTATTCCCTCCAGCCTCCGAGCTTGCACTGGCCTTGACATTTTTGCCTGCAAAGAGAGAGAAAGAAAGTGAGTTTGGAGCTTTTACTAATGGCAATGGGGTCACGCATGAAGGGGAGGTGGCCTCCCCAGGTATGTTTTTCCCAATAGAAGGTGTGCCCTTTCGTATGGCTTCACGGGTTGCTGCTGACCAACCTTAGAGCAGTATCACCATTGCAGTGGCTTCTGGAAGAAGCTTCACACACTTTTTATGAAAGATCAAACAGAGGAGAGCTGGCAGAAGAGGGTGTTTCATTTACAAGTTTCAACAAGAACTGAGAAAACAGATGAACAAAAGAAGAGTGTGTACACTCACTGGGGAGCTGGCAATGCCTTAAACCTCATTTTCAGTTGGAATAAATCATAAGGTCAAATGAGCTCAGCCAGGCTCTAACAGCCAGGCCAAGCCCCAGACCTCAGGCTTTTGCCTTCCATCACCTCTCTTGTCCTCCATCAGCAGGGCCTCCTTGTTCACAGGCTATAAAGTATCCCTTTTTCCTAGAAGAACAAACTTTTTTATTCCACACTGCTCTACAGAGTAGCAGAAGTATTTACTCCTTTGTCCTGCTGGAGCGCTTGGTGAAGGGAGTTGCTCTAGATCCTGAACAATATGCTGATTTTTGCACCTAAAGTTCATGGCAAAACCAGGCAGCAACTGGGTACAGGCAAGAGGGGAGCACAGCACGCAGGTCAGTCTGATGTACGGAGACACCAAGGTACCGTTTCCCTTACTGGTATTTGATTTCCACATGCATCATGGCTTGGGGGGGGGAGTGGGAAGAAGGACAGTAGGAAACACTGAGAGCAAAATCCTCCTTCCAATTGGATAAGCACAGTAGAAGAAAGTCAGACATGCTCGATGGGGAATTTATCACGAGGATGATGAAAAGCCGCAGAGGCAGAATATAGTAAATCAACAGTGCAGGGAAAAAGCAACCAGACAGCGAAGGACCTGGAAACCAGAGACAAACGATGCTCAATGCACCAAGAAAAGCGAGTGTGGGGATGTGAGCGGGCATCGCTGAAGCAACCAGCCAAGAAAATGATCATCACCAGAGCAAATAAAATACAGTTGAACAGGGATGAGGGGTGCATGTGAAAGCGGCTGAGATAAGAGATGCAGAGCTGGGATGTGAGGGGACAGGGTCTGTGCTCTGCCGTGCCGGGATGAGGGGATGCCAGGTCAGCCTCCCTCCTCGGGCTCGGCTGCAGCGGTAACTCCCCACTTACCTGCTCACCTCTGCCGTTCCCAGAGGGCTGCACCAGAATTTGAAAAGTGCCCCTACGATATTTTGTGTTGAGGTCTTTGGATTTTTATCCAGCTTCAGCCCTCACTAGGTGTCTCTGTAAATATCTTGCTGAGGATTCCGGTGTTTCAGAGGGCACCGGGTGGACTCTGCGCTCCCCCGTGGTGCCGGGCAGGCAGCCAAGGGCGAGCAGAAGTCACTGCCTCCCTGGGTCTGGGGGAGCCCTGCTCCTCTCCCCCAGCCCCTCACCTTGCTCCTTCTGCATAATCTCAGGGGTATTACAGTCAGCAAGACCTGGCGCCTGAGCTGATTTTGGTCGGAGTAGAAGCATTCATGGTTTGGGAAGTAAAAGATAGCCGCAGGTGAAACATTAACAGCTCCAGTGCTGTTAGCTTGCGGTGGGGCTGCCGCTGGCCACGGTTCAGAGAATTTGACAGCATTGGTAAGTGTGATGGGGGTCAGTGGGAAGAAGGTGCTTTAAGCCCAGAAACTCCCAGTGCTGAGGAAAGCCCCTGTTTGCTCCAGCCCTTTCAGGAAAGGAAATGACAAATTTCTTCTTTTGACGTCCTCCCCATCCCATCCCCAGCCTGCATCATGCTGCCATGGGCAGCTGCCCATCAGGCTGGGGAGAAACACAGGCTGTTTCAGCCTGTTCTGTTCCCCAAACTGAACAATGTGTTTCTCCAGTTGCAATTTGCCTGGCAGCCAGGCAGAAGAGTTGAGTGCAAATGGAGAAGGCTTAGCAGCCACAACCTTCCACCACTGACTCCCTGCTGCACATGATTACTTGCTCTGCGTGTTTGAATCTCCAAGAGGGGTGCTGATATTTCCCAAGTACTTTGCAACCCAAGAGGCTCTAGCAGAAGAGACCATCAGATGAGGCAACCCCACAAACAACGAGCTTTCTTCTATATGAAGGATATTCTCTTGCTTATGAGATACTCCCTTTAAACAGACTACCTAGCAATAAGAGGGTACAGAGGAGATTGCAGCAGTGTGGCTTTGCCTGACGTGCCCTACCTGCCACTGCTGCCAAGGCTAGCCCCTGGGCACTGAGCTCCCCCACACTCCACGCCGCTGCAGCCTGAGCCAGGGGCCAGGCTGCCAGCCAGAAACAGTCACGCTGGGCATTCAATACCTCGGAGTACGAGCTATATCCAGCACTGCTCTTCCTCTCCAGCAAGAAGTGACGCAGAGATGGTCCCACTCTCCTGAGCATGCCACGGAGCCTGCTGTCTCACTCCTGCAGGCACGGACCTGCATTTCCCCCGGACACAAAGCAGAGGGGTGAGATAAGCGCTCCACGGCTGCAGGGGTAAAGCAAACACTCCATGTACCTGGAGATACAGCATAGGTCCAGACCCAAAGCTGTGGTTATTCTGCCACAGAAAGGAAAAGGGGGAACAAGCCGCTCTGTGTGTTGTTGCTGCAACGTCAAACAGTGCTGGGCCTGTACCTTGTGCCCATGACACACACAAAGTCAGGATGAGAAGGGCAGCCATGGCTTCTGCCTCCTGTCTCCCCAGTTCTGGGCTCCCCCCAGTTTCCTCTGCGCTGGGGGGAGTGGTATGGACACCAGTGAGGGGGGATCCTCTGGGAATTCAGTGTTCAGCATCAACTTCCCATCCAGTTTCACTGATCCCAGGTGTCTCTAGCCTCTGCCCTTCCTCCCATGCAGCACCTCCACCTTCCTCACTGATGAGGCTGTGCCTTGGCAGGGCTGCTCAGACACCCTGACCCTTGGGGCTGGTAAGTGAAACAAGGGGCATTAGGGTTGTATGTGGGCAAACCTACTCCACACAACCCACTCTGCCTTCCTTCACGTTCTTAAGGCTACCAAAAAAAAAAAAAAAAAGGCAGAGTGCTGCTATTTTTGAGAATGTCTGGCCTCTCAGCTGCTGCAACTCCAGGCTGCTTAGGCACAAGTTTTATTCTGATTAACAAGATGTCAGCTTCCATCTCCAATGCGATATTTGTGTTTATCTTTCCTTCAAGGCCCCAAACAAATTAATTTCTGTGCCTGATGCAGCCTCTTCTTTCACCTCAGGTGCCCCCAACTATTCTACAGCATTGCTGAAACATGCAGTATTTAAGTTAATATAAATCAATATTTTGTTAGGTACTTGACAAAGTGAGTGAGTCTGGAGGATGCGCGCACCTTTACTTTGACCAGCCATGGATTAATTTACCCAGCTGGCAAAAAAATAAATTCAAACGGTTTTGAAGCTGGCCAGCCCACAGGTAAGTTCCCAGTACTGCTAGGTGCACTTTCCAGCCTTACATGCAGCATGCGAGTCCCTGCAGCTCGCATTTTGTGTTATTTCTAAAGCAAGCGCAAAGCAGCTGCCAGCTGAGACCAGTGGGGTTTTACATGTCTTTGTCCAGGTGGGAAAAAACAGCACAATTTATGGAAAAATGGGAAGCCACGGCATAATATTGCTCGGGACTGCAAATTACACACCTTGTCCCTGCGCGTGGGATGGCTGCATGTCGGGGATGGACACTGAGATGTGGGGGGACGCCGCTTTGGGATGCAAAGCAAATGAGTACTGGAGTGAGTGGACTAACCCTGCGGGTGACAAAATGAACAGTGTGGCAGTAAAAAGGGCTTCAACAGATTGCAGAAAACTGTGGAGCTGGTGTAAGAGCTGTGCACAAGGCTCCTGTGAGGAGCTGGAGGCAGCACCGGGGTCAGGGTGCTGCTCCCAGAGCGAGCAGCCGACCGAAGCTACGGCAGAGAGCTCTGCCTCACCTCCCCAGCCCCGGGCAAGGTTTTGGAGCTGGGTCACCCACCAGAGAGTCAAAAAGCCTGGGAAAGGGTTGGGTGCAGGTTCGGAGCACACTGAGGATTTTGGAGGCGGCAGCCGAAAGGTCACCGCGGGGAGCGGTCACCCACCACCTCCTGCCCTCCAGCCTGCGGGCACCGGCTGTCCCCTCCCTGCTGGTGCTCCCCAAGCCCCTCCGCGGTGCTGGCCAGCCTGGCTGCTCGCAGGTGCACCCAAAGGGCTTTGGGGACAAGGGTACCCCCTGAACCCATCACACTGTGGGGTGCAACGCCGCAGCGAGAACACGGGCGAAAGCATCGGCAACAGCCAGCAAGCGCACACATGTCGGCGCAAGGCAGCTCGCAGAAGGGACAGTGGGGGGTAAAACCAACTTACATCAAGCTGGGCCACGCTGCTTTAGGTTGCAAAATCTTGCCCAGCTGTCCAGGCTGCCTCAGCACACATGCCAACCTCTCCGTATCTCCGAAATGCTTCATCTGCAGCTGGGACTTCCTGGGAGGAGTCGGAGCGGCTGCAGGAGGGCAGGAGTCGAGCTACAACACTCCGATGTGGAAAATCGTACCGGGGAACTGGAGATCTCGGATCGCATGCTAAAGCACCAAGGGTGAGGGAGGAGTGGGCTTTTGGGAGCAGGTCCTTCCCTCCCGGAGGCTTGGAGCCAGAGGATTTTGGCTGCCTGGGAAAAAGTCCCAGGATATTGTTCAGACTGAGGCTCAAACCAGCATAATTATTGCGGGATAATTTTTGTGGTATGACTATAATTACTTTGGCATGGCAATGGCAGGGAATTTCCCTTTGAGTGAAGCCTTCAGTCATTTTGAAAAATGGATTTTTAAGTCAGTCAGACACTCTCAAAAATTTCACCCTGCAGGCTTAACACTATTGGAGAAGAGAATGGATCACAGGTACAGAAGGCGAAGGCATCAGCGCTAGGTTCATCAGAGGATAATGACCAACTGTCCACGATACAACCTAAAGCAGGATCCTGCAGCATCGCCCGACCCCTGGGCTGTGGACGGGCAGGGAGACAGAGAGCAGCCTCAGAGTGGGGATCAGTGCATGCATGCAGGAGCTGAACTCTCTTGCAGTGAGGTGTAGAGAGCAAATTGTCCTCTCTCTGCTTTCCTCTTCCTTGTGTGACTGGGTTTTACCTGCACTGATGAATCAGGTCGTGTAGGTCTCATGGATAATTACTGTCTCCCTTTCACAGTAGGAAAAAGTGAGCCACAGGGAAAGGAAGCGCTGACGTCCGCTGTGCCAAAGGTTCCCGAATCCTAACCGACTGTCCAGCCGCTGGGCTCAAAGCATCCCTGCCATGACTAAGCAGGAGGGAATGTCAGTGTGACAGATGCAAACCGTTTGTTTTCTAAACTTCTGTTTAACTCAAACACCGAAACAAACAGATGGAAGGAAAACTTGTGTTTGCTTCCGTAAGAATGTACATAGCACATCCTGAGCTGTGTAATAGCTCAGTGCCATTTTCTCCTGCAGCCCTTGCTATGCTTTCTTCGCCCCTCCTCTGCCAGCCTTGCATCTTTCCTGGTTGTCGTTTGTCCCCGAGCTGAGCTCACTTGACTAGCTAAATGAGCAAAAAGCCGACCTGGCAGAAAAGCAGACAGTTTTCTGTGAGGTCTGTGAGTTGAGCTGGCTCAGGGCAGGGTGAGTGTGAGTGCTAAAGGCACTACAAGGAAATATTGATCTGGCTAGAGGCCAGAGCAGAGAGGAGTGGGGAGAGGAAGGGATGGATAAGAGCATGAGCCCCCACCTTCTTTTGCAGGATTGGGCCTTTATATTGGTTCGACGGTAACATGTAACTTCACCTTAATGTGAAATGCAGCAGAAATTGCTGGATAATATGCATGCGGTCAGCGAGGAAAAGGACACTATCTGACCTTCTTGGGGTTTGTGCTGTAAAGCTCAAGGAAAATTAGGACTCTCTCTTTCTTCAGGTCATTTTAATTTACCAAGTGCATCTAGACAAGAACAATTCTTCTTAAGGATGTTTTTTAAAAAAAAGTCTAGCTATTGCACTGGGCTGGTGAGTGTCTATAGCACTGTGCCCTGGCAGGTGGGATCATAGCTCCTCTGGTGCGGGTCCTGTGCCTGTGGCTACAGGAGGACGCTAAGACCTATAACGTTCCTAGAAAGTCACAGATGTGCTTATTTTATTACAGCAGTGATCACTGGTGTATACAAGTCAAAATTGGCTGCACTTCACCACTCAGAACCGCCTCTTGTACACTAATGAAATTATAATGAATGCCTTTGAACCATCCTTTATGAATTTTTTAAAAAAATGATGCTGCACAGTGTCCTCCAATGAGTCAGCCAAATGAAAATAACCATTAGTGAATCAGCCTGCTTTTTTCAGGTACCACAAAATGACTGCTGGGTATATACTCGGAACACATCACTGTTACTATTCCTGCTGCAAGGAAACAAATGCTGTATTTTTCAGCAGCCTTAGTTCAGTGCGCTGTTGGTAGAGAAATGGAACGGGGGTTTCAAAATATTCCACTTTAGAAGTGTCATATAGGTTGGTTCTTAAGGAAAAAGTGGTAAAAGCTGCAATTTCAATGATTTTCATTTTATTATTGTTAAGTAGCCTTAAATGTGGATAATAGTTCTTATTTGAGACATCCAGAGAAATGTTCAGCAGATTTTTCTCTACCGATCCTGACCATGTGCCCCCGGTCCCTGAACACGGATGATGTCTGTGGCCTCGGTTGTTGCTCGGTGATGTGAAGGACAGGAACTGGGTGTGCATCAGGGTTCTGTGCTGGCGTGGGTGGGCAAGAGGAGGACTGGGGCAGTCAGGCCTGAGCACAGCCACAGATTGAGGCAGATGAAGCTGATGTTAACCATTTAGGAGCTAAAGAAAGGGTTTAATGTCACCTGAGAGGAGGCAGGGCCCCACAAGGAAAGAGACAGCCTCCTTTTTGTCTGTGAGCCTGGAGGCGACGCACACCAGGTCCAGACAGCTGAGCGGACGCTCTTCTCATGGCTTCGCATGGCTTGAACCACGCTGAGGGGCGAAAATTGCAACAGCGTGATGTCAGGGCACGGCAGCTATCATTTCTGACCCTTCTGTGTTTCACAGCAGTAGCACCAGCCTGAATCAGGGCCTGAAGCTGTCCTTGGGAGGCCTGGCTTTGCTCCCTGTTCTTCCTGAGGGACAGAGACTGCTGTCCCTCAGTGCCACAGGCTGCCAGACCAAGTTGCTGTACATAGAATTACATTAAATGAAATAACGACAGAAGGCTTGACCGTGGTTTGGTCATAAACCTTAATAAAGAGGTAATATTATTTTTTTTGCTTCTTTACAAAAAAACTGAGTTCTGGACTCCAAAGTCCTCCTGTCCTGCCACAGCAGATGAAGACACTCAGCTCGCCACCTTCCCCTTCGCCTGCCCAGCTGGAATTGTGGCGGTCCCTTTAAGACTTTTACCATCTTGCGCGCTGCCCTGCACCAAGATGGCGCCCCCGCCCTCACTTTCCCCTCCCCCCCCTCCTCATTATCCCCCCGCCACCATAAATGCCGCCTACCCAGCCCGCTCGACCGCGCCCTGCACAAAGATGGCGGCGCTCCCTTCTCGTCATACCCGCTCCCAAGATGGCGGCGCCCTCCTGCTCCCCTCGCTAGCGGCGGGCCGGGCTGATGGCCGCCATGCCGGGCCGGTGAGGTCAGTTCCGGGGTGGGGCCGCCACGGTGCGGTTAGGGGCGAACAAAAGGAGCCGGAGCCGGCGTGAGGGAGGGCGGGGGCCGGGGCAGCCAGGTGGGTGTCGGCGACGGGGCTGACGCCGCGCTCCCCTCGGCGGCCCGGCTGCTGGGCGGGCGGGGCCGCGTCCTCGGGGTGAGGCGGCCGTGAGGGGGAGCGGGACTGGACCCGGCGGTGGGCAGGGCTGGGGTCCGGTGGCGGCGGGGGGGGAGCGCAGCCCTGAGGGGAGGAGGGCAGCGGCCAGGTGGGGCTTGAGCACCGAGCCGCTCCCCTGGCACCGGGCGAGGAGGATTTGCTGACTAATTCGGCTGTCATTCGTTTCCTCCGTGTCCCGGCCGTCCCTGCCCTGTCAGGGGAGGGGGAGCCGGCGCTGGGGCGAGGCAGGGCCGCCCGTGTGCTGGGTGTCCGGGTCCCGTCCCCCCCCGGGGCCCTCATTCCTCCGGCAAGGGGGAGAAGCCCTGCGTTTGTCACCTGGCAGCCGTGCTGCGGACGGAAGCTGGTGTTTTTGGCTTTTTAAAAAAAATTTATACCTTATGGAAGATGCCTTTTCTCCTTCTGGAACCCTGAGGCGGTGCGGCGGGGAGCTGGGCGGGCGGCGGGAGCGCGGAGCCGGCACCGGGGCGTTCGGGTTTGGGGCTGGGAGGAGGCGGGGGGGGAAGGTCAGAGAGTCCTCTCCTTTGGACGCTGCCAGGGCAGCGCTCTGTCACAGCTGAAGCAGAGCGGCTTTGGTTATGAGAGGGTCCCTTCAAAACCTGTCAGCCCTGGTGGTAACTTTGGGATCGGGAGGAACGTCTTCTTGAACATCTTCACCGGTACGGGTTGTTATTGCCTTTTTTTTCCCCAGCAAAGTCTGTTCCTTTTCACTTTTTTTCCCTGTTGTTGACAGAATGCTTTCTGAAGTTCTGCAGCCCTCTCCTGCATAGCTAGGAGGCTGGACGCGTCAGAGATCTCGGAGCCTAGGTCTGCTCCCTTGTCTGCTTTCCCATGCCCCATGCTGACATGCAGGAAGCCAGTAAAAAAAAAAAGCTGTTGTAATTCTTGGTGGTGGTAATAAACTGCTGCCGCTTTAAAAAGATTCATGTTGGTAGACGTGTGTTGAGAGGAGAGGGGGCTGTTGCTTGAATCCAGAGTGGTTAGGAACATGATCTATATTTTTCAGATACTCCTGATAGTAACATTAAAAAAATTCAAACTTTTCAGACTAGTAAAGCCATTAATCCTTTTTTCCCTCTCTGAAAAAGCACGTTCTTCCAGGAGGTTAATCTGTCTCTACCAGTTTAAGCTTAGTTATAATATTATTATTCAGCATCTTCTTCACCTAGGTCTGCAACATCTGCTTCTTGGTGACTTCTGTTGGAATAACGGGTGGAGATTCCTTCCTCTGAAGAGTTTTTCTTAGCTCTTGGGGCTCTCACCATCTTTCTAGGCATCAGGGTGTCTCTTTCTGGTTCCCAGTGACCATCTGAGTTGTTCCTTGCTCTTTAGATATCCCTTATCAAGCTTTTACATGACGTAGTCGTTTTGTAAACTTGATTCTCTCTTCTTTGCTGATTATCTCTGTTTCATTTCAGGGAAGCTGTTCCCATGGCGTGTGGGGAATGCAGTGCTTCGGCACCCGCTCAGGATCCAGCACACAGGAACATCATCCACTTCCAGCACAGAGAACTGAAGTGCAGATAGCAGAACCCAGCTGCAGGGTAAGGGCTACAGGCCAGCTCTAGAGTGGTAAAGCAAAGCCAAAAAAGTGACCAGGATACTACTTAAACGTAGTTGCAAAGCACAGGGCAGTGGTGAGATGACTGATAAGGAGCAAAGAGGAAAGGTGGTTGATCAGAGGGTGATGTGGGGAGAGTGGTGATATGCTAATTAAATTCTGTGAGCCCTTAATCAGCTTGAAGATGAAAAAAGAATAAAGGAACTGAGCATTGTCCAGAGTAGAATAGAACTGTTATGTATTCACTGATATGTTGAACTCCTGGCCACATAAACCCCAACTTCTCAATGCACTGAATGGTAAATACTTGAAGGCTGCCTATTAAATGGTTTGGTGACTGCTGTCTGGAAGGAATGCAGCTGAGAAGTAGCAAGAGCTGTTCGGTTTGGTAGGTGCTCTTCCTTTTCCTGCGGGGTGATGGTTATGTTGCTGTATAGGCACCTCCTAGGCAGTTTTTCCACAGTGAGCTCTTAGGCATGCACTGGCTAGTCACCCACATGGGTATCAGCTGGGCAAGGACAGAAATTTGGTTTCAAGAAACTCCCTGCTTCCTTGGTCCTTCGCTGGGATAGTGATGAAAGGTATTGCTGAATTCTGTGCTTATCTTCGAGATGAGAAATGCTGTCCAGATTGTCCATGTTGTGAGCAGCAAGATGTGCAGTGTGTTGCTTCCAGAATGCAGGTACCCCTAAGACTTGTCTGACGTTCTGGTTAATGTTCTGGCGGTTCGCTGATTTGTTTTCTCGTGGTATTTGGAAATCCTAACTTTATTCATGAAGGTCAAAGACAATGTGCATAAATATTTCCTTAAAGCATGCCAGAAGCTGTGTGTTTAAAAGCTAGTGTTTCCATGTTTGAAGTGTGGAGAGCCTGAAGCCTTCCAGTGATGACTTACTGAATGCTTAGTGTTGATTACATTCTAGTAAATGCTGCAGGCATTCAGAGAGATGGTCTGTGGTTTGGGGTTCTCCGATACGAGGGCTTTTTTTTTTCCAAGTAAGCAGTGGAGGTCAAATGTATGTTATTGTGTTATTGCTGTGTGATGGGAGCAGACTTATTAGAGGCCTTCATGTAATTCTTCCACATTCTACAGAAGGATTTTGTTCAGTAGAGTGCTTAAAAATGGAGTGAGAGCCTAACTGGTGCCTAGGAAAGCAGAGGTGCGTTGTCAGGTGAGTGGTGGTGGAGCACAGAGAAGAAAGGTTTAGGAGTTCTGTGTGGGGCTTCTTAATATGGCGGGGGGGATATGCATAGCTATTGCTTTTGTAAAAATTAAAACTTAATGTTTTCAGCTGCAGTGTAGTGAGCCTCCTTTTAGCATTTTTTTTAAGTGGTTTCAAGAATAGCCTCGGTTTAGGATATGCACACTAATACTGAACAGGCGTTTTAAGTCTACATGCTTTGAACAGTATATTTTGAATGCTTCCAAGCAGCTTTTTCCTAAACTGTCGAAGCGGTGCATGTATTTTGTATTGCAACTTGAAATCCAGTTCATGGAGCTAGATTATACATGCCCCTCCTGCTGCTATGAAACTGCCTTTGAAACTAAAAGGTGCTCAGTCATGACCTCCCTGCTGAAATAATGGTGCTTCCTTCTCCTTGTGTACTAAGCATTGTTAACATTTGCTATAAAATTACCCTGGCAATTCGCAAAGCTCCCCTTGTGACAAATTTGCAAGCTGCTTCTCTCACTACAGCTTACCTTTGTTCACAGTAAAGGTGTGTACTGGACTGGTTAACAGGTTCTCCTTTAGAATCTTGGTTTTATCAGATCTTGGTGATCAAAGGTTGGGTGGCCTGTCCCTTACTAATCAACTGATGCAGTCAGAAAATGTTCTGAGCTGTAAGTCGGAGTCACTGGTTTGGAGCTCGTGGTCCTGAAGGCAAGGCTTATAGGGTATGGTGAACAGGTGAATGTATACTTACTCCTCTTCTTTCCTCAGACTGAGGCTAAATATTATTGTGCAGATAGCTGATGTCTCATCTATCTTGCTCTGCTCTCATCTGCATCTTCTTTCATCTTAACTGGCTTATCTCTTTGAGCTTGAAAACAGATGTAGCAACACCCGTGGATTTGTGCATGTTGTGACAGTCTGTCAACAATCAATTAATCTTATCCTTGCTTAAAAGTTTTTACTCACTTTGAATCTAGTGTCTTGATTTCTTAATCTGTTAAATATGTCAAAACTCTGCTCTGTCCACCATTTCTGTCTTTAGCTGAAAATGATTACCTTTTCTTGTATGACTCTTCTCAATACTGAAATTAAATGCTGAAGAGCCTTCTGCAGCTGAGGAGGTGCTTGAAGCTGTTCTCGTTGTTAAGAGTTAGTGCTATTGCTGTCTTTTTGTCCTAAGGAGTTACTAACAGAGTTAATTCAGTTGCTTGCATTAGTTAGTACAAGGGAGTGTTTCATAGTGTCCTGCTGGAATAAGGCAGTTGTGCTTTTCCAAGACAAGCTCCAATGACCTGTCCTTGAAGGATCTTTTTTACGGCAAAGAGAATATTAATTTTGGATAGGAAACCTATGACCATGTACATTCATAATTTATAAGCTGACACAGACATTTTTCTCTGATCTGCATCACTATTCCAAGTCATCTGATAGCACTTAAATTTACGTAGCTGTGTGATACCAACATACAGTCCCTGCTCCAAGTGTCAGTGATGCTGGTAACTTAGACTGTGTTCAGTTCTGCACAGCTGGGGCAAAATGCTGTCAGAAGTCAGAATATGCAGGAGGCCAAGCCAGGTCTCTGACATGGATTGTTCTGATAGTGCAGATGTTCTTCCCTGTGCTTGTTAGGACAGGCTGGCTTGTGTGGTGGTAAACAGGAGCTGTTGCACCAGACTGTTACGAAGAGAATGTCGGTCTTGCATCTGACAGGAAGAGTCAACCAAGGGATAGCTGTAAAGATGGTAAAGTGCTGTGTGTAGTGTAGGTGGGTTATTCTGTTTCATGAGCTTCAGTAAAGATGTTGTGACCCAGTTGGTTCGCTTCATCCTGCTTTATCTTGTGGCTTGGGTGGGGCTGAATGTTGCATGCAGCTGCTGGATGGTTGTGTGAAAACCAACTTACCTTGCTCTCAGTGGAACAGCCAGCAAACCCAAGGCTAAGTGAAGAGTGTAAGTTCTGGCAGCTGCTGTTCCACCGTTCTATCCGCTAGTCTAAATTATAAATGACCCTTTAAACTTCCCATGTTCACTTCTCTATCTCGGAAGACATTTTGTGCCACAGGAGGGATTTAATTTTTAGTGTGAAAGGGCCTGATGTGGGGATCATCAGGGCTTTGGTGTCTGGCTTCACTGCTCTTGATTTCTAAACAGCAAAGGACAAAATCACTGGAGTTGTTCCATCTTGTGTCTTGGATTTTTTCAGTTGATTATGTGGCTGTCCTTGTGCTTGGAAGGTTTTCTGAGGGGTGCCTGAAAGCAGCTCTGTTTCAGCCTCATTCTTTTTTCTTTTTATTTGGGGCCTAATAAACATGGGGAGGAGACACGTAAATTCCCAGTCCTGTTTCTGACCAGCAAAGCTCTTGCATTTCCTGGTTTTTGAACAAAGAGCTCTGTGTCATGCACTTCTTTAGGATTTCAGGTGGCAGCATGCTGGGGAGGGAAGCTCTGCTCTGTTGAAACCTTACGGTAACATGTTGTAGCTTGTCAATAATCGGGGCTATAGTCTTAACAGCATCCACGTTTTTCTTACCCATATCTACCTCTGATGCTGTCGGCACATGAACAACTCCCTCTTTCTCTGGGCTTCTGAGAGGTAAGAAATTCTGTAAGCAGTGCTTGACTTCTGTTTTGCTGTCCATGATCTTAGAAGGAAATCCACTGAGAATTAAGAATATATATAGTGGAAACTTATGAGTTGGAAGATCCAATGTAGAAAGGGTCCTTGTCTACTTATCTAAAACTATATTATGAGACTGCCTGGCTTGAAAACTGCGTGCCACTAAAGGTGATTTCAGGGACTCTCTGGAAGTAAGGGGGGGGTGGAAACTTAAATTCTTGTACATATCATAAGATCTTGCGTGTAGTCCTATTTTGCCAGTAGCTCCATTAGTAACAGAATGGCCAACGGAAAGGAGGAGGAAAGAGGAGGCTGGATAAAGTATTTGGTAAATGAGTCAAGCTGACAAACTAGCCAGTGAAACAGAACAGTGATGTTGTTTCTGTTCACTTTGTTGCTAGCTGGATATGCTGGCTGGTGGTTGCAGGCAGGAATTTGAAGTGCTGCTCGGCCAGGTGTCTGTCAACAGTAAGTCAGTCTTCTGCTGTTTAGGTTGGGTGGTTTTGGATAGAGGAATTGTCCAAATCAGAGGATGTTTGCTCCTGCAGCAATTGCTCTCTTAATACCTTGAACTTGTTAAATATCACAGGGGTCCTGGGATTTGTGGAAAGCATTCATGCTCTCAGGTTGGTCAGCCTTTATCTAGTAAGGTACCTGCTGCTTTGACGTCTCTGTCAGCCAGATACATTTAATCTTGTTTCTGACTGGTTTTACTGTTTAGGTGTGGTGTGTTCAGAATGTCCCTCTTCTAACATGGGTGATTATCTTTCCTCCTCCAGGTGTGTCTAGTAAAACATAGGATTAGTACTTGGTGGTGCTTGTGGTTGGCTGGAGCCTGGGTAGGTTTGGCAGGCTGGTTATGTAAGTCTGAAACTGCTGTTTCTTGTGTTGTATCAGCCTGTTCGGCATTAGTGGTGAGGCTGTGCAGCACATCATAGGTAGGCGCCTGCAGCCTGAGGCAGGGATGGTCATCTGGTGAAAGGAGTCCGTGGTAGGATGCAAACTTGGATCCAGGTGAATCTGCAGGCAGTGAAGAGGTATGTAGTATCTAAATGTGGAATGTGCAAAGATTTCGGGAGTGTATTTGTTTGAGCTGGATTGATCCTGCTGTATGATAATGAGGCTTTAGCATACAGATCTTTCCTGGTACGATCTCAGATGTTGCTGCTATGAACTGCCTAGGGTTGTTCTATATTGGATATGAATTGTAGTGCTAGAAGTAGTGCTGCTTTGGTGCAGCTGGAACCCTCAAAGATAAAGTCATTTCACGGGGGCTGAGGGACTGCTCAGGGACTGTGTGGTAGCTAGGATGGCACTGTGGAATGCAAAAGCTGAAACTCCTCCGAGACAGACACTTGTAAGTTGTTGGTTTTTTTTTTTTCTCAGTGTGCAATACCTAAAGCCTGCCTATTTAATTGTACCCTTGGAAAACTTACTTCCTTATGCTTCTGATAAGTTGACAGGCATTTAGGCAGAGATATTCCTACCTATCAGCTTATGCAAGTTTAGTGAAATCAACTTGCCTGTAAATTTGAATAAAGTGCTCTTTCAAGATCTCATTATCGATGCCTTCCATGTGGCAGAGTTAACTATACTGTGAGCAAATCACCTGTTTCTGAGCTCCAGCTGGAAAGTTCTGGAACTTGAGGTATGTATGAAGGAGCTCAGATCTTTCTTCACCCAGCCTGCTCTGACACATACTTCCTTTTCAGTTATGACTGTTCATGTCTATAAAGTCCTTCACTCAGTTCACGCGTTCTGTGCTCAGCCTTCAGTGAGGCTACATGACAGAAGTGACATAGCTAATGAAGTTTCTTCACAGTAAATGCTTTCCTGCTGACAAAGCACACTGGAGTTCAACTTCTGAAAAGAGCAGAAGCTTGAAATCTCTGCAGTCTGCCTGCTGGTCCTGTGCAGCTTGGTCTGGTCTTGGTTACACGGGAGGTAACTTTATTTTTAGCCAGCTGTCTTCATGCAAGTATTGTTCCTAGTCTTCAGCCAGAATAATATCCTCCATCTGAATAATTCTGTTCTGCCCATGTACTTGTTGGGAGAGTCTGTGCTGTGGCTACTTGCTTGCTTTCTATATAGTGGTTGGAATCACAGGCCCTGTGGGAAGAATGCTGCCGTGCAGGGGAACTGCAAGTGAGAGAGACAGCCGCTGAGAATCTGACTCCTCGGAGTTAGTCTGCTGTTGTCATCCATCTCAGCAGCGAAACTGCTTGCTCTAATCCAGAAGGGAGAGTGTTGCAACAAGAATCACATTCTAAAATGATTACAAAATGGAGTCCATAAAATAAAGATGACACTTGCATCTTGATGCAGAACTGTCTTTCAGTAACTAGAAATGGAATGCATGCATGGGAAATCTGGGTGAGGAGGGATGCGACTTTCCCACCTACTTTCTCAAGTTTTTGGTGGGCAGTTATCCCTTTTACTGCAGATGCTGGGAGTAAGATTAGATAAGATATGGCAAATTCCAGCTTCTGTAAAGGTGGCCCTTAGTTTTATTGTTCTTTTGGGACTTGAACAGGGTCTCTGCTGGTGCCAGGAGGAATGGGGACTTGCTGTGAATGTCCTTTGCTTCCTCCAGTGACCCTGTGTCATTGTTACAGAAAGGCAGGAGATTTCCTGCTCCACCCTGCCAAGGTTTAATTGCTGACACTGAACCATAATAGATTATCATGGAACACTTGGGTGATTTTTTTTTTAGCTGTCTTGTAGGTGCACAATGTAAAGGGAGATTTCCTACCCCATGTAACTGATGAATAGAATTAGGGAGCCTGCTGCACTAATTTCTTGTTGGTTTCCTTCCTAGCCATCTAGAGATACAAATCCAAGTGAGCACAAGGTTAATTTGTTGTGAGAAGAAATTAGGCATTTCCTGGCTTGGGCAAAACTAGCAACCCAGCACTACAGCTCAAGTCTGAAAATGCCTTAGCCATGAGACCCCAGTTCCTGAAAAGAGATCTTCCCTATTTCATAAGCCTACTAGGAGTAATGAAGTAATGAAGTTAATTGAAATAATGAAGGGCCTGACAATTCCTGCAAAAGTTTCCCTATCAAGAATGATGTAGTACTGGAGGGAGGAAGAAGGATCTTCGGGGAGAAGTGGTATCTAAGCAAGAGAAGGAAAGAGGTAAGTATATATATTTTTTCTTCAGTGTGGGGTAGGAGAAGTAAAGAGTTATTCAAATAGGGAGTAGTCCTTTTATGAACAATATCAGTGTTTTCACTGCATGTTCCTGAAAAGGAGTAGGATCTTACACAGCATTTATGGAGAGCAATGAATGGTATGGCAGCATTTGTGTTACCTCTTGGATGTAGTTTAAAAGGAGTGACTAAAAGGTTTTCCATCACATCTGGCAAGAGTGTTTAAGAAAAATGTGTACTTTCTGGGAGACTGGCTTTGAACTCTCGTGGAGTCTTAGGGTGGTGTGTAGTGAGACTCGGGGCTCTCAGCGCCCCCCTGGGTTATGAGTCTGCTAAAACTGAAGCTGTGCTCACCTGCAAGCATATTTGGATTTCAGAAGCTAAGCTATGTCAAAGTTAACTGTTGCAGCAGTTGACTGCAGTAGCTTTTTATGTTCCCCTTTTGCAAAGCTTCCCAGGCTTTCTCTTATTTGGACTGTAAAAGTGCAGGACTCTGCTCCCTCAGCCTGATTGCAGTGGGAGGGATGCAGAGGGTGACAGGGAGGGCAATCTGAGTTCTTGTCTTGTTTGTTTTTCCTTGTGGTCCAACAGTATGTCAGTGGTCCTGCCCTGGCTCTCAAACCTTTCAGTAGCTGAACTTTCTGGTTTCTCTATGAATTGTCTTGCTTTCCTAGCCTGGTGTAGTAGGCGTCCAAACAAAAAAGAAAACAATTCAGGTATATATCCTGTTTTGGTGCTTCTGAAGAGGGAGGGAATGCATGGGTAAGGGGGCTGGGATGGTATAAGGCTTCTGTCAGTAGTGATTAAAGGCCTCTGTCAGAGCTATAGATTCTCCTGCAGAAAATACAGATATGAAATGGGTTTTAACTTTGAATTTTCTTGTCTGTGTAGACAAACTGAGGAGACATATATCACCAGGAACTGTGATTCAGAGCGCTGTCTAACTGCGGGCTTCATTTGGGGTTTCTGGAGTGCAGGGGGTGTAAAGGAAACTTCTGTACCCTGTTTTATCCTGGAATTAGTACTTCTGTAGTATGCACAGACAGCTCATCTGAAATGTATCTTGGAAATGGACTCTCTTCTCCCTGACGTGGATGTGTTCAGAGCAGGAAGCTGAGGCATGGATGAAGTGCCTTGCCTAGTGCCTTGCAGCAAGCTAGCAGCAGGACTGATAGGAGATCTCTGAACACCTTGTTGCTTCTCTTGTTCTAGCTGCTCAGGTGCTGTTCAGAAGACACTCAGTTTTGCCTGTTCTTCCCTCTCCCTGTGGATGTGTAATCCTCTTGCCCTAATCTGCTCAATGCAGTCCATTCTGCAGAGGCATGCCAGCTGCCTTGCTAGGGCTCTGCAGCCTAACAGGACAGTAGTTTCTTCTGACAGTGCTGTATATGGCTGTTTTCATCCCTTGTTTCTGCATCCTGTGCCAGGATTGCATCGCTTTACTTGATAAATTAATAGATTTGCTGTTCTGCCTTGTTTTACTGAACTTCTAAAATGGGTATTGCCATTTTGTCACTCAAAAAAAATTGCATGTAGAGTTACCCCAGTTTGTCTTCTGTGATAGACTAATGTAGTGTTGGAACTGGATGGGCAGAAGAGCAAACACTTCTTGGGGATGGCTGTCGTCTTTCAGTCTGCCACCTATAGTTGCTTGCAGCCTTCCCAAGTAGCACTAAGTCAAAGCTGGCATTCTACCATTTATTGTAAGTAGCAAACCAGGGAATAGAGTTCTGTATTTGGTGTCTCTAGGGAATGTGGTGCTTTTTGAGTTCATAGTAGGAAGGGTTCCCTTTGCAGTTCTGTGCTGGAAGTTAATTTTAAATACAAACTTGAATTCTACCAAAGCAGATGGTGTGGGCACCCCCACTTGTCAAAGAAGGCTTTCTCCTAGCCAGTGGTCTATAGAAACTGGCTATTGACCCTGCACTGCCCCGGGACTCGTTGGGACTGTCTGTGCAAATGATGTCGTCATGGGTTGGGGAAACATGATTGAATTTGTACTCTTCCTCCTTTGCAATTGAATTTGTAGGAGTTTCAAAATGATGGAAGGATTAGTGCTTGTCCTACTCCTGAATTTATCTAGCAAGTATGATGTGGTATTACTGCTTTTTCACTGTCGTTAGAACAAATTACAATGACTTCATGTTCTTTGCTTGTGTTGCCTGTCAGATAGGGGGATTTTGTGAGCTCGGTTATCCATGGATCAGTCAGGCTTCTGGGCTTTCTAAGGCTGATTGAAGAATGTGCTTGAAGTTTCATCTGGAAGTCTGAAGTACAGAACAAGCACTGCCATAAGGCTTCTGCTTCCCAGAACATTTGATTTCCTTTGTGACACTTAAATCCCAGCTGAGATGAACTCTGGGTGGGAGTGGTTGGTCAGGGAAGTGAATTCTTCTTTTGAGTATGTTTCCCCCTTCCTCTGCTTCTGAAGCAAATAAGGCAAAGAGCAGCTGTTACAGGATTTCAGTACTGCATCTCTGAGGACAAGTAACTAATCTTTCCTTGGAGAATTAAAGCAAAGAGGGGATGCTTAAACTCCTTATGTGGAAGAAAAAGTCACATCAGGCAACTTTGTTCGCTTTTCCAGCTTGCTTTATCGATGCGATGTTGAATTGCACGAATGAAGTGGTCCTAGGAAGTTTAACTGTATTGTACGTAAATCATCTTCCTTGCCCCTGCGGTTTGAGAACCACACAAATGTAGAATTATTATTTTCTAGCTCAGTAAAAACAGTAACAAACTGATGACAACTATGAGTTGTCTATGTGTGGATTTTATCTCTTCTAACAGTGCTGGCAAATTCCTTCATCCCTGAAACAAAATCCCTAGATAGAACAGTAAACTTCCAAATACTGGTCTGGCAGGCTGGTTTAAGTGTGAATACCTTGCTCCACAGAGTGCTAGTGGCAAGAACCAGTTCTGATGTTTTGTGGCAATTCATCTGTCAGTCAAGACGGCAACAAACTAACTTTACAGCCTCGGCTGTAGCATCTTACTCACAGGAAGCCTCATTCATTTGTCTCCGGGTGACTTGAAACTGGGCCTCAGTTAATTCCAGTCTTGCTGTGCCAGCACTTGAAACATGAGTTTCCTGATGCCCTCCTGAAAAGCAGAACAAAACAGTTTAAGGTGGTAATGCCTGCTTCTGGTTTCCTTTCAGGTGAATCATGATTCCAGTCACTGAATTGCGCTACTTTGCTGACACTCAGCCAGCATACCGCATCCTGAAGCCATGGTGGGACGTCTTCACGGACTACATTTCCATAGTGATGCTGATGATTGCAGTGTTTGGAGGGACGCTTCAGGTCACCCAGGACAAAATGATTTGTTTGCCCTGTAAATGGGTTACCAAAGACTCTTGCAATGACTCAGTCGGAGGTTGGACAGCCACAACCCCAGAGCGTACCTACTATAACTCTAGTCTTGTTCCCTCTACTGATACAGGGCCTACGGGGATCCGATATGATTTGGACCGGCACCAGTATAATTATGTGGATGCGGTATGTTATGAGAACCGTCTTCACTGGTTTGCCAAGTATTTTCCTTATCTGGTGCTGCTACATACTCTCATCTTCCTGGCTTGTAGCAACTTCTGGTTCAAATTTCCAAGGACCAGCTCCAAGCTGGAGCATTTTGTGTCTATTTTGCTTAAGTGTTTTGACTCTCCATGGACAACGAGGGCATTATCTGAGACAGTGGTGGAAGAGAGTGATACCAAGCCAGCATTTGGGAAAATGAACGGCTCCATGGACAAGAAATCCTCCACGGTCAGTGAGGATGTGGAAGCCACTGTTCCCATGCTGCAGAGAACAAAGTCTCGAATTGAGCAAGGGATTGTGGACCGGTCTGAGACTGGTGTCTTGGACAAGAAGGAAGGTGAACAGGCCAAAGCACTCTTTGAGAAAGTGAAAAAATTTCGCACGCATGTGGAAGAGGGAGATATAGTTTATCGCCTGTACATGAGACAGACCATCATCAAAGTGATCAAGTTCATTCTGATCATCTGCTATACTGTTTACTATGTCAACAACATAACATTTGATGTTGACTGTAAAGTGGACATTGAGAGCTTGACTGGCTACAGGATCTACCGCTGTGCTCATCCTTTGGCCACTCTCTTCAAAATCTTGGCATCTTTCTACATCAGTTTGGTGATATTCTATGGCTTGATCTGCATGTACACACTCTGGTGGATGTTGAGGCGATCACTCAAGAAATATTCCTTTGAGTCCATCCGGGAGGAGAGCAGTTACAGTGACATTCCTGATGTGAAAAATGACTTTGCTTTTATGCTCCATCTGATTGATCAGTATGACCCCCTCTACTCTAAGCGTTTTGCTGTCTTTCTGTCGGAGGTGAGTGAGAACAAACTGCGGCAGCTGAACCTCAACAATGAGTGGACTTTGGAGAAGCTGCGCCAGAGAATCACCAAGAACTCCCAGGATAAGCTGGAATTGCATCTTTTCATGTTGAGTGGCATTCCTGACACGGTCTTTGACCTCATTGAGTTGGAGGTCTTGAAGCTGGAGCTCATCCCTGATGTCACTATTCCCCCAAGCATTGCTCAGCTCACCAGCCTTAAGGAACTGTGGCTCTACCACACAGCTGCCAAAATTGAGGCTCCAGCCCTTGCCTTCTTGAGGGAGAACTTGAAATCTCTCCACATCAAGTTCACAGACATCAAGGAGATTCCTCTTTGGATTTATAGCCTGAAAACACTAGAGGAACTTCATCTGACAGGGAATTTGAGTGCTGAAAACAACCGGTACATTGTGATAGATGGATTGAGGGAGCTGAAGAGGCTGAAGGTGTTGAGGTTGAAGAGTAACCTCACCAAGCTGCCACAGGTGGTGACAGATGTTGGTGTGCATCTTCAGAAGCTTTCCATCAACAATGAGGGCACTAAGCTCATTGTTCTCAACAGCCTTAAGAAAATGGTCAACTTGACGGAGCTTGAGCTGATCCGTTGTGACTTGGAACGCATTCCTCACTCTATCTTTAGCCTCCACAATCTGCAGGAGATAGACCTGAAGGACAATAACCTAAAGACCATTGAGGAAATCATCAGCTTCCAGCACTTACATCGTCTCACTTGCCTTAAGTTGTGGTACAACCACATTGCCTACATCCCCATGCAAATAGGCAACCTAACCAATTTAGAACGCCTTTATCTGAATCGTAACAAGATAGAAAAGATCCCTACCCAGCTCTTCTATTGCCGAAAGCTTCGGTATTTGGATCTCAGCCACAACAATTTGACTTCCATACCGCCTGATGTTGGACTCCTTCAAAACCTGCAGAACCTAGCTGTGACAGCCAACAGGGTAAGTGAGCAAGCAGCTGAGCATTCCTGTGTGAGTAAAGGTAACTGACACTTCTGTTATCTGTGTGATTAAACATGCTATAGTGTCATATGAAATACTCCTGGCACTGCCATTCTATTTATGTTCTCAAGCTTTTGTTTCCCTGAGGTGAAATATTGCAAAGAGCTCCAGGGGCAAGCCTTTCTTCTAACAGCCCTTAATCTGTAGCATTTTCTCTCTTAATAGTGAAACTGCTTCTGAGTGGCAGTTGGAGGCTGTTAAGAAGTCCTGCCTGTCAATTGCTCCTGTGTAGCTGGAAGTTTATAGTCTCTAGCTTTACATCAGCTTGGGGCTTAAAATGGAGATCTGAGAAACTGTAGTCTAAATCTAGAACTGGACAGTTAAGCCTGCGTACTTCAGCCATGTACATACACTGTGGCAGCAGCTATCATGGCTTTGCTTACAGTACTCCGCGTTTCCAGGGACTACTCCATAGTTTGGTCTTGTAGCATACACTTCTTGTGAGAAGCTGGATATAGACAGACTTACGAAAAATAGTTTTTAAGCTCTCACTTCTAAAATGCATTGTCTCGTTCCACAAAGGTGACTTTGCAGAAGATTGTTTTGCTCTCTCCAGTATCTTTCCTCAGGGCAGAGGGAACTGAACCAGGTTTATCAATTGGTAGTCAGATAGGAAAGTCAACTCCTTGACTTTCAGAGGGCAGGAAATATGATGGCACCGTGCTATGCTGCGGTATGATGGCTGCAGGTTTTCTTGTGCAATCCCCGCTAAGTCTAAGTCTTAACTGTCTAAGCCTGTCTAAGTGCCGGGCAGGTTAGAGGGTATGACCAAGTGTGCTATGCTGCTCGATTACCACAAGTTGTTTCTTGGCTTGTGTTGGAAGGTGTTTATTTGCTTAAAGTAAACTGTACCCATGTTTTATCCTGCGACTTTGTTCATGTGTTTGGGATTAAAGAGACTTCATTTACCATGTATTGCCAAGATCAGTCTGTGACTGCACAGACTCGCGCTGAGATGTGCTGAGCTGAATGCCTTGTTGAAGCTTTCATTCATTGTCTGCAAATTCCCAGGAGGCTCTTTTTCTCTTGGAGTTTATTACCACCTCCAGTTGCAGAAGGCTCTAACATAACTACAAATTGCAGACAGATCTAATTAGTGGCTTTTGGGTTCTACTGGGAACATGCAGTAGAATTGTCCTGGAGCAGTCCTAGTTTTCACTGTTGTATGTAAAGATGCTTACTGTTTTTGGCAAGATGTGTTCATAATTGAAGACTGTCAAACTGCCTGTGAGAGGCAGACAGAGCAGCTCTAGTATGGTTTGACTTTTCACAGGGGGAATGCTCTCAAATCAAGTTTCTAATTTCTAATGCAGTTTAGTATTACACAGGGTTCCTAAAACTCCAGCCAGTGTTTCGAAGTTAGCGTATGGATGTTCAAGTCTGTTGTGCCACTGAAGAGTACAAGCAGCAGCCATTGAATTATGCCAGTTTAATAGCTGTTCCCTCAGTTTTCCCGGCACGAACAGGCTGGATGGCTGTGCATCTGTATGTATGGCTTAAGCTCTGGTCAGCTTCATGGTATGCACACATCGGTTCCTATTAAGTTAAAAGCCAAAATATTTTCTCAGGGCAAGTGGGGCCAATACAGGCAGTTTCTGAGGATGGCATTAAACAAAGATGAGGGAGTTTCAAAGATCCTTAAGCTACTGTTCAGAACTCTCATAATTCTGCACCATTTGTATTCTGGCAACCTTCCTAGCACAGCTTCCTGGGGGTTAATCTGCAATGTATCCTCTGCAGTCTTGGGGTGGAGCCTCTCTTGGATGAAAAGGATTCCAGGCAGCTCCATCTTCTGCAGCACAGTGTGGTACCACCCATTTTTCTCTGAAAAAATGCTAATACAACAGAAAGGCTGGAGCAGTCTTCACTCCCCTGTGTTCTGAAGCAAAATGTGGTGAGGACTCAGTGCGACAGCTCAGCTGTTTGTATCCTCTGCAGGTCCCTGGGCAAGGCCATGGTTGCCCTGGGCCTCTGACAGTCTGGTTACAGTAAGCAGTGACTGCAAGAAACACAAGGACTGGTAGTCTGGCATTTCCCAAGGCCAGGAATTATCCTAGATGTCCTTTCCTAGCTCAACAGTCTTAGCAAATAGAGACTTCTGGAGTTGGCTGGTACTAGTGTGCCATTCTGGGAAGCAGGCTGTATTATAGCACATTGCTTCCTTCCTAAACCAATACTTGTCCCTTAAATAACACTATTATTTTCAAGAGTCTGTGATCATTTGATTGCATGTTGCTGTTTGCAAAACACTTGACAGTACCAGTAACAATGGCTGAATTGAACTGTCTTTAATTGTTCTGGTCTCATTTTGACTTTTCCTTGACTCCCATCTCATTCAAAACTTACTACAGTCTAATTTAGCCATGAATGATATAATGTGTAATTAAGTTTTAAAAAGGAGACAGTTGCATTTAAAGGCAAATGGTAGCCTCCAAGATGAGACTTTGAATTAAAGGGAGAATACTGAATTGCTACGTTCGTAGCCTAGTGTTTTTTAAACCTTTAGACATTGTTTTCCTAGAAATTCTTTGGGAGGACTAGACTATTAAAAAGCTTTAATAGAAATAAGGCATATTAAATTAGTGACTCATGGATATGTAAAGGTGGTGGTGGGAAAGCTGACAGCTGGTGGCTTCACTCTTTTGTCTTTGGTTGCATGTTGGCACTGTTAAAAAGCAAAACAAAAATCTATGCTTTGGAGCCTAGAAAGTCCTTGCAACATTTCAAAGCCCTACAGAAATGATGGAAGAAGAGTCCCAGTTCTCAGAGCCTCGAGACCATACCTGCATAGCCTCTGCTCTTACTACAGCAAAACTAGGAGTCCTGACTAGATCCAGTCTTTATGGTGTTCAGTATAATACCAGTTGTGCATAGCAGAGGGGCTATGATGCAGTGATGGTATAAAGGGTTTGGGATGGAAAGAAGCTAATACTGATGGGAGTGTGTAACAGTATAGACCAGCTGTGAGTGGGTTTCTGGTCTTCTAATCCTGTCCTTGGTGATGTCTTCTGCTTTAGCCACCATCACTGGTGATCTCTTGTAAGTGATGCAGTGTCTGAAAGAGGAATCCATACAACCATGGTGTAGTGAGTTTTACTTTGGGAACAGTCCTTATGGTAGAAGCTCACTCAAGGGAGCAGTGGATGATTGAAAACAAGGCTCTGTAAACCTTGAAGCACTGTGCGGGCTTGTTGGTCTTTTATGAGCATGCGTCCTGTTTACTGGTGACTTTGCCTATGATGGATTTCTTTTTTTCAGATTGAGAGTCTCCCACCAGAGCTGTTCCAGTGCAGGAAGCTGAGAACCTTGAACCTGGGAAACAATGTGCTTCAGTCACTCCCGTCCCGGGTTGGAGAGCTGACAAATCTGTCGCAGATAGAGCTACGAGGGAACCGTTTGGAGTGCCTGCCTGTGGAGCTGGGAGAATGTCCTCTGCTGAAACGCAGTGGGCTTGTGGTAGAGGAGGACCTGTTTAACACACTGCCCTTGGAAGTCAAAGAGCGGCTGTGGAGGGCAGACAAAGAGCAAGCTTGAACCTCTGAAAAAAAGGGAAAAGCCTCTGACCAACTAGAAGGAAACAAAAGGCCATTCCAGTCCCCTGTTCCCCAGATCCTCCCCTTTCTCCCTTCCTATCACTACCAGACTAGCCAAGGAGTCCCTGAACAAACATGACTCTGAATGAGGCAGCTTTTTGCCTTAGATGCAGGATGGGGGAAGCTCGGGATCAGGATGAGGATCAAGACAGATTAGTCGGCCTCTGAGCAGCGGCCAGTGGGAGTGAGAGGTGTTGCTGTTCTGGACAGGAAGCGGGGTGAGGTGGATGGTGCTGGTGAGAAGAAATGACCTTTGAATGGAGGAGAAAAGGAAATGTGGGGATTGCTGCATTGCTCCCAATGGGGCTTATACATGTCAGGGACTGTGTCCAGTGTCCTGCAAGCAAAGATCAAGAGACTAGGAAGCCTCTTGAATCTCCATCTCTTTGTGACACCTGGTACTGTTCACCTCAGAGTCAGTGAGGCCCCACAGTGGGGTGGGGCAGGATACAGACAGCTGATTTTATCTAGATGCTGGCATTAGGGTTTGGGGGATAAACTTATCTTGGACATCAGCTTGAATGCAGGATCTTGTTTTTTTACCAATTGTCTTTCCCATTGGCACTCCATATCTTCTCCTCTGCCCCTGGAGAAGGAACCAAACCCCCCAAACTCTATCTGCTCATTTAAGATTGCACTATTTTAACGTTTTCAAGTCACTTGTGCTGTTGGCTAGATCACATAGCATCGTTCTCCAGCTGATGTGCTGGAGGCACTAACTGACGTAATTCCAGAGCTTTAGCCTGTTCTGAAATGGATGGCTATAGTGCAAGTGGAGGAAGATCTGGATCAAAAGCAGTTGGACTGTGTAATCTCCAGGAAGCACTGAGTTGCTTCAGGATCTGGCTTTTAAAGTTTTTAAGCTACTTTTAAATTCCTGGTATTTTGTCACATATCAAATATGAACATACAACTGGCCAGTGTGTTGGGGTGTCTCCTGGGGTTGGCGGTGTTACTGAAGAGGAACACTCAGGTTTCCTCTGCACCTCTTTCCCTTGCCCCAGTAAGCTGTTAGATGCTTTGCCAGTTTTTTTTCATGAACAGTCTACAGAGCTGCTTGATTATTCTTTGTTGTCCCCTCACTTTAACAGCTGTCAGTTCCTGTTACACCTCTTGGCCTAAATAAGAGGCTAATGCTGATTGAACTTGGTGCTGGAAAAGAAACCTGTCCTCCTGTTTCTTCCCCTTTTCATTCCTTCAGCATTAAGGCAGTTTTTTTCATGAACAGTCTACAGAGCTGCTTGATTATTCTTTGTTGTCCCCTCACTTTAACAGCTGTCAGTTCCTGTTACACCTCTTGGCCTAAATAAGAGGCTAATGCTGATTGAACTTGGTGCTGGAAAAGAAACCTGTCCTCCTGTTTCTTCCCCTTTTCATTCCTTCAGCATTAAGGAGCGGTATGAGAATCCTCTTTGGACTGAGCTCCTCTAGACGCCTGAGACAGAGCAGACTTTACTGAAACAAGTCTGACCTGTTTGGTATTGTTTGACAAAAAAACACAACCTTCTGCACTGGCAGAGGTAGATAATTCGTAATAGCTACTGATAATCATGTTCTTAAGGTGGAGTGGTTAAGGTGTGCCTACAATACACCCCAAGTCTGCTCTTTTTCATCAGAAGGAAGAAGAGGCTCATGGACCTGCAGGTCCTGGCTGTGATACTCTGCACCAGACCAACAGGTTGGCTTCAAGGTGGAGTGTTGCAAGCTGAGGCATGAGAAGTGTGAAGGCCTCCTGTGTGCACAAAAGGGGAAAGCTGCAGCCATCTCCAGTGTGGCTCCTGGGAAGCTGCCAGTGAGTGCCCTGGCTTAGCAGATTGTGGTGATCTCGTGGATGTTGGGGCAATAAGGCATGCTGTGGCTTTCCTCATTTGATGTAAGATATGAAATATATACACTAAACATGCTGAAACCATGAACAATGTTAACTGGGCTCTGGATTTGTGGATGTTCAGATGCTTAAATAAAGATACATTAAAATCTGGGAGATCTGTTTATAAAACTGCTTTTAAGAAAGATGTAAATTCTGCCTCCCTTAGTCCATTCATTATGAAAATTTTAAGTAGTCTAGGAAATAATATAATTAAATCTCTCTATCTGGCAGGCAAGGTACTCTAAAAGCTCTTGCTGTTTCTAACAGGGTTAGTGTCTTGAAATTGTGTTAGAGTTGGCGCCACTGCTGAAAGGATGGGGAAGTATCAATGCTGATGCTTCTTGGGTTGTACTCGTTCTATTTGCACAAGCATTTTGGATCAACAGAGAGGACAGAAATTGCTAGGTGAGCTTAATGCTGCTTAAAGCAGAAATGGCTTCAGGCTTAGCTACAGTAATACTGTTTTGCAGTCAGCTCCTTGTGGTGGGTGTGGGGGCTGTTTGGGTTGTGAAGGAAACTTTTTTTTTTCTGTGTGCCAAAAGATAGTGCTGGAGAGTAACGGCTACTGAACAGAGACTTGAACTCTGTTTTGTATTCAAGGCCACTGGGTAACTGGCTTACAACACATGTATTTTAGGCTAGGCAGGGCTGAAAGGGCAAAGCACCTCACAGAATTTTCACCTAGCTTACAGGAGCAGAGAGATTTGTTCTGTATGCCTGGATCATTGTAGACAAGTGCTTTGATGCTCGATTCTAGTTATGGTCTTAGTTGCACAAACTTTACACAACTATGTTAGAAGTTTCTATAAGCAGCTCCTGAAAGTATGCTGCAGTGCTTCTAGAAGCTTGCAAGCCTCTTGAACTGCCACGTAAGTGCTGAGTCCATAGGACAAGTGGACAATTAGTCTATTCTGCTAGAAGTCGGAGACCATCTCTAACTCCTGATCAAATACCAGAGCTATACTCCTGATGCTTGCTGAGTAGAGACTGCTCTATGCCTGCGGTCTACAAAGCAATTGTAAGGCGAGTATTGATCATGCATGAGAACACTAGCTTTTTGCTGCTCTTTCAGTATTCCAAGCTCAATTTTTTTTTGGTCATGGCTGCTAGGGCTTGAAATAGATTCCTGCGTGGCAAAATTGGGATGAGCAGTCTGATAGCTTCTTGCACCAGAAACGCAGGTGGTACAAAAATACATGGCCACTCTGGAAGACAGCAATATGTATTATTTACTCCTGATATGTGCTTCTTGGTCTTCCCTCAAATAGATACCGATTCTGGAGTATCAGTCTTGTGTGATGAGATGAAGAAGCTTTACAACTTCAAGGGTAGGGTCTAAACCATGAGGTCCTGAATATGTTTGCTGCTCAGGACTCCTGCAAAACTCAGCCCACATCAGAGTGAGTCGTCCATTTCCCATACTTGTCTGGATTGCTCAGTCGTTGAGGGATGAGCTTACATCAACAATCCTTCCTCTGCAAGTATTCGATCAGTATATACTTTTTTTCCTCTAAGTTTCCATCAACTGAAGTTTTTTGGGGTTTTATTTCTGACACTGATCTGTGCGTTCAGAAAAAAAGTTCAACTTAAGCAGACAATCAACAGTCTGGTCAGTGTATTGTTCTCCTGACAGGCGTTTCAAAGTGCTCTAGTAGTAGCAAAAAGATTATTTATTAGCTGCTAAACTATACAACAGTTTGAATTAAAACCAGCTGTTTCCTTAATAGCACTTCTGAGCTGAATGAGTTCTTGGAGCCCCTGTAGATCACAAGCTCTCATCCTATGTTAGGACTAGAGGTTAGTAAAATGGAATTCTACCTTTCCTGCTAAATACTCCAAAAAGTATGAAGTTGCAACTAATTATATGAACCACCTGAAAGGCAATGAATACCAAACGTATTAAATGTGTTAAATCTTGCTGTTAAATCTCTGAAACTATGCACTGGAATGTTAGCTGTTCTTGAAGATTGTGTTCTTATTTTATAATTTTGTCCCCAGTTAATTCAGCAGCTGGAATTAATTTACTCTGCCAGTCTGAATGGTTAAATATCTGTTACAGGTATCTCTTATGATGTGGTGTTCTTTGGTATTAATGGTCACTTCCTGGTAATAATCCTACCTCATTTCCTATTTTTTCTTATTACCATTTACATACTCCGTTAAGCTTGCTTCATTTTAATTAAAGTAAGTCTTGATGTTCATTACCATAAATAGTATTAAGTGGCATCCTGTTGCTGGACCACACTGAGGTCCTCTTCTTTTTTTCTTCTTTCAAATGATTCCAGGAATTTTGAGAACAATAACACATCCTTTGCAGAGGGTGAGGTGTATGGAAAAAAAGTTTCAAATATCGACTCAACAGCTGTGACATCGTTTCCTTTCCTGATCTTTTTTCTGCTTTGGAAAGGGACTCACATGGTTGGAGTTCTTTGGGTTTTTGTGGCTTTTGTTTTAAGTCCTCCTTCGGGGGAAGAGTAATTTTTTCTTCTCAGTAATAGCTGTGCCTTCTCTAGAGATACATTAATGTAACTTCTCCACACAGGCACTTGTTCCTTCAAGTGTGTTTGTAATAGTCTCTGCCTGAAGCCAGCTGTTCCTCCGATTCTTTCAACCATGGAGAGATTTCTTAACTTTTGGCGTGACTTCTCACTGACAAACAATATTGTCATACCACAAACAGTAGAGTCATCTACTCTGAAATGTTACTTAAGGTAAGACTATGTGAGTGCTAACTAGTAAAACGATTGCTCAAGTGTCACTATTTTTTCTCATTGCATTTTAAAAGGAAAATTCTTCTTCCCCCTGTTTGGCCACACAGTGGGATCCTGTAGTTTTACCAAGCATGTGCCAAAACAGAGCGAGTTTTCTTTTCTGCAGTGTCTAACAGTGCATGAAGCAGAAATGGAACTGGACAAGAGTGTTGTTTGACTCAGACCTTTCTCCCTCCATCCGGTAGGTTAATATTCAACTGCTCTGGCAGTATGAAATCCTCCAGAAATCTAATCTGCGAAATCCCTTTTCAAAGCAGCTGTACTTGAATTGCTGGACCGCAATAGCAAAGGTGAACTTTGTGTGAATTCACACAAAGAAAGGCTTAACTTAGGATTTCTGGAATTACCCTTCCTTCTTCTGTCTCCTTTAAAGGAATTTTATTGAACAGTGAGGGAAAATTTTCTAGAGACTTAATGAGAAGGGGGCTAATGAGCCTGAGTCATCTTTTACAGCTGACAAGTATGTCCGTTGAAGTAAGACACTGCTCATGGCTTAAACATTGTTCACTCCCATTTTGTAAATGTATGAGCGGGGTTGTGGTTTGGCATCCGAGACCTGCAACTTGATGTAACATTGCAGAACCATGACATTCACTTTGTATGTGGGATTGTTCGGGCAGCTGACCAACAGCACCTCCACCTTAAGCACTGAAGGCTGCTATTGTTTTCTCTGAAAGACTTGTAAGACTGGACACTTTAACAGAATAAAAGTTTTAATTTTTAATTTGCATTTTCCTTTTATGTCTGCTTTCTTTTAAGTTTTCTGTATGCGAAGGCACTTAGCTTTTCATGATCTCACTCTTCAGAAGACAGACGATAATTCCAGCTATTGTGTAGGATTATTGGGTTTTTTACTCCTCACACGAGTCCTTGTGGATTATGACATTCCTTTATGAATAAGCAAATAGTTAGATGTACAGCGGAAGAGGTCCTGCTCAGTGACAAGCCTAGGCTGCCTTACGTGTTTCACCATCACTTCAACAAGTGGCTGAAGCAGTTTATGTTGCCAAATATGAGACTGTGGGAGTATTGTCTCCGTGGTCCCACAGAAACTCAGCTGGGTTTTCAAAATGCATATTGTGCTCTCCTTTCCTAGGGGAAAGGGATAGGGACTGAAGTCAACGGAGAAGACTGCCTGTTACCATAGAAGTTGTCTTCAGCCAACTACTGGTGACAAATCATTTCAGTGTGTTTCCTAGCTGTCTGCCTAACCCACCACTACTTTTTCCACTGAAAATGCTGGCAGATAATGTCTTTCCTAATTGACCGTGGTCGTGATGTGTTACAGAGAATCAGCCTGTAACTTTCAGAGACCATTTGAGTTTCTGTGCAGCTCATTGATTGTATCAAAAGGTGTTTCTCTTGTTTTGCCTTGCCTTGCTTCCTTTGTCTGAGACTACGTGACCACAGTGACATTGGTCCCACTTCAGTGATAGACAATGTGAGCCAGCTGTGAAAGAGGTGAAAGGTGCTGGTCTGTAATGGTGCTTGATGAAACGTTTAGCAGGACTGAACCGAGAAAGGAGAGGACAAAGTGCCCCTTGTCATCTAAGGCTCACTTGGACTGCAGCTCCTTCTGGCAAGGATTTACCAGCTTCTTTGAAGAGCTGAGCAAAAGGAGAGAATGAAAGGTACTGTCAAAGAAAACTGGTGCTTGCTGGATCCCTGCAGGACTAATACAGTGATGGGAAAAGAGCCCAAGGGTAAAGAACTGATCTGTCTTTTTTGGAAAAAGACTTTTAATCCTGGTAATTCCAAATTTTCTACATAGTTCACTGAAAAGGTAAAGAAGCAATAGAGGCAGCTGGAACTGTTTTAGTTTTATTCCAGTAAAATCCTCTAGCAGTACTGCACCATAAGCTTTTTACCTTGGTGATTTTTGAAGAAAGTAACTATCTTGTTTTCACCTGTTGATGACAATGAGAATTCTCTTGATGTAAAATTACTTTATTTGTGAGGCTTCTGGTAACTTGAAAGAAAGGCTTGTCAATACAGGGAAAACAAATATATTCAAGTGTCTATGCTATTTTAAATACCAATATACTATTTAATACAATTTAAGTACTCATTATTATCATTGTTGTTCCTGTGCTCCTCATTTCTCTTTAAATACTGTCACTTGTTGCCGATCCTATTGAAAACTTCAGTAGAGGTGATGAGATCTAGCTGAAATTTTTCCTTGCCCAATAACTCCGGCAGCTCCATCAGCGGCAATTTGACCAAGAGTGCTGAGCTGCTTAAACTGGCTCTGGAGAACTGGCAAGCTGGCTTGGCTCCAAATGGTTTCAATAGGAACTCTTACTGAGGAGGAAATTAGGATAATTGTGCCAGTCAAAAAGGCGTTGGAAACACTTGGGCTTTGTCTGCGGCAGGGTTGTCCATGTTCCAGATGTCACTCCTGTACCTTTCATGCAGACATGAGATGGGCTTTGGCAGCCTCCAATGGAATTTGCCAGAAGTGCACTTTTCTTGCAGAGCTAGCAGGAGAAAATGTTGTTTAATAGTCTGAAAAAGAGCTCTCGGAGGGGGAGGAAGGGAAGGAAAAGGGGGCCATTTGCCAGTTTTGTCCAAGCACTTTCTACCTGCCTTATTTAAACTTACTGGAAGAGAAGGTATTTATAAAGATGATATCCTTTGCTGGCTTTTTTGGGGCATTGTGTGGCGGGGGTGGTTTTCCTCTTGCTGAAAAAGTCTTTCTAAGCCTGAAAATAGGAGCACGTCTGGAGTGGCAAAGAAGTGGAAGACTGCTAAGTACAGAGACTCATGACGGCTCCTGTAACCAAGACGGGCTGCCTCTCTTCGTTTACCCAGTCAGTTCTCTTCTGGTACTTTGTGTCGTGTGCTGCGATCTGCTGTTTATAGTGCTCAAAACAATCCATAGGACAGGAAAGCTGTGGTTTACTGTCGTGCGTAGGAACTAAACCAGCTTCTGACATCATCATGTTTGTGTAAGGTGGGGAGCGGAGAAGATGACGTGCTAAATTGCTGAAAAAAGAATGACTGGGAATGAGAAGCACACGGAATCATGAGTGACCTGGGGAACAGAGAGGCTCTGCAGAGTGGCACCCGAGTGTGTGTAAAAAGCATGTTTCTCCAGGATCGCTTCCGTCCAGCGAGGCAGGTCCTTCCGAGATGGACTTGCAGGCAGTAGCTGCAGCAGGGGTGGGGATTCTTTCCCCACTGGTTACACGTCTTCCTTAAATCACTGCAGCTCCTTGAGTTGGTGACAGTCCTTCAACAGGAAGGAGGAACCACTTGATTATTTTTCTGAGTTTTGCAGCACTGGAGGTTGATTGTTTCTCCTCCACGTTTGTAGCCCAGTCATTAAAGTCTCTAGCAAAATTCAGCTTGTGTGTAGAGGAAAGCTTGAAAATAAGCTGTAAATGCTCAAAAAGAGAAAACACTGATTTCCTTCTTCAATTTCTTTTTTCACGAAGAACCAAAACCAAGCTTGAACAAGATGAGGAGGGATTTTTATCCAGGGCGAATTCCCTTACAGAGTAGAGGACTTTTTTTTCTTTTATTCCACACAACATCACTTTTAAGAAGGATTTTCAGTTGCTAGCAAATATATTTGGAAGTAAACCACCTTCCCATGAGCATTTTGCACTCTTTCATTTTTGTAGGTTTTTTTTTTTTTCTGGCTAGGCAAATGATGCATAAAACCGCCCCCAGGATGTTACTTCTTTGTGGAGCACTGCTGGAAAGATGCTTTCTGTGTTTCCTGAAAGAGCCAAACAGGTTTATTTTTTTCTCTCCAGAGAGAAAACCCTCCCCCCACGATCCCTCTGCTCTGGGGGGGATGCGCTGGTGGGGATCGCCACTGCTGGGCTGGCATCTGGTCTTTGCTCTCTTCTGCCTTTTAGATCCAGTTTCTGCGTTTTCTCTCTCTGGTTTGAACCGTGGCTCTGGGTTCACCTATTTACGTGCACGTTTGGAGCTGCAGCAGAGTGAACCGAGCAAGTGAAGGTGGACGTCACCAAAGACCAGCTGTGAATAAAAATGGCAGGTATGTTCTCTGTGAGATTTACCAAAACCTTAGTGAAATCTCTTCAGCTTTAACATCTTTTAGTCTGATGTTTGCCGTCTCCTGGGTTGCTGGAGACCCTTTCAGCTGCTGAAGAGCCAGCAGGACTCGCTGACTGAGCAAAAAGGGCTCTGTAGGAGCCAGAATTGCCACTTTAAATTTGTTTTAAAAACTTTTAGATCTTTTTATCCCGCTTGAAACTTATTTTACCTCCCTTGTCCTATTTTACAACTGTGTTTACCAGCTTAATTGCTCTATTTTTTTAATCTGGGTTATTAATTAAAACAATGATTCCTCCTGGGAGTTAGAGTGAATCAAGTTTTGATTGTACTTGAGCAGAACATTTTTGTGCACTTCATGTTAGCACCAAGAGCCAAAGCAAAACTCTGCAGCCCTAAACGTCCCCGCCAGGAACAAACGGCCAGAGATGAGGAACAGATTTCCTGGAGAGGCAGCTGCGCAAAGGTCCGGCTGCCCAGCGCTTGCTGTTATCGCCTGCTGGGAAAAGGATCACGTGAAGAGGCGGGGAGTCAGCCCCACAGAGCTGGGGTGGCATCGTGGTGTTGCTGGTGGGATCCTGGGAGCTTCTGCCTCTGATGGCGTTTGTAACCCAGCATCAGATCCGAAAGGTAAGGAGCGGCAGGCTGGGGAAGGAGCCCATCTGTGGTGCAGGCAGGTGGTACTGTTTGTAAGATACGGTCACTACTAGTTAACCTGCGATCAAGTCTAGCAAAGATCTGCTTTAGAAACACTTTATATTCTTCTCAGCTTCTTGTATTCCATTCATTTTGAGTGTGTGAGGACCCTGTTGTGGCTACAAACTCTTCCAGAGGGCAACTTGTCCCACAGAGCTCTTGGAGAAATTTCTCTCACGCCCTTCTGTCTCCGCTGCTCAGCTCTCATCCGTGAAGTCAGTCTGCCTGTCAAACGATAATCTCCAGGGTATTCTATATAAAGAAACAGTGGTGCCAACAGGGTTCACTTCATTTTGTAAGGGATTGTGTAGCCAACTGAGAGAAATCACCCAGGGATTTTTCTCTTGGAGAAAGCAATAATTTGCAGCTTGTAAAGGAAACTCATTCTTATTTGAAATCTAGATATGACTGCTCTGATTGTGTTAGCAGGCTTTGTAATTTAATCGTTGCTGGTCACAGATCTTAGATGAGATATCCTTAAGCCACAAAAGCTCTAGCAATGGTATCCTCTCTGTTCTGTGGACTTCGAGATTGAGATCTGTTGTTGTTAACTGTATGGAGTCTGAGCCTGTTAACAAAGTATCTTTTTTATGGTAGAAACCCCTCCTGAAATTAAAAATTAAGAGCAGGTTGTCCAGCTGCAGAGCTGAAGTTGGGATGCTTCTCACACTGAGCTGGGGCACAGCAAAGGGCCAGCACTGTTTTCTCTTGCTTTGAGCTGCCTCCCCCAAGGACTCTGGAGGAGAGCAGTCGCCCCATCTCCCTCTTCCAGTTCCATGAGGATGGCTTCCTCGTCCTGGAGCATTTTTTCACCACAGAGGAGTGTGACAGCATGAGGAATCAGATCCAGAGAATCATAGCAGAGATGGAAGTGCCACCGCACTGCCGCACCGAGTTCTCCACCAAGGAAGAGGAGCAGCTCCAGGCACAGGTACCGAGAGGGGCAGGGCTGTCCCTGTTGGAGCGCTGGAAGGAGAAAGGGAAAAGGCAAATAGCTGCTCAGAATTCAGTGGACGAATGTGACTCTTTCTTCTAACCGAACATAACACTGAGAGGCATTTGCTCTCCAGCTTTCTAGAAATGTTTGGTGGTGGTCTTACCAGAGGGTGAAGGAGGAGCAGGAGGGTGCGTGTGGCTCTGCTGTGCTTCCAGCCCCCACAACTATTGCCGCGGTAGCCACAGGCAGCTCTCACAGATCACTTTGTACTTGTAGGGCAGTCAGAAAATCGGTTATTTTCCAGGCAGTCAGCAAAAGAAGAGCAAGGGTAGCCTCTATGTGAGAGGTGGTTGTAAAGACCTAATCAACGCCAAGAGATTTAGCATTGTGGAAAGCGTTTGTATGAGCGCTTTCTATTGACTGTGTTTTGTTTCTGCTGCGGCTTGATGGGAAAAAGATGCAGGTGAGTATTAACGCTTTGATTGAAGGTTCATTTATGTTTTCACAAGGATGTTATCTTTACTGGGCTCTTATCCCTGGCAGGGTAGCTCGGATTATTTCCTAACCAGTGGAGACAAGATTAGATTCTTCTTTGAGAAAGGCGTTTTGGATGAGAGAGGTAAGCCCTGGCCTGAGTCAGCCCCAGGCAGGTGACAGGCAGAGGCTGAGTGAGGGGTCAGGGGCCAGTTGCCAGCTCTAGGGACGATTCCTGCTTTGCAAACAGTGTTAAATTCTAGTTTTGTTTTGTAGGTAACTTTCTAATTCCAAAGGAGAAATCCATCAGCAAGATTGGCCACGGTATGTTTAAAGGATGGGGTTTTTGAGAGGGATGGACAAAAGGGATGTGGTTTTCAGACATGAGGATTTCTCCAGACCTACTCACTATAAATAATCTTGGCAATCTGAGTTGAAACCTTTCTGAGTAGAGAACATCATCTTCCCTCTTCTGTTGCTTTTCTGTGCCTCCTGGGTGCCACTGCATCAAATATCTCAAACCTCACCCCCTCTTGCCATTGTGGCCGTGCAGCTCCTGTCTTTGCAACCCCAAGCTGTTTTACTCTGGGTTTCTGCATTAAATTCTTCAACTTGATATCTACACATCAGTCTGCTTTTCCCCACGTCGCTCTGTGCCTGTCTCTGCAATTCTCCCCGTGCTGCCCCTCACTCTCCGCTATGAAAGGACTTAAAAATCTTCATTACAATCTTTTCCAAAAAACCCTTCTAGGATGTTTTTCTGCATAGCTCAGAGTCACTGACGTGTGAAAGTTTGGACTTCAGCCATTGTCTCTTTTATGTAAGAGGTTGCTCCAACACATTTACCACCCAAGACTGATCACGTTTAGTACAGATCAGACTGTGTCTCCTGTGTCCCGTGCAGTGGTGGGCTGCCAATGTTGAAGCTGTCCTCCCTCCTTCAGTATCACCAGCACCTTTCCTTTACCCTTACTGGTTTCAGTTTGACCTATTTCCTCTCTCCCAGCTACTGGACTTGTGTTTTGATCCCCTTTGTTTTCAAACAATACACGGAAAATGAGAGCAGGATTCACTGGATTCCAAACACTTGAACTTTGTTCAGATTAAACTTCACTAAACTTGGAAATTCAGTACTGAGAGTTCTCAGTTCTTTGGTTTTCTTAGAAAAACGCTCTCTCCCTCCAAGCCCCCCCCCCATTCTGCTATACTTCAGGTTTTCCCCAGGGGAAGTGAAAACAACTGTAGATGCCTGCTGACTCAGCAGCTTAACAATTCAAACGGCTTCTCTAGACTTATTTGTTTGTGATTACTCCTTTCGGTCAAGTCTGGTTCTCATCCCTTGCTCGGGAGCAGCCCCTGCTGGACCCGGTCACAGTGGATTTGATCACGATGAGATGGAGGCACGATTCCAAGTCGTTGCTTTGCAGTTTGTCAGAGCTGGGCTGTCTGTGTGCAAACAGCTCTGACCTGCAGGCTGTGGCCCTCTGCAAGGGGCACCAAAGATAAGCGCTAGCTCATTTTTGCAGTAATTACTTTTTTGGTAGGTCCTAAGAACTGTGTTTTTGAAGCGTGAATTCCCCTGTGTGTGTAGTGAGTGGTTGTTGTGTTAGCATTTGCACAATATAATGGTTAATCACATAATACTCAATTTTTGTTCACTCTGTTATGCACTGTTTTTTATATAGCTGCATTTTTTGGCTGGTGAGTGATTATATTTTTTGTCTCTAAAGAAGACTGTACAAATCTACAAGTGTCGTGTCACCCTGGGTGTCATAAGCTAAGCCGTGTATATTCGCTTTTGGGAGCGGTGAAAGTTTCTGCCTGGAATTTATCTTGCTTGGCTGCCGTCTCTGCAGCTCATCACTGAGTGCTGCCAAGCTCCCTTCTGTCAATGAAATCGCCAGTCTGAGCCTTTTCTCTCCCCTTAGCTTTACATGCGTATGATCCTGTCTTCAAGCAAATCACCCACTCCTCCAAGGTGCAGGTGAGCTGTTACCGTTTCCTAGAATGGTCTGGGGGAAAAAAGAAATAAATTATGGAGGACTTAATTTTCTGGACTCCCAAGTATAATAATTTTGTTTGTAAAAGGAAATTTAAATATCTTCAAAGAATAGTGCTTTATAGCGTGGAGAAAACAACAAACATAAGTCTTGGAAAGTTTTCTTGCAGGAACTGGGAAGAAAGCTAGGCCTTGAGAGACCAGTAGTTGTGCAAAGCATGTATATCTTCAAGGTACAGTAATTCAAGTCATCTTGTCATTCAAGAAATAAAACTCTGTTAGGTGGGAAGTGGTGAAACTCTTCTCTTCACACATCACCTTTCTTCCCTTGCAGCAACCTGGCATTGGCGGTGAAGGTGAGATTTTTATTATCTCTAGATCACACTGCAGGTAACATTCCTTTAGGAAAGCAGTATTACCAGGAAAAAGGCTCAGAATCAGACTTAAACTTGTGAGTTTTGTGGTCCAAACCTTGTTAAAATTGTTAAAGAGCATCCACCTTTTCCAGAAATGTTTCACATTGTATGCAACTTGAACAAAGAGCTATTTTTATGTTTGCAGCAGGCTGAAAGGTGGTATATTTATGTTAAGATTTAATGTATAAGAGGGATGGGTGGGCAGGGTTGGTCAGGTCAACAAGTCAGGGAGAATGTGCCTGCCGTCCTGCCAGCCGTACTGAATTCCTCAGGCATTAGAAGACCCTAAGGACTGTGTCTCGTTGCAGTGACCCCGCACCAGGATGCCACCTTCCTGCACACAGAGCCCCTGGGCAGAGTCCTGGGTTTCTGGATCGCCCTGGAGGATGCCAGGCAGGAGAACGGCTGCTTGTGGTTCATTCCTGGCTCTCACACCAGTAAGAGTCACGGTAGTTTGGTGCGTGCTGTGAAACCCGCTCCCTCCTCTTGATTAAGGCTGGAGGGTAACACGGACAGTGTTACGATCTCTGGGCCACGCAGGGCCTGCAGAAACACACTACTGTTCTTGTCTGGTGAAAGGATGACTTTGTTTACTACAAGGATCTCTCCCTGTGCTGTTGTCAATTCTACAACCACGTTTTTCAGCAGGTTGTCAACTGCTTCACTTTGCTTGGCCACCAGTCCATCACATGAGTCTAATATAACAATATTTTTAAATAAAAAATAGGCAGTATACATGACTCACACTATATTTAGTTTGAAGTTGATATCTAGCCTAGAAACAAAGAATCCAGGGTACTGGGGCAAAGAAGGACAGTCCTGCTGAATTTTTATTTACTCCAGAATCTGTTAAGGTGAGGCACATTAAAACTGCTCCTGAATCTTTCCTTTTTGCTTCAGTATTATTTCAGAAGCTTCCTCTGCAAGATTCAGACTCTGCCTTGAGATTTAAGACTTTAATGGAAAGAAGGTCTTAAACTACTGGGGCCTTTCTTCTTGCAGTGAAACAAGTCACTGCTCTATGTTGGTGCTCCATCCGCAGTTTTAACTGTACCATTGAACATGTTCATCAAGTCTGATCTAGACTGCAAAGAGTAATAATCCTCCTTTTGCCTTCCAGAGTAAGAATACGCTAAGAAATCACTCTTTTTTATTTTTCTTTTTTTTTTCCCCTATCCACTCACAAAACTTTCTTTTCCAGGTTGCAACCCCTTCACAAAGATCCCCTTTTCTGCTCTGGCTAATAAAACTTTTAGTCCTGACAGCCCTATGTAAGGGCAATAAAAATCCTCTTACACACACACACACAACTGTCAAATATTGGTCTGAATTTCAGCAAAAAAGGAAAGCCTCCAAGTCTATGCACAGATCACTTGGACACCATCCAAGCCATCGGAGAACAGTCAGTGTCCCAGGGGAGCACAGAGGCAAAACCAGACCAGTGCAGAGTCATGTAACGGCTGTCATGACCAATGGCAGTGGCCGTGTGTGTGCAACCACAGCTGGATTACCAGCACATTTTCTGTTTTTCGCTACCTCTAAGGGACGTGAATCAGCTTTGAACTGTTGCTCTCCTAAGCATTCACTTAGTGAGTGTAATCATAGTGCTCTTAAGATTTTAACACACTCATCCTGCATAAATTCTGGAGTCAGTTCACTCTGATTGCAATTTCTGCTCTTATAGAAAGGAGAAATGGACCAAAGGTTGGCTTTGCCAAAGTGTATGACTATTGGTGTTCCTAAAGGGCCTATGTTGCAATGCACAGAAAGAGATGGAAAGGCAAACAAAAGGCAGTTATTTATCAGTTTCTGCCACAGCTGGAAATTCCTAAATCTTTGCTTAATGAAAAACCCCCACCCAAATTACTAAGGAAAAATTGAATATACTGTAATAATAAAGTTCGTATAATTGTCAAGAGAAGCCACAGATACTGTTTCTCTGCTGTACAGAATGTAGCTAGTTGTTTAATCTTTCTGTATGTTTGCTTATTTTGTGGCTTTGTAGGGGGAATTACCCGGAGAATGGTCCGTGCAGCTTCAGGTGCCTCAACATGTGTAGAGTTTGTAGGGTCAGAGCCAGCCTACGACAACAGCCAGTTCATACCTCTGCCTATAAGTAAAGGTACAAACAACCCCCCCGACATGTCTGCTTTACAGCTCAGGAAAAAACAAGGGAGCTAAAATTGTGTTTTAACACTTGCAACTTCCCTTATATTTTTAAAGCTAGCACTCGTGATTTGAAAAAAAAAAAAAAAAAGGCATGATGGATGTTTCTTTCAAACAGGTGGACTCATTCTCATCCACGGTGAAGTCGTCCATAAGAGTGAACTGAACAGCTCGGAGTCTTCTCGCCACGTGTTCACCTTCCATGTGATGGAAGCCAAAGACACCAGCTGGAGCAAAGAGAACTGGTAAGGTCCCATCCTAACGCGCAGCTGAGGAAACCAGAACCTTTTCAATGCAATAGCCAGGATAAACTTTTATTGGTGGTCTTGCATGCCACTCAGATTCTGTCGGTAGTACCTCCGTTGGCATTGATTTCACACCTGCAGAACTGGAATAGCCTCTGAAGTTTTGTTTTTACCTCTTCCTTACTTCCTAGGCTCCAGCCAACTCCTGAACTGCCTTTTCCATCGCTCTACACTTGAAGTTAGTGATTGGCTTCTGGAGTCAATAACTGATCAATATTCCTTTCTGATCGTTTGTTCATGTTCCCTTTAAATACAACTTTCACTAGATCAGCTTGTAAGAATAACTTATCCACTGCCCCAAACAAGGACCCTGGACACAGCTGGATACATCCACATTAGGAGCTTCTACTACAGCACGAGCCCTACTAGTATGAGAATAGTCACCCAGTCCTTTTTAGTAAGGAAACTTCTTCAGTCTTTAGAATAGACAATTAAAGACCATTGCACCTTGACTGGGACAGTTCAGAAGTATTTCTGCTTGCAAACACTCAGTATTTTCTTCTGTCAAGAGCTTGTCTAGCGCATTTCTTGGCTGTGTCAATCCTAGCAAATCAGGTGAACGTGTTGTGTGAAGATGGCTGACTTTTACCCTTAGGTCCCTGCTCTATTGTTTGAATAATAGTGATTAAAAATAATCCTGTTGTGTGCAAAATGAAGTAGGAAGTCTATTTTTATAATCAATCTTATAAGTATTGCTAGAAAACTGTAGCTGAGTGCTTGATCTCTGGGTGTGTTGCTTAAAAGTATTACAGTTCTTAAAGATTCATGTTGAAATTATGAAAACTAAAAACCCCAAACTCCTAACATTTAAATAAAAAAATATAAATTCTCCTTTTCATCTCCCTCATCTTTTCTTTGAGGAAGATATAGTGTGACCTCCTCCCAACAGATGGGGCCAGCGCTAAGTTGTCTGATGACCGCTTTGAACTCTCGATGTTCACAATTGCTACCCCCCAAAACCCCCCCAACAGCAAACCGACTTATAGCAAGGTGAAACCTAAGGAATGTGAAGAAATGTAAGTTGCATCCAAGGCAAGCTCAAGCCTGTATCCTAAACGGAACAGAAACTGTGTGGGTGTACTTTCACTGGCACTGGTGCAGTGGCAACCCTGACATACAAGCCCAGTATCATCAATGCACTAATTACATCGTAGTAACCATAAGACTGCTCAGAGTCCTGGCACAGTGAGCCCCGCTTCTGACTCATCCCTTTCAAAAATATATTACCTGTCTCTGACATTTGTTTGATGTGAGTTATTCAAATTTGGCTTCTTTATGAGACGAAGTTTCCTTTCAGCCCTTTGGACGTTGCTGGGGAATGCAGGATAGGTTCAGCACAGCAAGGAATTCATCGCAGAGGGATGATCAGGTGGCTGTGGCAGTAATTAGGAAACTGGGTAATGGCACCAGCAGTAACCTCGAGTTCAGTTTCTGCAGGCACAGCTGCTGCCCTCCCCTCCCTTCTCTACAGTTTGTTTGAAAGCTGTGAGTGGGGTGGAACGAAAATGACTAACTCTGGTGCTATTTTACGATGTTAGTGGTGAAGGCTGTGGCTTGTGATGGAAGCAGCTGAAGCTTTTTCTGTATCTTGCCATTGGAAGAGTTAATAATTTAGAATAGCACCTTTATGCTGAAGAGTGATAGTCTGTCCTCCAATTACATGCACCACTACCTGCAACGTACAAGAAAATCTAGTTCAAGTGCATAAATAAAAGCAAGAAGCTGGATTGGATTTGCAGGATTTCCTGTTAAATGTGAAGGAAACTCAGTCTAGCACAATCACCGAGTTTGGTTTCCTACAAAGAGTATCTGACAATTCATTGCGTTATTAACCAAAACCAACTCTGGACAATTTTGACATCCTCCTCAGAAGAAGCAGTATCAAACCTCAGGAGCCCTGCCCAGGCAGGGGGTGTAAACTGGGCAACTCTGCTGCTCAGCTGTTCAAGTCCTGCCTTGCTGTGGGGACAAACACAATATCAGATTCTGGGGCCAATTCTGCTGGCTCAGAGAACTTGTTCCACTCCACCCCCAGTCTTAGTCTTACTCCTACGACAGTCCCAGCGCTAGGCTGCAGGACAGTATTGTGTAAGGTAGCTTGGACTTGCACAAAACTGTTCCCAAAAGTGAATAAACCAAGTGTCAGGAGTTAACTCCATCCTGTAAACAACAGTCCTGGGATGCAGATCTTCTGCTTGGACACAGCTCAGGGGAAGGGAAGAGGCAGGGAGGGCACGTGCTAATGTGTTTTGTGGACACTTGGCAAACTGGTGAGAAGACATGGTCAATACAGAAGTGCTTCATACATAAAAATTAGGTGGGTTTTTTTGCCACAAAAGGGTAGTTATAATTTTAATTAAATGGACAGAATTAAATGGCTTTACTCAATTTGTTGATAGAAGCATTTTTATAAATTATTTGATTAAACACCTAGCTGAAAAAATGTGAAAAGTAGAAAACTGCAATAGTATTAAAAAAGTTTATTGACTTTAACAGACTTTCTGCTTTCATGATTGTTGTGTAATTAAGTTGTGACTTTGCTTAGTTTTTTTCCCCTGTATTGAATATTATTCCACGTGAATCTAGAGATTAAAATCTTGAAAAACCTAAAACATTCTTCTTGTTGCATAAACCTTCAGGGCTAAAACAGCAACCCTCTTGTTAGTACTGTTTGGAATAAAGAGTCTCTTACACTCTCATACCTCCCCACCCGCCCTGGGTAAACTCAGCTCTGACAGCTACGGAGTTTGAGGTCGTGTTCATGCAGGGCAGTGCATTAGTATGGCTCCTGTGGATGGTGATGGGATATATCGGGACAGTCGTATTCACTTTGTGTGGATAGTGGCCACCCTTACTGTGAAACATGCTTTAAATGGTGCTTATACAGAAACGAGGAGTTCGCATACGCAGTAATACGAGACGGCAGGGCTCAGTACAGTAAAACAAGTTTTGGTTCTGATGCAATACAGAAGTTGCAAAATCTGACAGGTTTGCTCATTTCTTTTTTTCCCTCACTAACTTACCTCTTTTGCCTCTGAGCACCCAGCAGAGACATAAAATTGGAATTTGTGTTTAATAATCCAATTTACAAGTCCTGTTTGTGTTCTTGTGAGAAAATAAATCAACTCATGCTGCTTTAAACGGAGGCAGGGTAAATACTAAAGCCAAAACTTTTATGTTAAATAGGTCTTTTTCATTTCTGTTTTTAACAATTTTATCTGCTGTACTGTAAACACTGTTTAGATCGCTAGCTTTGAGCTCTCATTACAGTGCATATTCTGTTACCCCGGATCTCTAGAAGGGAAGAAACCTCTGTTCCTGGAAGTGCTTCTAAGCCATAAACAGTATCTGGAGGTAGAGAGGCAACAGCAGATTATCGATTTGGGTGGTATAAGCTTCCAAAAGAGAAACTAAACTCACAGACGCCAGAATCCAGGCATAGCTGGAGTTCAGATTCACACTGCTGTCAAAGATCAGAATAAGAGCCACGGCAATGATCTGAGCAAAAATAGCTGTCATTGTCCCTTCAAAGGTCTTCTTTGTTCCCGGCCATTTGATTTCCCCCATCGTACTGCCAAAAACAGAGGCAATGGTGTCTCCTACCCCTACTGCCAGCACCCCGGCGTAGGGGACCAGTGCTCCTGCCCCAGACAAAGTACCTTTAGGAGCACAAGATCTGGGGAACAACCACACTGGAAGGGACACACCGAGGAGGAGATAAATATGAGTCAAGATTAGAGGCCCACTGTCTCTTTCATCCAAGAAGAGAGACAGCAAATGCCTAAGGGTTTGGCCAAATGGTTTGATCCTGAAGTACCGAATATACTCTAAGAATATAAATACTGCCAGACACAGTACTGCAGCAACATAAAGAAGCTGGCGGTCATAAATTAGTCCAGGAACATAAGTAGCTACAACAATGAAATGGAAATATTTCCTGGTTATAGTCGAGGCCTGGTGTTTTTTAGATTCAGATGATCGCTTAGCATTCTGGTAGAAAACTATGCCACATGCTGAAGCAGCCAAAAAGGTCCAGTATACAAGAAGGTAAACTCTTGTCTGTGTCTGAAACAGAAACTGGAGTAGCCAGAACAAAGGGTTCCTCTGGATCAGTCGGTACAGCCAAGGCATGATGACCCCTAAGCCTAGCACTGCTGTCATCATGTGGAAAAACATGGAGGAGATCCACGTACCCGAATCCATGAAAAGGAAGAGCACAGTGAAAAAAAGCCCAAGAAGAACAACTCCAACAACTGCCACCAAAAGGAAAAAGTCTATGGGATCCCCTCTGCCCTCAATTACATTCAGTGAGCGTTTAATGAGCTGATTGAGAACAAAACTCGTACCTCCGAGAACCAGCAATGCTTCTCCAGGAGTAAAACATCGAGGCAACAAGTACAGCAAGATCATACTGAGGTAGACAAAAATTAGCAGCACTTCTAGGACCTCTATCACTTCTGAAACAGTCAAAGAGTGCTTCATGGTATAGATAATTATACTGCCAGCAACACCAGTAAGTATGCAAGTGTTGGTTGGCACAGGTTTTGTGATGCCAACCGCTATTACAGACAAAAACAGAGCAACCAGCATGCCAGTGGAAGCTACGACTATGCCAAAACGTTCAAAGTACACAATGCCAGCAGACTTGCACCTCTCCTTCATCGCTATCCCCAGCAAGGGGATGACCATGCTCGCTGGCAAGAGGCCGCTGTTGGCTGCCGCACGGAACTGGAACACAGCCCCACCCAGCTGGAGCAGACGGTCCCATTTGAACTGGACATAAAAAGCCTGGATGGCGAGAGCGACGGTGCACCAGGAATACCGGTCCCACACCACGGCGTGCACAAGGAGAACAATGACGAACACGATCAGGGATTCCACCAGCACTGGCTTGTTTAACATGATTCCAGCACGACGTGGCTCAAGCTTAAAAACTTTTCTCCGGAGTCCTGATGTGCTCAGTGCTTGTCCACTAAGAAGAATTCCCTTTCATGCTAATGCACTTCCTATTAAAAAAAAGAGCAAGCAATTAAAGCAACTACTAGGAAAGCTAAAGCTTTCGCATAGCTGTTTTGTTCTTGAGCTCAATTTAAACTGATAGCTGTGTGCTAATTGCTGATGTCCAAATACAGGTGAATAAAAAAAAACCCATCAGTGAGGTAACAGATCAGCCAAAACTGTTCTGCCCCTCTGAGACTCAGAGAAGTCAGCCTGCAGTGACAGGATTGAACTGCTGAGTACCGGGGTATTCAGACACAGTTTTAAATATTTCTGTTGCAGTGTCTCTGAACTGAAATGTGAAGCAAACAAACCATAAATATTCCCAGAAAGCGTCATTGTGATGGTGTGAATTTGAAATATAGTTAATTTAAAAGTGTAAAGGTAATTTTAGAAACTAATTTTGTGTGCTGTTTTCACTGTATTTTTACAGAATGTCCCTCCTTTTACTAAATATTTCTCCTTCCACTGCTGTGCAAACTGCACTATGTACCCCTCTCTTCTGTTACTGGTGTTATGATTGAATGCTTCCACTACTGCAGCAGGTGTTTTATAATGTTACATAGTATTTACAATAGAAGTAGGAAGGAAAACATCACAATAATTAAAAAAATTATCAAATGGCATACTTTATCTAATTTCAATCTATTACCAGAACTGTCAAGATAAGTTGGAAATCTAAGCACAGAAAACTCAAATGAACAGAAATCATTTTGCCTGCAGCCATGACAGGATGGTCACCACATCCTTAGTATCGAGCAGATTAATTTGTTTTGCTTCTACAGCACGGCTGGGTCATATTTGTTACAAAGAGATCTACTTTAAATATGCTTCTACTCCATCTTGACATCTTAGCAACATTCTGTTTAACTCTAGGATATGTTATAGCCATATGATTTAACTATTACACAGCTTCACATGTGAGTAAATGAGTCTGACTTATTCTTCTGTATTTTTAAGAAAGGTATTGGCTTCATTTCTGTTTAACCCATGGCACAGCCTCTTCCCCGTCAGCTATCCTGATTCCCATTTTCCGAGTGAGAAACGCCAATGCCATTATACTGGCATCTCTTATGGGTTCTTTGAAGGTATCAACTTCTGTATTTCTGTTGGCAACAGAATGGCTGATCCAGTTGTGCGTATCCGTGCTGGATAAGATATCGCCAGATGAAACTCTGGATTGCTTCATCCTTTCTGGCCCACCCTTAAGCTGATTAGTAGTAAACGCCTACTAAATTCTGCTCCCTCGGTCTCATTACTAATATCTCCAGTAGCTCCCTCATGGAAGGCTAGAAGTTTATTTAAAGTTCCGGTTTGGGTTTTCATCTGGTGTCAAATGCTGTCACCACATTATAAAGCTGGCAGAGATCTCGGTAGTAACATTACTGGGTAACCATTAAAGTTTGTACTGTCAAAATTCCTTACACTGTGGGTCTGGAGCATTTAGTTATTTATGACTTTGTACTGAAAGTTCTTAATTATTAATAGATTGCTTTTGGGCATCCTTATTTGTATAGCCTGAAATACTTGATCACCAAACCACCTCGTCACATTTACTGTTGCTATACAGCTAGATCAGGCCAAGCATAACCTTTTGCTATCACAATTCATTTTTAAACAGAACAGGAGAAGAATTAATTGTATATTCAACAAAACAGAACCGGCAGGGGCAATATCTGCCTTCACCGATAACGGTCCTTGCTGTTTCTGAGCACAGGGGAGGGGGAAGCTTAAGGCTTATTTGAGCAGAGGCAGGGTAAATACCCCACGCTAGCCAAAGCTGGAAAAAGAGCTTCCGCTCCGCCTGGCAGCTGTGAGGTTGCAGCCCAGCTCCAGTATCCCCGCACGCCGGCTTACCCCCGCAGGCAGCCGGGCTGCAAGGCGAGGAAGGATTTCACCGGGTGAAACCCAAGTCTCCTCCTCTAACGCAGCAGCTTGGAAAGCCGCTGGCCTGTGAGTTTGCAACGCGATCTGTCTCACTGCTGAGTTGTTTCATGTTCTGGTGCCTGCTGCCGTTCCCTTCTCCACACCTGCTCTCGGGTAACGTGAAGCCCCTCAGCACCCCCCTCTGAAGCGGTTTCTGCCCGTTTCGCGCTCGGCATCCCGGCTGCTCTGCGCGGGGAAGCTTCCCCCGAACGTGCTCCCAGACGCCCGGCAGCCCTCGCCTCGCTGCAGCAGCTCTCCCCGCTCCCCCGCCCCTGTTCTTCCGCGCCGCCCTCAGCCGCCGCATCCCGGCGCTCAGCCTTCGCTACAGCGACGGTAAGGCCGCCGGAAGGTCTCGGAGGCTCCGCCCGGGCGAGCCCCGGGTCCCGCCGAAGGGCTGTGGCCTTCCCCGACCGCCCCCCCCCCGCAGCCCAGGGGCCGAGCGCGCACCCACCTCCCGGGAGGCCGCCATCTTGGCGCTGCCGCCTGTCACATGACCCCACCCGCCTGGGGCGGAGCGGCGGCCCCACCACGTGATGCCGGCGCCGGGCGGAGGAGGAGGAGGGGGCCGCCGACGCCGCGCGGCGAGTCACGTGAGAGGGGAGCGAAGATGGCGGCGGGCGGGCTGTGCGCGAGGTAGGGGGACCCGGCGGGGCGTGCGGGAGGGGAAGGGGAGGTGGGGGCGGCTTCGTTCCTCGCTGCGCGCTGGCCCCGCTCCGGGGGGGGCGGGGGAGCGGGGCGGGGAGGGTTAACGGCAGCGGGGCCCGCGCCGGCCTGGCCCCGCCCCCCGCGCACCCATCGAGGCCCCGCCCCGTCCCTCGCTGAGGGGCCCCGCGGGCCCCCACTCCCTCCTCAGGCGGCTGAATTTGGGTGTCAGCCGTGACTTTTATGTGATTTTGCGTTTCTTCTGTGCTGCCATGTGGTGGAAGAGGAGACGTGAGGCAGGATGCGGTGAGAGCCGGCTCTTCGGCCCAGCTGAGGCCTCGGTTCGCGCGGGCCTGGGCCGGGCCCCGTCCCGCAGCCGCCCTCGGTGGGAGCCGGGCCTGCAGGGGTTGGTTTCCACCTGGCGGACAGCTGTTTGCGAATGTAACAATCATCCTGCTCTGGGTGGCTCTGCTGCGGCGGGGGGGCTGGACCGGGTGACCCACAGAGGTCCCTTCCAACCCCCACCGCGCTATGGTTCTGTGGAGAGGGGCGAGGGAAGCTCCTCGACGGATCCCAGGGCCACTCATCGCTTTGGATCGGCGCCATCGTTTGTGCTGAGCACTTTTTTTGACATTTGTTGTAACATTTTCAGGCTGGAGTGTGCCTGGATATCTAATTCTTATTAAATTAACATCTGTAAGCCCTAATGGGGACAAGATCACTGCGGTGACGTGTGGTCGCATGAAGAGAGCTTTCCTTCCTTAGCTGTCTTGGAGTCTAATTAACGAACCGGCAACCAACCGTGGCCAGCTGTGTTTGCAGAAGAGGTTGGGAGGGAGCGGAAAGTAGAAGGTCTAGCTCTGCTGGGCTGGTGCTCGGTTCTACATAGCCATTCCTTTCTTGGTAAAATTCCTTGGCCTTTCGGTGCTGGAGAGGGTGCACCCGCAGCTGGTGGCTACCTGAGTCAGGAGAGGTTCGTTAGCTTATGCACAGGGAGGTGCACGTAACTGTCAAGGAATTAGCAGGGAGGAATTATGTTGATAGGTGTACTGGAAATAATAGGTCTTATCATGTAAGTGGCACCATGTGTCACAAGTTGCAGATGACTTTCACTGCCACAGTACGTTATTTTGATGATGCTATTCTAAAAATAAGTTAATGAGTGTTACTGCCTTTGCAGACAGTCTTTGTGTGGGGAGCTGGGGTGTGTAACTCCTGATTTGTGTTACATTGCCAACAAATCATCCTTTGTGTTCTCGAAATATTCTTTTTGGCAAACATCATGTTTCAGAACTGTTGTAGGGACACTCATTTTTCTGGATGTGAAGGCCAGGGTCAGGATTTTATCTGTAATACCTTGTAGTGCAGACTGGCTTTTCTAGAGTTCTCAGGAAGAAACAAGAAGCTGAGGGTAAATGTTCTGAAGACCTGCGGCAAATCATTCTACCTTGTGTACAGGTGTTGCAGTTTTTCATTTCACACAGTTTTATGTTCCATTTAGAGTGAAGGATGAAACTGTTATGGAAGAATTTGTTTAGAGGAGAGCATCGGATGTAACTGAAAAAAATATTGCTGTATACTTTTATTAAGTTTGTTTTAACTAACCTCAGACGTCCAAGTAGCAAAATCAAATTGAGCTAATAAACCAGTATAAACGTGATGCTTCTTTAACATGAGTTTGTGAGTCTCGCTATATCAGTTGTTGCCCTCTTTGGGTCTTTCCTGGGTTCTCCCAGGACATCTGAAACTGGTCAGCTAAAAACTAATGTTCCTTGAATCAGTTTTCTTATATTGCAGTGTGATCTGCTCTGACTTAATGGCAGGTTTGAAAAGGTGTAATCTAAATGGAGGCCTGAACTAGTGTTCATCGTTAAAATACTCTTCACCTTTCCCTTTGTATACAGAAGCAGCAGAGAATTGTGGACAATTCTTCTGGGCAGATCAGCTTTAAGAGAACCAGTAAGTCCGTGTCTTCCTAAGCAGGTTTGCCTGTCACTGAATGACCAGTGAAAATATGTTTTGCTGCTTTTTTCTCTTTCTCAGTGGGATTTTTTCTTTTTCTCTCTGTCTCCGCTGTTTGTTCATTGTTCCACTCCTTGTTTGTAGCTGCTTCATGAACTGCCTGGAAGGTTATATGTGAAAAGGCGGTTCCTTTTCTGGAGCAGACACAAGTGCTGCTTTCTAGACTGGCTGGCCTGGGGTATCCATGAGTGGTACAGTCTGCTTCCTTATTTGCTGGGATGGAGCCTGTGCTTTTAAGAATTTGCAAAGAGGTTGGAAATCCAAATGTTTCTGAACCTAGTCCGCTGCCTCCTAGTTCCTCTCCCTTCCCGTGATCAGGCAAGGCAGCGAGCTTTCTCATACGATATGCACCTTGGATCAGTCTGAATTGTAGATGCTTCTCTTTCTTATTCCTGTCTCTTTTTGGTGGTGGAATTTCTTTGCTTTGCTTAAATTTAACAAGTCTGATACTCAGCAGTGCATGTTGAGGAAACTGTTCAGTAGCATTTGGTTCTTTTTTTAGGCACAGATTGCGACAGAATTGAACAAGCACTGGCAGAGATTGTTGGAGGGACTTTCATACTATAAGCCGCCCAGGTATAGTAATTGCCTGATTTTAGAAATTAACCTCTAAAATGGGGTCTCCTAATAAGTAGGGGAACATGTTGAATATTTCTCTCTGATTACATAAAAATAGATTTTTACTTTCATGCATGACTTGAGATTTCAGAAGAAGAATAGTAAGAGAAAATACTTAGTCCACATAACATTTTTGGGCCTGGAATACAGAGACCAGAAAGAAGTAAGAGCAGTTTCTGCTGTCATTACTAATGTTAGGTAGCTCTTAACTCTTACCTCTGCTGAGCTGCAGCGATGATGCAGGAGTGTGCAGCCTGTGGAGAAGCGACTCCTCTTGACTCGCAGTCATCCCAGAAAGACATCCAGATTCCCTCACTGAAGAAGGTGGAATGCATATAGCCTACATTTATTATAGTGACAATTGTGAGCAACGTTTTGTCTGGTGGGAAGATTACAGAATATTGTTGCATGAGATATTGAAAGGCCATTGAGGAAAAAGCAAGTGTTAGTTTTAAATTGATAAAACTGAGAACTTTGAAATTGAGCCTCGTTAGTTCATTCTTGAGATTGATGCATTTTTCATCACTAAAATTTCTTTTTTTCTTTAGTACAACTTCCGCAGAAAAAATAAAAGCTGATAAAGATGTAGCTGCTCCACTAAAAGAGTTGGGTCTGAGGGTCAGCAAGTTTTTGGTGAGTGATGGTGCTATTCTGGTGGTTTTTTTCCCCTGCAGTTGGAATGTATTGTTATTGGGATTCTGTTATTTAAGTAAACTTCTTAACGTTGAATAGGGGCAAACTGAAATTCCTTTCACTTCAAAATAATCTAAAGGATGTCAGAAGTACATGTTGGGGCTGTAGGTAAAAATTTTAAAAAGTGATTAGTGACCTTGAGATGCCTCAGTTTTCCTGGCTAACACCCCCTTCGGCTGCAAAGGGCCCTGCAGTCACCCACTTTTGGTCTTTCTTGGGTTCTTTCAAGACATCAGAAACTGCTCAGTTAAAGACTGATGTCACTTAAACCAGCTGCCATATTTGAAAATACTGTCAGCTTACTTGCAAGGTTATGTTCCTTCAAGCCAGAGGTAGGAATTTGGTGACTGGTGGCAGTACTTTTTTTTTTTTTTTTTAAGATCACCGATATCTTCCTTTTGCTGTAGTTAAATCGGCTACATCTAAGTGACATGAAAGCTTATGTATTTTGCTTTAAACAGAAGTGCTGACTGAAGCAAGCATCTGCCCGATGCAAAAATTTTTCTTCTAGCGTATTTTGGAAGTTATTTGTTTTGAAGAGGAGAGCTGCCTGAATGTTTGGAGAGAATCTGCATCTTTAATGAACTCTGTTGCCCTTCATTCATTTTAAAGCATCTCTTTTTTTTTTTTTTCAGGGTCTGGATGAAGAGCAGAGCGTACAGTTGTTACAGTGTTATCTTCAAGAGGATTACAGAGGAACAAGGGACTCACTGAAGGTCCATAGCTCCCATTTATGTTCTATTTACTCCATGTCTTTGCTTAATACCAGTAGTTTGTTGATGCATATGGCCACATGTTAGTCTGAGTTCTGATCTGGAAATGACTTTGTGGAATTTCTTCTCTGAACCTGGAATGCTCAAGTGCTGCTCTAAGGAAGTAAGATAGCAGATATCCAGGCCTAACTTTCTAGTATGTCTTCCTGCTTGGACCTCTCTGCAGGAACTCAGATCCTCGCTCTGTCACAGGAATACAGGAAAACTACAGATTTGTGAAAGAGAGTGGGTAGAGATGAAGAACAAATGCGTACTTACAAATGGGTGTTTTGGTTTTGTATTTTTGGACTCTGTCTTTCCAAAAGAAATGGAAAGAAAAGATAGACTTCTGTTTATTTCAGTCTTTTTTTTTTTTTTTTTGTGAGTGTGTATTTTGTCAGTAGGTATTTCTGAAGTAGATAATTCTTTGTTTTGTTGTGTTTTGTATACAGACAGTTCTTCAGGATGAAAGGCAGAGTCAAGCTCTGATGCTGAAGGTTAGTAATTTCCATTTGTATTTTCTGTTGAAAAGACCTGTTGACAGAGAACCAACTTTATTTCTATGGATCCAGAAAATCTTGGAATAATTGAAGTATTCCTTCATAAAAAAGAACAGATTTTAGAAGATGCTTCTGAAATAGAGGGATGTGCATAAAGATTTGAACAGTGTTAGAAGTTGCTACAGAAAGGAAATTCCGGGCTTAATATCAGGGAATTTAGATGGGCAGGCGTATGCTCCCATGTTTTCCAAAGCTTATGGTTTTATATTTTATTGTCTGAAGTGACAACTCTGAAATGGAGACTGATAATCATATCTGACAGAGGATAAGAAGGATGAGGAATGAGAAATCATCTCTCTGTCTCTTTGCCTTTCTTTTTTTAGTTTTCTCACTTAGCAGTGTAAGTACAGACATGTCCCTATGGGCATGTTTTATTGAGGTCTTTAAAGTTAATTAAGGTGGGGTTTTTTTTCCAGATAACTTAAAAACTGCTTAGTTGAAACTCCATGTGTAGTAATGTTTGAGCACTGTATATTCTTGTGATAAAGGCCTTGGCAGTGTGTGGGAGAGGAAAGTGTGTGGGAGTTGAATGCTATAGCAAAGTGATATCAATGACACTGTATATTCACAGCTTGCTGACTATTACTATGATGAGAGGATCTGCATTCTGCGCTGTGTCCTCCATCTACTCACGTATTTTCAGGATGAGAGGCACCCTTACACAGTGAGTACAGGAACCTTTTCCTGAGTGTGAAGTCATTGAAATAGGCTAAATATGTAAGGTGTGTGTTAATGTCCACTTGTGATTGTAAAAAGCACGTGAGTGTGCATTTGAGAAGTTCATTAATTTGTTTGTTTGTTTAAGGCACAGTACTTACAGTGTGTTGAAAAGTTGGAGAAGGACCTAGTTCCTAATTACCGGAAACAGTTTGAAGCACTGTACAAAGCAGAAGCTCCTACATGGGAAACACATGGAAATCTCATGGTATTTTGTTTCTTGCTATCATTTATCAAACTTCTAAAGTCTTTCTTTGTATGTAGTGTACTGGAAAATGCATATGTGCAGATGCAGTTAAAAGGGATGTTTCTCCTCGTCCAAGAAACCTAAAATTTGTTTTCTCTCTAACAGAACACACTTTTACTCGGAAATGAAGAGTTGTACGGAACGTGTTGTTCCTTTTAATAAATCCATTGATAGCCTTCAGCTAACAGATCCATTTATGTGTAGGTGTTCATAATTGCTCTGCATCAGCACACTCTGTATTTACAGTGGCTTTCCTTGTTGTTGATGCAAATCGCTGGCTACACGCGCTGTTGAAATGCTTCAGCACTCCTCAGTTTCTGACTGCTTTGACTGATCTGCGAGCTTCGACATATGATGGTAGAACTTTTCCTTGTGCAGACAGAACGTCAGGTTTCCCGTTGGTTTGTGCAATGCCTCCGTGAACAGTCCATGCTCCTGGAAGTCATCTTCCTCTACTATGCATACTTTGAAATGGCACCTGATGAGCTTCTGGCATTTGCAAAGATGTTCAAAGAACAGGGATTTGGCACTAGACAAACCAACAGACATTTGGTAGATGAGAGCATGGATCACCTGGTGGATCGTATTGGGTAAGTATCATGTATATTTGTGAAGCCAGTATGGAACGAAACAATTGTTTTCCTCTCTAAAAAAAGTACTTACCGTTCTTTCTGCTGCCTTTTAAAATCACCGCTATTTCAAGCTGAGCTTATTGTGATGAAGGCAAAATAGCTTTTCTGGTCACACTGGAGATTTGTGTAATAGTGAAAGTGTGATTGCCAGCTAGAGAGGTGTCCATACACTAGCTTTAATCTGGTGTGTAATCTTGCCTCTGCCAAGAATGGCACTGAAGACACAGTGCCGCTCCATCTTAGATGGTCTAGTGGCAACGTGAAATGATGTCTTCGCAGTCCTGTGCTGGTAGCCTGCTTACAAAAAATGGCAGTGATGTCTTCATTTTGCTGCATGGGACATAACCCGAGCTGCAGCCAAGGGGAATGAAAATCCTGCCAGGTGTTACAAAGGTGGGAAAGGTATCTTCAAATTTCAGTGACCACTTTTTGTCTGTTCAACCAGAAACGGTAGTTCTGAAGATTGTAATCTGTCATATACTAGCATTTGAAGACAAAATGTGGATTACCTGCTGTTAATTTAATGTAATTTCTTATTGCTTCAAAGAACAGCTGAACAAAAGCAAACTAAAGGTTGTTTTTTGACCACTTATTATTTAAAAAAACCCAGTTGATTTCTTAAAGTTTTTGACCTAGTTGTTTTTATTCTTTTCCTGCTTGTAGCTACTTTAGTGCTCTTATTCTGGTGGAAGGCATGGAAATTGACTCCCTCCATGAGCGTGCTTTGGATGACAGGACGGAGGAGCACAAGTTAGCTAACAATGAGCGTATCCACCAGGTAAAGCGCTGACAGTGACCCCTCGTCAGGCCTAACAATACAGAATTTACTGTGAATACTGAAGCAAGGCTGTTTAAAGATTGGGTCTGTAAGTTTCTGATGCTTGGGTTTGTTGACAAAGTGTAGGAACTAGCATCTGCATAACATTGTAGGGTGAATAAGAACCAAATTAATTCCTCTCCCCCTTACATTTCCTTGGTTATTCTGGGCCTTTGTCTAAAGAAAGGTGTGTGCAAAGACAGTCACTAAACCATGGAGAAAAACAGACCAAAGCTGCAAGTATATAATTTGGTCTGTTGCATGATTGAAATGATTGTCTGCAAGGGAAAGGTAGCTGTTAGCAAGAAGACGCAATCAGCTTTATGCTTACCGAGTATGAACTTCTTTCAGAAGAGCTCAGTTACTTTGCTTTTGTGTTGTCTCTGCACAGGAGATGGACAGTCAGCTGCTGCAGTTAGGGGATGTCTTGCATCACGCTCCAGTGCTTTTGGCCTGGGCTCTGCTCCGTCACACTGTAAGCCCAGAGGAGTCAACAAACGTTATCAGGAGAATGGGCAGCACTGCCATCCAGCTGAATGTTTTCCAGTATCTGACAAAGCTTCTACGATCGCTGAGCAGTGGGGGGAAGAATGTGAGTTTCTTATAATCATATATATAAGTTTTTGAAGGCTTTTAACTGCTAGTGATGTAGAGGTATGATGGGAAGCAGATGATTTTGAACCAATGTTCTTTCAAACTAAATCTGGTTTTAAGCAGAGGATGCAGTAAAGCATGTTTTATCATCATACTTTCTTTCAGTGAAGATCAGAAATCAGGTTGAAATGAAACAGATTTCTACACGCAAAGAATAAAAAAAGCTTTTGTAAATTGAGGAACTACATCTCTTTTGAGCAGAGTAGACTGCATTTAATCACATTTTTTGATTTGCCTCTGTAAGCGTGCTTGCCAGTGTGGATCTTGAGTATTAGATCATTTAACTCTGCACTACTCTCTGCATGTGGTTTCGTTAGACAATACTGTGTGTGAGAATGAACTACTCTGTAGGCAGAAGCCAGCAAAAGCAAATCCTTTTGATTTATGTGAACACCGAGTGCTGCTTTTTTTGATGTTTGGAAGGCATTTCTCATTATAACGGTAGTGGCAAGATTTCACATTTCGGTGAAATATTTCATGTTAATGTGGAGCTGAACTAATGACTGCTTCCTGTTTTGCTGCCCCTCTGCTGGCTGCAGCAAGGACGTCTGAAAAAGGTGGTTACTCAGTTTGTAAAGCAGACTGAGTACAGTTACAGTGTGTTCTGTAGTTTTAATGGTCTTGTGTATTCTATCTTTGCAGTGTACAGCCAGCACAGCTTGTATGTGTATTTATGGACTTCTTTCCTTTGTCCTGACGTCACTGGAATTACATACGTTGGGCAGTCAGCAGGTAAGCGTCCAGAGCTCATTGCATCTGTTACCTAATTTAAGATAACGTGTCATAACTGATACTAATTAGTATTGTTAGATTGTAATCCTGCATTTGAGACTGCGAACTTTGTGACTTGGATAGATCTAAAAGAGTGATTTGCTGTTTTTCCTACTGCATTTACTCAATGCAAACTTAGTAAACACCTCTGCAGACTGGCCGATTACTAGTTAAAGAGCGTATCTTGCACTTGAAGTCCTATGGATTTGAAACTAATCATTGATGTGTTATTTCCAAAGTAACGGAAATAATACATACTCCATCTCCAAGTTTGAGAAGACATCATACAGCACTTTGCAAACATGGCAGACGTATTTGTCCTGGCCAGTTCATTCATGATAAGGAGCATGGCTTTAGGCTGGCTGTGTGTTCTGGGTTCAGGTGTGTTGGGTGTTTCTTTCTGTTTTGACTAGAGGAAGTAATTACATCTTGGCTGGTAAACATAAAAACTTAAATTCCAAAGATGTGGCAGAACTTGTTTGGGGTGTAAAAATACCCCTGTGTAAGGTAACTTTTATTTTCTCCATCCTCCCTTCCTTTGAAGGATATAATTGATGCTGCATGTGAAGTTCTGGCAGCTTCCAGCATTCCTCAGCTCTTCTGGAAGACGGTGAGTGTGTTGGCAACTTCTTTGACCTACCTTGCTTATAACTAAAACCTGATAAAAGATACCCTTTTAGGAAAGAAACAGACTCATATTTATTTAGTTAGATTCTAGGAGGACCTGAGGAGCTAGTGCTTGTTTGTATCTATCTTTGATTTACTTTTGCCCTTTCCTGCCTTTTAGGTACAGCCTTGGCTTTACTCTTGAAGGATACTGGAACAAGTTTTAATATAGGTGATAGTTTAAACCAGGGCTGGGGTTGCAAGGACTGAACTAACTGCTGGCGAAAGCATCATGCTTATTTTTGTTGTTGTCACAGAATTAGGATGATATGTAATGCATTATAGTCTTACTTCCTGCCTTATACTTGCACACTGCCTAATGCTTTAGTCTGGGCAAGGACTGGAGTGATACTTCTGTGCATGATTAATGTTAAATGTACAACTTAAAAAGGAACAGTATCCTTGTGCTATACTGAGACCATTGTAGCATTTCTTTTTGGTTACACAACATTTGTTTTCTGTTTCCATCACCAGGAACCTACTGCAGGTCTGGGTATTATCCTGGACAGTGTGTGTGGGATGTTCCCACATCTTCTTACTCCTCTCCTTCAGCTGCTCCAAGCCCTTGTATCTGATAAATCTACTGCAAAAAAGGTACAGGTTTCGCTGTTTGGGAGATGATTTATTTCAAGACATGCTATGTGATAATGCTGTGTGATTCTTTCTCTCCTTACATGTGGTTATCTCGATGGCAATCTTAGATAACAGACATTAAGCATTTGTCAAAGAACAGTAGACAGGGCTCCTTTTTAGTCCTGTGCTGTTGCAGGACACTGTTTTCTGGCTTTTAGAAAACTTTTCAACTCTAATGGCCAAGGATTAAGATAGCGCCTAATTCTTCAGGTTGTACTTTACTCCTAAGAAGCTCCTGATTCATTAGATGAGACTTGTCTGCATGTGTGGGCTGTCTAACAATGTTTTGGTAGGGTTGACGTATTAGAAGGATATTGTCTGCATCAAGAAACTTGTCTATTCCTGGAAATGACCTGGTTGATTAATTTTTAAGAAGATCTGATTCTTTGGCTGTATTGTTTAAGCTCTCTCTGTATGCAGGTATACAGTTTCCTGGATAAAATGTCCTTCTATATTGAACTGTACAAGCATAAACCTCCTGATGTGATCTCTCATGAAGATGGCACACTTTGGCGAAGACAAGCTCCAAAGCTCCTCTATCCTCTTGGTAAGGAAACTGCACTTAACCTTTTCGTATTGAAATGCTCTGGGGAATTTAGTTCTTTATCTGGCTTCTAAGTCACGGGTAAATTTGTGACTATTTCAATCTTCTTCAATCTTTAGGATTAGGTCAAACAAATCTGCGGATACCTCAGGGCACAGTGGGCCAAGTGATGCTGGATGATCAGGCTTATTTGGTACGATGGGAGTATTCCTACAGCAGCTGGACACTGTTTACCTGCGAGATTGAGATGCTGCTCCATGTTGTATCGACAGCGGGTGAGACAGGCTGGGAGTATAAAAGAGAATAAGTAATTGTTAATTGGTATCAATTTGAGGTTAATGGTAAGGTTGAACAGCTCTGAATACTTTTGGAAGGGCATGGAATACTTTCCCAGAAACCTGATTTTTTAATTATTAGTATAATACTGTAAAATTCACTGAAAAAGGCCAAGAGCATGTAGTGAGATGAGATAAATTTTAGATGAGAGAGAAGTTGAGATAGATAAAATAAATGGTTTTGGTATATGGAATGATTATGGGGATGTGTGGCAAGATTAATGCACGTTGCTCCAGGTTTGATTACTGCTTAAGTACGATTTCGCATTCTAGTGTTCGTTTTCTTCACCCAGATGTGATTCAGCATTGCCAGAGAGTCAAGCCAATAATTGATCTGGTTCATAAAGTTATCAGCACTGATGTATCAATAGCAGATTGCCTTCTGCCAATCACGTCGCGAATCTACATGCTCCTGCAGAGGTAAGTCACTGACTGGCTTGAAGACATTAACAGCGGAGGTACCTGAGACGATATAACGAGCTGGAAGAATGGCTGATTACTGATTTTGCCAAGAGCTTTGCAAGAAGTGTGTCTCAGTGCTTGAATTCCCCAAGACTGGTGTTCAGTTCTGAAGGCTTGAATTCCCCAAGACTGGTGTTCTGGCTACACACTGTTCAATGCTTCGATGCAGCAGAGTGGCCCTTCTCCTTCTTTCGTGAATGTTGTTCAATTTTGTCCATTTAAAGGCATTTTTTGTTGGTAGCTATGTTTGCATGAAAGGGGAATAAAACATATAGTTAGAGCAGTAACTCCAAGTATTAAAACAGTTTTACTTACTAACTCTTCTCTCGTCTTAACTGCCTGGGAATTGATGTTCTGCTGCATAATTATTGTTCACTGTGACAGTCTGCTGTCTTGCCAGCCTTGCCTCTAGCAGTAAATTGATCTGACTCAGGTGTGAGGGGGAGTTGGGAAGTCTAGACTGAAAGTGCAGACTCTGATGTCTGTATTTACCTAGTTAGGTTTTATACTTGTGTACTTTGGGGAGACAGAAGCTTTTTTGATCCAAACAACGGTATATAGGCTAGACCACAGATGGCAGTCCTTTTTATGCATAATATTTCTTTTTCCTAGGCTAACAACTGTAATCTCTCCTCCTGTGGATGTTATTGCTTCTTGTGTCAATTGTTTGACAGTACTGGCTGCTCGGGTGCCAGCCAAGGTGAGGAGGTGACCCTTCTGGGTTTGCTGGGTTTGAGACCTAGTAGACATGTAGATGTGAATGAGAGGGAATATCTGTACTTTTTCTCTTGCAGGTTTGGACTGACCTTCACCATACAGGGTTCTTACCGTTTGTTGCCAATCCAGTGTCCAGTATGAATCACATGATCAGGTATTCATGATCCCCCAGCCCGTTTTTTTGTTTTTTTTTACCTAACCTATTCATAACCCATCATAAGAACTTTTTGCCAATGTGAAATCTATGCATCAGACATCTCTAACTCCTGTCAGAGTCCTGCTATTCATGTAATAAACCCTTTTGTTCATTTTGCAGTGCAGAGGGGATGAATGCTGGGGGCTATGGAAACTTACTGATGAGCATAGAACAGCCTCAAGGCGAGTACAGCGTTACCATCTCCTTCCTGAACCTGATCACAACTCTTGTCCGGGTGAGTGCTTCTGGCGTGGTCTGCATGTGAACTCAGCTGTAGGCTGTTTCGATGGGAGAGTGAAACACAGCCGTGACTGAGATCCCCTGTGCAGCAGGTCTCTATGAGTAATCATTGGTTGACGCTCCCTTCTGCACTCTGCTGTTTGTGCTTTCGCTGTAGTGTGATTCTTTCAAAAAACTGTTTTGATTCATGTGATCTACGAAAGAATACAAGTGGCTTGTAAATCTATGTCCCCGTGCTTGGTAGTTTTCTCACACTCTTAAAGACATGTCGCCTATCTTCCTGCAAAAGGTTTCTTGTCTTTTTAACCAGAAGGGGAACAGTAACATATATGTTTCTCCTAGGGACAACTTGGTAGCACCCAGAGCCAAGGACTCGTGCCTTGCATTGTGTTTGTCCTGAAGGAGATGTTACCAAATTACCACAAATGGCGTTACAACTCTCATGGAGTGAGAGAGAAAATTGGTAAGGATGCTGAAGCGGGGCAAAGGAGGAGGGGGGGATAAAAAGGATCGCCTGTCTTCTCAGACAGTATGCGTGAATATTTCTTCCTTTTTTTATCATACCTTTTCTAGCATGCATTTGGGATTTGCTTTGTATGTCTGTCAGTATTCCTAGATGCTGTGGTTAGGTTGAAAATATTAAGAACGAGACAATAGATCTTCCTGAACTGAGCAGTCCATTTATCTCTGTTTTAGGATGCCTTATTCTGCAGCTGATCCATGCTATACTGAATTTATGCCCTGAAATGGATCCTCGCAGCAGGTAAGACAGGTGATTTCAGATCTGCACTAGCCTGGCTTACAGTGCAGCGTGGCTCTGTCACTATCTTTTGTTTGTTTTTGAATGTATACGACTAGGAATGAACTGGCATGGCTGTGTAGTGCTGGTTTCAGCTCTTTTCAGTGTTACTGAGTACAGGAAGGGTAGAAAAAGACTAGGGACATTGGTTTTTAGAACACCTGCTGAAGAAAGAGAAAGCAGTAAAAAGATGTCCTGGGACAGTGTGCCATCTGCTTTCTTATCTGGTGTATCCACTCTGAAGAAAGTAGAAGGGGGAATAAAGTAGGGGTCAGTGGGTGTGTAGAAATTAAGAGATTACTTTCTGGTAGTTTCCGAAGTGCTAGATGGGGAAAATCCTGCAGGTGCTTGTAGTGATGATGTCCTGTGCTGTTTGTGTCTTGCAGCAATGGCCCCAGCCTCCAGTCCTTGTGCATCTTCAGCCTGGCCAACACTGAAGCAGGGCAGGCTGTCATTAACATCATGGGGATCGGTGTGGACACCATCGATATGGTAATGGCCTCCCAGTCTAGTAGGTGAGTGGTGTGTTTCATTTCAGTAGTGTGAGAAAGGGAGCAAATGATAATATTTGAAAGGAAGCTTTAATTGATTGCATTTAACAGGGAGTGGGCATAGTGGCTAGCCACGGCAGCTTGCCTCATATAGTCTGGAGGAACAAGCCTGGTTTGTTCCAGATCTGCGTGTAGTGTTTGCTGTACACTATCCATTTCATGCAGTTGTTATGGTTTGCTATTTCTAAATGATGTTTGGAGTATGCTGGTGGGTGTAAATGTGTTCAGTTATTTAACATTGCTAGCAGTTACAATTTTTTAATAAAGAATTCACTTCAATGCAGTTTATGAGATTGTATAAGTGAATTGGAAGAGAGAAGACTAGAGGCCATGTTAGAAGTTCTGTGTCTTCAAGTAACATGAGTTCAGATGTAGCTATGTTCATGAATAAATTGTCATAAAGCTTGAACTGTAATTTTGGAAGTGCTGGGGGGATGATCAGTCCTTTCAGGGTGGTTCAGAAGGCAGCGTGAAGTACTCTGGAAGTATTGACGACGTTTCCAGTGTTGAGCGTCTTTGAAGTTCCTTATATGGCTTTCACTGAGGCGTGAATCTTTTGCTTTAGCTGTGGTTGAATCTCTCTCCTTCCCTCTGTTCTCTTTTCCTGGCCAACCTTACTTAACACACAGCCAGCCAAACTTGCTAGCAGGTTGTTTCTGAGAGAGTCTGCCATTTTTTTCTTTCAAAACAAGTCTGGAAGGCAATCCAGACTTGTTAATGAGAAAGTGAGACCTGTTTGAGAAATGTTTTTCGCTTTAATGTCTCTTGAGAATGCTTACCTGATAAGGAAAATCTTAGGAAAACACCAGACTTAAAACCGGTTTTATCTCTTCATCCAGTTCTGATACACTATAATTTCTGTGAGATTGGTTCTGTAAATGTTTCTCCCTTTGTCTTTACACATTTTAAATCTCTGTATCCCAAAAAGGGAAAAGTGACAATAGGCTGTTGGGCTGTTTTTTGTTCGATGTTGAAAACTTCGGGCTGGGAAGGCAGTATTTTTTGTGGTTTTGTCGGGGGTTGTGTGTCAGCCACTTGTACGTGTTGACATGACAGTCTGAGTAAAAATGTCTTGCAATCCCCGACTGACAGAGTATAGAATTTCCTCTTTGATGTTGTGCAAGTAATAAATGTTGGTTGTCAACACAGTTGCTGACTTTGGTTTCTTTTTGGAAATGCAGTGATGAGTCGCAAGGCCAAGGTCAACTGCTGATCCAAACAGTTAAGCTGGCGTTCTCGGTTACCAATAATGTCATCCGGTTGAAACCCCCCTCTAGTGTGGTATCTCCATTAGAACAGGCGCTTACTCAGCATGGTAGGTATTTCTCTGTGGGGGCAGCCTGGGAAGCTGTGGGGTTTTTTTTATTATTTGCAAATAGTCAGTGTGTCTCCTTATAAACAGTAGTTAAGATTTCGAGGTTCCAAGAAGTGGTTTCTAGTGATGGCAGAAGGCTTATTCTCCTTCCTCTGAAGCATTCTTCTCCTCTGGGACAGCTTCTGAAGTATTAAGCAAGTGTGCCTTGTTGTTTGCTGCTTTGTAATGAGATGGGTGTAATTACAGAATATAGCAAACCAGCTGCCATAGTGCCTCTGGCTGGGCCCATCACTTGCACTTCTGGAAGACTGACCTAGTTCTCACCTTCTGCTATGGAAATCATTGTTTGGTAAATAGTTGCATCTTGTTGCAGTTTCTTCTCTTTGATTTTAATTGTGTTCTCTCCAGGTGCTCATGGAAACAATCTTATTGCGGTCTTGGCCAAATACATCTACCACAAGCATGACCCTGCACTTCCACGCCTGGCCATCCAGTTGCTCAAACGACTCGCTACGGTAAGATGAGACTCACACTTGCTCCTTTGCTTCTCATGTTGTGACTGATTCCACCACTGAAATTCTTTAAAGATAATTACTTCAGGGCTTTTTGTATCAGGGAGCTTAATGCAAGTCAGTTGAAGGTAGTGTGGACCGAAAGCTGTAAGTTAGAGCACACTAAAAATCACATAAAGGGCCCTTAGTTTTTTAACATAATCTTCTGCTGTTTCAGAAGTCACTTAGCATCTCACTGAGAGGTGAGTGCTTTCTGCAAAGTATTTGCACCTCCAGCTGATCTCTTTCCACTTTGTTGAGTAACTTTCTCAAGTCACACTCTTAAATAGAATTGCTACACCTTCTTAACTAGAACTTTTACATCTTATTGAGAAGAGAATCCCATTTAAGTTTTTATTGGGAGCTTTCAACTTTGCCTTTTAGACTTGCTCTTTTGACTACTATACTTCTGAGAACGTATTTGCAGTTTTATTAAAGCGTATAATCCAGCTCTGGGTTTATTAATTTCAAGAAACATTATTCCAAAACTGTTTTTGTTTTATCCAGTTTTGTCATAACCCTTGAGAAGCAGGTGAGGGATAGAGCAGAATTGCCAAAGAGGAAAATTTGGATCACTTTGCAGGTTTCTTCCTGCTTAATGACAAGAACTTACTTTTGAGTTCCCTCACATATGTTCATAGGTTCAATATAAAATATTTTGGAGTTTCAATTTGAAATGCAAATCACCTTATATAGAGAAAAAGCATTCTGTAGAGTTTGGTTATTCTTGCTTCTGATGTTTCTTTCCTTTTTCAGGTTGCTCCCATGTCTGTTTATGCCTGCCTTGGTAGTGATGCTGCTGCCATCCGTGACGCCTTCCTCACCCGCCTGCAGAGCAAGATTGAGGACATGCGCATTAAGGTCATGATACTGGAGTTCCTCACAGTTGCGGTGGAGACACAACCTGGGCTCATTGAGCTGTTCCTGAACTTGGAAGTGAGGGACGGCAGTGATGGATCAAAGGTAGGATAGCAGATACTTGCGCAGGGACTCACTAGTCTTTTCTTGTAGCTTTCATAACAGTCTTATGGCACTAGGCTCTAAAATCTGATAATTCTTACATGTAACCCAATGTGCTGAATGTAAAGATAAATGCAGCTTGTGCTTGCAGTTAATGGGTGTGCTGCTATCCCAGTTTCACTTTTCCCTATAACCAAAGAGAAACTTTCCCCAATGTTTCAAGGCAGATACTAAATTAGCATAAGAATATCTGCTGAGTCAGACCAAAGATCCCTGTGGCCCTCTCTCTTGACTCTGACAGTGGCCAGTCACTGAGAAGGCTGAAGGCTGAGGTACAATGGACAATACCAGTTTTCCAGAATACTCACTCTGGTGCTTTGCAGTTCAAGGTTGTCTTGGGTTGGGACTTTCTGAAGACACTTGATCTTACAAAGTCTTAACATAGCTTATTTACTCCTCTAAAAATATTTTTTTCCTCTCCTGTGTTATGACTACTTTCCTTGCAGTCTTATACAGTATATATGATGGCATCATGTATTTAAGATTTATTTGTCTGTGTATTGTTCGAGTGGAAGCAAGCACATTCTGCCTGAATAGGTGCCTACACAGTGGTTCTGTGGCGACGTAACTTCTCTTGTTTCGTCTTGCTTTAGGAATTCAGTTTAGGGGAGTGGAGTTGCCTCCAAGTAGTCTTAGAGCTGATAGACTCCAAACAGCAGGAGAGGTACTGGTGCCCTCCGCTGCTGCACCGTGCTGCCATTGCCTTCCTGCATGCTCTGTGGCAGGACCGGCGAGACAGCGCCATGCTAGTTCTGAGGACAAAGTGAGTTGTTGTTTTTCTACAATGCATTTTCTTTCCTTTTTCCCCAAACACTTTTTCTTTGGTTCAGCAGACTTTTCAGGGACATTTGCATCTTAGTCTTTGTGTGCCCTGGTAAGGGTATGCAGTGTCTCTTTGAAATTAGTCTCTTGGGAAAGAAGACGAGAAGCCCATGTGTGCTTGTTCAGAAGCAAATACATTTTATTCTGTTTCTTTTATACAAAGCTATATGAGCTTGTATTTACCAAAGCATGTTTTCTATGAAGTTTGGAATGGTCAAAATGCTGCTAGGCATGTGGTGTGGGGGAGAGAACTCATTTTACTTCTGTGTATATCTTTTAGGCCAAAGTTTTGGGAAAATTTAACCAATCCCCTCTTTGGGACCCTTCCTCCACCTTCAGAATCATCAGAGGTGAGTTACATCCAAACAAAATGAAGGTAGTTACCTACTTCTCAGAAAAGGTTTCTAAGTGGTGTATGTGATTCTTCCCTCTGCTTGCTGTTTTCTAAAAGGAAGTATGATCAAGTGGTTTAAACACAGGCAGGAGATAAAGTGAATGCTTTCTGGCTTTGCAGAGACTGTATGGCCATGAGCTATCTTTTGAAATTCTCTGGTCTTTATTCATATGTGAAACAAAAATAGATGTTACCTAGCATCTGCGGTAACACTTACTCTTTGGAAGATGTGCTGTCGGTAGTGTATCCATACTATACCTCGTGTGCTGTTTGGCAAAAGAAAATCTGCCTTTCCCCCCCCCCCTCCCCCAGCATAGCTCAGGCTGACTGGTATCCCAGAGGAATCGATTAGGTGGTTCTTGTTCTTCCTTTCTGCAGGAGTTTTCCCCTTCATTATGAAAGTCCTGTGCTCTCACTCAGAGTGCTGCTTTGAACGCAGCATTCTTTCCTCATTATCACCAGTGCATGATCAAATGACATAACTGGTGCTGTCATGGGAGAAACAAGTCTCCTGCAAAACTGAGTATCAGTCTCTGCGAGCAGATGGGTAGGAGTAAATCAGAATTCCACTCAACCTGTGCATCTACGTGCTCAAATTCTGCTTTTTTTTTTGTCTTTATAGCTCAGCGTCTTGGATACGTGTGCCTTAATCATGAAAATCATCTGTTTGGAGATCTACTATGTTGTCAAGTGAGTCTTTGGTAGTCTCTCCTTCGTCCCTGTAGTTGTCAATTATCTAAACTTTGTGTGTTAAATCTTGATAGACCACACAGGCTTTGAGGGACAAAGTACACGTAATCCTGTGAAAATACAGGAGGAACAGTGATTTATAAACAAATCACAAATGTGCATTTGAGTTTTTTGCAATCACCAATTGCAGAAAGAGATGTTACAGTCTTTTTGCAGCCTGTAGGTGAGAGTGTTAGTATTTTCCTTGTATCCTGGAATGAGAATATACAGTATTTATTGCTGAATATCATTTTAGTAGTTTTCTTCCACTCATTTGGTTTTCCTGAACGTAACTGCCCTTCAGTATGTTGAAAAGTCAGGATTAACTAAAATCTCTGCTTAAAAAAAAAAAATCATAGATTTTCTTCAAGGATCATGTTTTTCCTTCACATTTGATGCAAAAAGTGGGATTCCCTGCACAGGTCTAATATGTGGAATAACCTTCACTTGCAAGCTGTGTCCTTCGCTTTCCCACCTGAATCTCAGAAGAAGTATCTTTTCTGACCAAAGAATAAATGAAGATAACTTCTCCTCTTGATTTGGTCAGGGGCTCACTGGATCAGTCCCTGAAAGACACGCTGAAGAATTTCTCCACCAAAAAACGCTTTGCCTATTGGTCAGAATATGTGAAGTTACTGGCATATCACGTGGCAGAGACAGAGGGCAGCAGCTGTGCCTCCATGACAGAGTATCAGATGCTCATCTCGGCCTGGCGGATGCTGCTGATAATCTCTACTAGCCATGTAAGAGCTACCTCTTATCTTTCATGATAATCTGAAATTAACATTTTCAGTAATACATTGTCAGCTTCTCAGGGCCAGCTAAGCCATAATGAAGAATTCACTGGTTTTTCTTTCAATTTTCTTGTATACGTGCTTACAACACAAGCTGGGTCGAGCATGGTACAAGAGGTTAGAGTAGACAGTGTTTTGGTGTTTGATCAAAATGAGCATATTGTCTGTCTGAGCAGAGGAGGGAGGTAGTAGGTAATTTTTGTAGCAATTTTAAGTAATTCTGTAATCCTGAAGAGATTTTGCTGAGTCAAGTGAGGCAGGGGTGCACCATTAGGGAAATCAGTCATTGCTGACTTTTTGTCAACTGTTAGTATAATACTTCAGTGGTTTCTGTAAAACCGCATTATTCAGCAGCTATAAAATTTGGTGGATTCTTAAAGTAACAAGTTAAAACTGTAGATTGATGTTGGACTGCTAAGAAGGTGCATCTTTTGTTGTGCTTGGTTGATCTGTGTCTTTGTGGATCTTAGGCGGATATAATGCATCTGACTGATTCTGCAGTTCATCAGCAATTGTTTCTGGATGTGCTAGATGGGACCAAGGTTTTGGTAGGTGCTGCTTCCTGTCAGTTCTTTAATTTCCCAATTGCTCATCTATGAGGAGTGCTATTTCTGCAGCTGCTTGCCATCATAGGTTTTTTTAGATCCTGTGAAATTGGGCTGAAACAAAGTCTCTCTCCCTGCATTGATGAGCTGCTTATAAAACTTTAGTTTGTACGTGTCATTCTTGTCATCACTGAGTGACCCCGCAGAGGGTCCTGGCTCTGGTCCCCTCGATGCTGATAGCTGTTGAAGAACAGACCTGGTCATTTGGTGGTGGTGCTTGGGCTGGGGGTTTCTTAAGTGTTCTTACAGTGACTATTGCAACTGTAACTCTTGCAGTATTTCTTCTTAGCTTCTAGTTCCCGTGTCAGTCTCCTGTCTGCAGCTGGGGTCTATGCTGTGTACCCTTCTTCTGATTCTGCTCAAACAGTGGAAGAGGTAGGTATTTTGTTTGGATAATTATTAGTGACTGCTAAATATGAAAACTTGGGACATGATGTTTAAGTGTTTTACTCGTGAGATTCCCATAGTGATTTGGGGCGGAAACTGAAGCTTTATCATAGAATTCTCTTTTGGGATGGCAAATGTCTGTAGGTTGTTGCTGAAATCTCTTCTAACAATACATTTATGGTTTGGCTTCCTGCTTGCTGGTGAAAAGTGTATCAAAAAAAGCTGTTGTGATGATCAGTCCTGCATTCTTACTGTACTGTGCAATGTCTTTAGTGAGATGCAGGTGGTGACTTAAAGTTTACTTGGAAGAACTGCTTTTATTTGTGTGGATCATATAACTTATGATCCGCACAGCTCAGTCAAGCCAGTATATTTATTGAGGGATCTTGTCTAATCTGAAGAGCTCTCCCTTTTTGTTGTCAGCGAGTTGGGTTCTGTGGATAAAATCATAAACTCCTTGACGCAGATTCTGGAGGGAGTACTACAGGCAGATCAGCAGATGATGGAGAAAACCAAAGCCAAAGTGTTCTCAGCTCTTATCACTGTGCTGCAAATGAAGGAGATGAAAGGTGAGGTGGTGTATGTACAAGTGTCAAGAGCAGGGCTGGCATGGCTGAATACACCCTAACATTCTAGCGTTTCCAAGATAAAAATGTACATGTTGTTAGTAGGAGTACAGGATGCTGAATATAGTCACCAGCCTGTGGGACTTCTCTACGTTTTTCTTCTTTTAGCTAGTTTTAGGAAGAGATGAAGTTTATCGTTCACAGTATGTGTATGTCTTCCATTTTCTTGTCTTTCCCTTACAATAACCTCTATGTTTGACCAGTTTGATAGAGTAAGATAGGGTTCCCATGTGTTTTTGAAAATAGCTCAGCAGGTGTGAGAGGGATACCCTAGTAAGGCCATCTCACAGAGTGGCTGTAGAGCTTAGATTCTGAGATCAACTTCTAGTCAGATGGCAAAAGACCCAAACACAAGAAAGTCTTCTGAGGGTACATTTTGTTACAAACCAGAGAACATAGTCTGGTCATTCCTCCTGTCACTGGTGGGGCATCTTACATTGCAGTAGGACTTGAAGACCCTCAGTGGAATCTGGGCGGTACTTGTGCAACACGTACAGAGGCAGCTGTGGTGTTGAGAGTCATATCAGCTTGCTTGTCTGTGTAGTTCTTGTCCCACTGCTTGGGCTCTGCAAAGAGGGTTGAGTTGTTCTTAAATGTTCTTCTTTGTTGTGGAGTTTGAGTTTCCAGTCACACTGGTAAAAGATGGTGCAATCTATTATAAAAGTTTTGGTGAGAATGTAGTATTTATATGGACTCACAGAACATAGACTGCACCCGCTGGCCAGTACCAGCAATCTTGAGAAATGGGTAGGAAGTGCTGCAGTGAGCAGTTATGGAATAATCTGTCCATAGTACTACTTGATTTGTGCCTTGAAATGTCATGGGTTTATATGACTTCTTGGGAAAACAACATGTTTTTATTATCCAGACAACCATCTAATCCCTTATTATATCCTCCTAGGCTTAATCATCTAACTTAGTCCCAGTTCCTCCCATTCCATTTTGTAGCTTTTGAAATGAAAACAGAGTAAATACTAACTGCAAGAGATGTGTCCCAGTGATGTCAGTTAAACTGGAAACCTAAGTACAAGGATTGTGTGTTAACTGGTGTCTGTTCTGTGTGTCACAGTGAATGAGGTCCCACAGTACTCCCAGCTGGTGTTGAGCGTGTGTGAAACACTCCAAGATGAGGTCATTGCACTCTTTGATCAGACTCGACACAGCCTGACCTTGGGAGATGCTACAGATGACAAGGACAGCATGGAAACAGATGATGCCTCCCGAGTTAAACACAAAGACCAGCGAGACGGGGTAAAGGACCTGTTCATCTGCTTTGCAACCGAGTTTTTTCTCTGTAGACAAAAGTTCCACCTATGTTTGGAACAATTTTCCCTTGCGACTTGTTGGCTTCCAAGGAAGTTTCAGCAGTTGCTATTTCAGAATTACTCCATGTCTTTGCAGCACACATCAGTCTGGGAAATCGGGTGTTGCTCCCTCTCTTTCAGATCTGTTCTAAAACACATTGTCATGATTACTAATACAGCCAGAAGGTGCGTAGAGTGTGATGTGAGGGATACCTGGTGCCTCAGTTTATGATGCTGAGAATGATTGAATTTCAGATTGTGTTAGTAAATGCTTTCAAGGTATTCTTGGTTCCCATGTCAAGCCTATACCTCCTTTTCCTTTCCTTATCACTGCAGGTGTGTGTTCTGGGTCTGCATCTGGCTAAAGAGCTCTGCGAAGTTGATGAAGATGGAGACTACTGGCTACAGATTACTAGGAAAGTCCCTGTGCTTCCTACTATCTTTACCGCTTTGGAGATCAGCCTAAGAGTTAAACAAAACCTTCACTTCACAGAGGCCTCATTACATTTACTGCTGACCTTAGCAAGGACTCAACAGGTGAGAGATGTGGAGAAATGAGAGCATATAGCTATACATTTTTTATAGGAACTGTATATCTCATTATTCTGTCTGTGATGGGGCTGAACAATGATCTGTAGAGGGGTTTTTCAGAGGCTGGCAAGCAGTAGGTCCTGTATGTTCGCCCTGTTTGTCGTGATAAGGGGAGGTCTCGGATGGAAGAGCTGAGCCAGCCAGAGCAGACCTGTAATTTAGAGCAGGCACTTCTGCTGAATGTGTTCTTCTGCACTGCAAATTATCCCCCCCTCGTTAAAACAGCATTGAGGGTTGGAACCAGCTTTCTCATTAGTTGCAATAAAGCATTTTTTATCGATTACAACTTCAACTTTGTGTGGGCCTTTAGGTGAAAGCAAGGTGTTTCCAAAGCCAGCCCTTTTCAAAGATTGTGTATGTACCAAACCAGGTGATGTCAAAATTGAATTCATAGTGCAGTTCTGCAGGTTAAATTTTACTGCAAGAGCAGTGTTTCTTGTCTTGATACTGAATTTTTAACAACATAGAAGAAGTGTGTGTAGGTGAAAGTTGTCTGAAAGGGTTGTGACAGTGTAAAGGATAGAAATATCTAATGCAAAATAAGTCTCTTCAGTCTCAGAGCAGAGAGAGACAAATTTTAAGAGTAGCTTGTTCTGTGTCTTGTAGGGAGCAGCAGCAGTGGCTGGAGCTGGTGTCACGCAGAGTGTCTGCCTGCCCCTCTTGAGCGTGTACCAGCTCAGCACTAACGGAGCCATTCAGGTGGGTGCTACTGCCTTTTGGGTGGGAGCACGCCGGGAGAACTTGCCATGCCCTGCCTTGTGGGCTGGGGTTGGAGCAGAGCCCTCCAGTCTGGGAGCGCAGCAGCCATCCCGAGAGCCTGGAGATTTCTGAAGTAGTGTGAAGGGTTTGTGGCGTGTCACACTCGGCAGCAGTGTAAGTAAGTGGCTTATTTATGTATCTGATTTGTTCAGACATCTGCTTCATCTCGGAAGTCTCTGGATGCCCCCTCTTGGCCTGGGGTCTATCGTCTCTCCATGTCGCTGATGGAACGCCTGCTTAAAACTCTTAGATACAACTTCCTGACGGAAGCACTGGACTTTGTTGGTGTCCATCAAGAGAGGATTCTTCAGGTATCTCACATACTTCCTCTGTGGTGGTTCACTTGGCTTCTGTGTTGCAATAGAAACATGTCAGAAAGTGCAGAAGCACTGAAAAGAGGCTCCTGCCTCAGAAAGATTTACAGTAGAAATAATTCCATAGTGGGAGAAGAAGGGTAGAATATACAAGCCATGCAGTCAGGCAGGGATAATTGTTATGATACTTGTTAGAGCCGGGCAGTCACCATTTGTGCATCCTGTTCACTCTTGGGGTTATCACTTTTCTACAGGTGTTCAATACGCCTGCTCAACACAGTAGCAGAAGTGAGAGTTTGATGGGAACTCACTTTCTGGCTGTCTGCTCTGGAAAGAAAAGGATGAGAGCTGTGCTTGGAGGTGGCTTCAGCTCCGCCTTGCTCAGATAATGAAAATGCTGTGGTCGGGGTTCAGCCGCCATTCGGGTTGGCAAACTCTCGTGTTCTGCAATACTGAAATACCTGCACCGTTTATACCGTGGTGCTGAATTACCTGCATGCTCCCTAGACAAATAGCTCTCTTCTCATATGGCAGCGTAGTTCGTGAAATGTATTGACCTCTGAGTAAATATGAAGTGCTTTGGGTCTGGCCCTTGTGCTTTGTGGCTATGGTCATGAATGCATTTTCTGTCCCTAAGGGCAGATACTCTGCATCTTCAGCTTTTTCTCCTAGAGAAGGGAACGGGCTTTTTGTGATTTAACTGTAATCGCCCTGATTTACTTCACTCTCCTTTACAGTGCCTGAATGCGGTACGGACAGTACAGAGCTTGGCCTGTCTGGAAGAGGCCGATCACACTGTTGGCTTCATTCTTCAGCTCTCGAATTTCACAAAGGAGTGGCATTTCCACCTGCCACAGCTTATGAGGGACATGCAGGTAGGGATCGGGATGCTGCTGTGGATGATACCTTGCCTTGGAGCACAGGGATTTGCATCTGTGTCCTGGTTTTGGCTGGGTAGAATTAATTATCTTCTCAGTAGCTGCTGTGGTTTGGATTTAGTATGAGAAGAATGTTGGTAACACTGATGTTTTCAGTTGCTGCTAAGAAATCAAGGACTTTTCCAGTTTCTGGCATTCAGCGAACGAGCAGGTGTTCAGGAGCTGGGAGGGAGCACGGCCAGGCAGATAGCCCAGCTGGGCAGTGGAAACACTACACACCACAGACGTCGTGCTCAGTTAATGAATGGCGGTCGGCTTGGCGGGGAGGGAGCTCTCTGCTCTCTTGTTTCTGTGAGCTCGAATCCTTTCTTGTCTAGGAATTTGAACTTTTTGGGGGGTTCAGGGTTTGTGGGTTTTTTTTGCGAAATTCTCAAAAATTCTCATGTTTGACGTTCCATGATTGCTGCTCAGGGACTGGCTGTGGATCAGTGATCAGGTAGTGAGAAAAATGTTATCGTATATAGTTTGTTTCGCATATTCATTATTATCTATTATTAGTAGTAGTAGTATTTCCTTTGTTGTCTTATTAAACTGTCTTTATCTAACCCACAAGTTTCCCCTTTTGTCCATTCTCCTTCCCATCCCGCTGGAGGGAAGAGGAGGGGTGAGCGAGCGGCTGTCTAGTGCTTGGCTGCCGGGTTAAACTGTGACAGTGTGTCAAGAGAAAATGGCACTGTGTCACGTTTTTGTTGCTGCTCTTTCAGTAGGAAATTTTGCTGAAGTCATTTAAATGTCTGTTCTGTCAGTACCTTGACTGCATTGAGTGAGGAAAGGTAACTGTTGTGAGACACATGTGGTAGCTTGGAAAAATAACTTAGGGAATTCAATGTCTTGCTCTTGGTTCTCAGTGCCAGGTGACTCCAAGAAAATACTAGGAAATCAGGAGACTGCATTGATCCTTCATGATCACAGTGTTCTGTTTAACTGGATTTTCTAGCTTCCACCAATGGTAGTGAATATTGAGTTTTGAGCTTTTAAGATATTTCTCCCTCACCTTATTTATTTCAGGTGAATCTGTGTTACCTGTGTCAGGCCTGTACCTCCCTCCTGCACAGCCGCAAAATGCTCCAGCACTACCTGCAGGTGAGGCTGGGGACCCTAAACCCAACTGTAAGTTAGGAGTGTTGCACGCCTGTGCTCCCTGTTAAAAGGCAAATACTGTTCAATATCTGGGCTCCTGGATATCGAGTTGATTGTCGGTAATCCTAGCGGTGATTATTGACAATTGTCAATAGTTAGGATTTGCATTTCTCCACAGCAAAAAAAATGTGCGAAGAGTAGTCTGGACTCTAAAAACTCTGGACTGTGTAAAGCCAGTCCTAGAGAAACAGCAGCCTGTGTTTGAATGGTGCTGTTACCATTTTCTAGCTTGCTGCGCTGCAGCAAGAAGGCTGCATTGCCGTAGTACCCTGTAGTGCCATTCATTAAGCCACTGTTGACCTGGTGTCCTTGATCTGATGTAATTTGTTCAGGTGAGATGGCTCTTGTTCTTGGGGAATCCATAGACTGATGAGGTGGAGACGATGCATGGCTACTGATGTGTTGGCTGAGGCTTGGTGTGTTGATTAGAGATTCTTTTTCTGGAGTGTGGAATCTAAATAGCCTCTGCAGCTGCCTCCCTGCAATGCAGTGCCTCCCTCGATGCACGCTAAGGCTAGATTCTCTGCTTCTAGCAGGTGACAGACTTTGGGTGCCTTATTTCCTCATTCCTTTTGTTCATAGCAGTTTTTTTTCCTCAAAATATTCGTCTTAGTGCAAAATAGTACTATCTTTTTTTCTTTCTCCACAGACAAAAAATGGCGATTCCCTTCCATCAAGTGTGACTCCACGAGTGCAGCGTAATCCCCAAGCCTCCTCCAAACATCCCAGCCCCGAGTCAGAGGCAGCAGAGCAGAAAGCGCTGCTTACAGTGCAGTACAGCCTCCTGAAAATCCTCAGCAAATCTCTTGCTGCCCTGCGCCATTTCACCCCTGATGTCTGCCAGATCCTCCTCGATCAGGTAGAGCAAGAGGAGAGACGCCGCTCCCTGAAGGGAGGGGTTTTCAGCATTTCGGCTGATGTTCTGGGTGTACGCAGTGAGGCACAGCCTGTCCCGCTTGAGACCCCGACCTCACCGTACATCTGCCTGCTGTCCTGCACAGAGCAGGAGGGCAGGGTGCAGGGGGTTGCCCTTAGGAATCGATGTGAAGGGGAGGCCTGGCTGTATGTGATCTGCACAGCGCTGGGCGCGGGTAACCTCGCTGAGCACACTGATAGCCTGGCTAGGTTCGTGTCCTCAGTATGTCACTCTTCAGAAGAGCCATCCTCTTGTTACCCTCCTGTCGGCTGCTCTCCAAGTTCAGAAAAGGAGGGTTTAATCCTTGATTCTGGAAGTGTCCTGCTGCTGGCTTTTGGATAGGTAACTTGCTTTTCCTCTGCCTCCAGGTCGATAGGCCTAGGCGTTTGAGAAGTCTGGAAACAGTCATTGCTTTAGCTTGCAGCGTGGTGGCAGGTTTGGGAGTTGGGGAAGGCTCATTCATGTGAGGAGAGCCCTGTAGCCTGGTTGGCAGTGCTGTACAGAACGCTCTCTACTGCTCCATCCTTATACCTGAGATCTGGGAAATTATCTCTGTGTTTCTAGCATGATACAGGGACTAGGTATTCCTGTTGCTATGACAATAGCATACTCATGGCCTCAGAGGTCACTCACTCCTCTTCCTGTTTCTCCACAGTCACTGGACCTTGCTGAGTACAACGTGCTCTTCGTGTTGAGTTTCACCACGCCAGCCTTTGATTCGGATGTCGCACCTTCCTTTGGGACCCTCCTCGCCACAGTCAACGTGGCCCTTAACATGCTGGGCGAGGTACCGGCCGTTTCTCTGTGCGGGAGGGCACAGCAGTTGCAGTGATCTGAGAGTGCTCGCTCAGCTGATGCTTTGAAGAGTAGGGGTGTTTCTTCTTTTGTATCTCCTGTCTCTAATGCCTGTCTTTGTTTCCCTTTAAGCTGGATAAGAAGAAGGAACCTTTCCCTCAGGCTGCAGGGCTGAATATGCAAGAGGGAACCAAAACCCTCAAGTAAGTTTTGAGCTGTTTGATTTAGTCACGGCCAAGGAGAGAACCTAATGCTCCTCAGACCAGAACTGAGGTTTACAGGCATCCATGTAGCTTCGGAGCTGCTCGCTCTGAATGCAGGGAGTTCAGATAGCCCATCAGAAGCTCTCCAAAGCAAGCAGGGATTTTTTGGGAGGGTGGATGAAGCCATCCCATCCTAAGATGCAGTGTAGAGAGTTGTTTGATGCTTATTTATCAGTACACTGAAACCAGACTTCCCTGACGGCCAGCAGGAGTTTCTGCTCAGCTGACCATAGCTTTTGGGTATTGCTGCTTGAGCAGAATGTGGACGGTAACAGCGTTCCCTCGTGTGTACCCTGCGTGTGTGTGGTCTTTGTAGGAGCATTTGACCTTGAAACTAGAGCGTGCTGACCTTTTTGGCTCCTGCTGATGGGTGTTTCTTTGCACAGGTCTCTGCTTATGTTTACAATGGAAAACTGTTTCTACCTGCTCATCTCCCAGGCCGTTCGGTACTTGAGGGACCCAGCTGTGCACCCCCGTGATAAGCAGCGGATGAAGCAGGAGCTCAGCTCTGAGCTGGTAAGCAGCCTCTACCGTCCTTTCTCGCTGTTCGGTGTAGACATGCCTCGTGGGACGAGGTCGTTTGTCTCTGCCTGCCCAGCAGAGCTGGCTCCCCGCGTGAGTCAGCAGCCGTAGGCATCCCGGGCTGTACGTCCTGCTGCTTGTCCGTGTGCCACCGGCACTTCGCTGGGCAGGGAGAGGCGTGTGTTTGAAGAAGCTGACTTGTTCCACGCCTCTAATTTCAGAGTACCCTGCTCTCCAGCCTGTCTCGTTACTTCCGCCGTGGTGGCCCCTCGTCACCTGCCAGCGGGGTTCTTCCCTCCCAAGGAAAGTCTGCCTCCAAGCTGGGTCCCGAGGGGCAGGAGCCTTTGTTTCAGCTGGTGCAGGCCTTTGTCCGGCACGTGCAGAGATAGATCCTGTCCTGCCCCTGCCTCCCGTTTCAGGACTTGCAGCAGAATGATTCATGTCCACTGCAGAAGGCATCACCTTTGGCAGAGCTCGTAACAAGGACTGGGAAAAGGAGGGAGGCCTGGTGTGTGGGCAGTGCTGTAAACCGAGCCGTAACATCAGCAGCGAGATCCCGTTGAACTCTTGCAGCCCAGCGGCAGAGTGAATGTAAGGAGAGCCGAGAGCGGCTGTTGAGCGATCAGCCCACGTGCGCAGCCTGCCCGCTCCGCCTGCTAGAGCATCCCGGCTGGGTACAAGCGCTGAGCAGTCAAAACCTTTATTTTTATAGCTTGTACCTCAGCTGGGGAAGCTGTGGCTGGATGGAGAGAGGAGACAAACTTTCCGCTGGGCATTAACTCTGCTCTTAACACAAGGTGCGGTCTGCCTCTCCCTCGCAGTCAGAGTCCAGCTAAGGCACAACCAAGGGATCAGCCAGCAATTCAGAGACCATCTTTCTACTGCTATTTTTGTACGGAATGGTTCCAGGCGAGATGGTGTATGTGTGCTCACGCCTTCCCTTCACCCTGCAGTCTGTGTGTTGTGTGTGTTTCTGAAGAGCAAGACCTCACTCAAGGTTTTTAAGTCAAAATTCCATTGCTCCAGTCTTGCAGTTTTTTGTAACTGTTCCCTATTTATACGGATATTAAAACCTTTATAGACAGCAGCTGGGTTCGTGGTTTGGTGTTGGACATAGCAGCCTGCAGCACCAACTCTGCATCTGCTGCGTAGTTCTGCTGGGCTGAAGCCCCAGCTGACAGTGGTGCGAGTTGTGGCGTGGGAGTGACGATCCGGGTGCCGTTTGAAGCGATTACAGTCCAGGGTTGATTCCCTCGGCTTCCCCACACCCACTCCCTTTCTCTTCCTCTCATGTCGGGGAACTCGTAGGAGGTTTTAAACGAGCATCACTATAAAATACTCCTCGGGAGTGATTCTTCTGCACATGGTGGCGGGACCATGCGCACGCATCACTCTCTGCGCAGGTCCTGCCTGTTGCAGCGGCCGGGGAGGGCGCAGGCCCCAGCTGGCAGACGGACGCTGGCTGCAGAGAAGTGCGTCGTGCGGCTTTCGCACTCTCAGGTAGATCAGCCAACTCTTTAAGGTTCTGAGGCTCAGTGTGGTGGAGACACTAAGAGAAGGTCAGTGACTATTGCTTACAATAAAGCCTGAAATCTAGACAGACTTTTCTAAGGTAAGAAATCAAATTTCAGTGTAGCTGTGAGCTAGTAACCTACTAATTCTTTCCTAAAGAGACACTTGATTGCTTTACCAGTCAGAATGTCTTTAATCTCAATGGTTTTAAGAGGCTTAGGTGAGAAAATTAGATTATGTTGCTTTGAGTTTGGGTTTTTTCCTTGTAAGCTGAAGCCATGGTGATATCCTAGCACACTTGTTTGATCCAGTTTTACTTGCCTGGCAGCTCTGGAGAGATCTGAACTAACTGGCTGGAGCAAAGTGCTCTGAAAGTAGAAGGGTGAGGGGCTTGATTACCTTCCAAAAGCACTGGTGAGTGAGCGGCTGGGACAGGGAAGGAGGTGGTGTGACAGTCCCAAGCCTGATCCTGTTTAGATGGGGTCACCTGTAACTGTTAATGCCTTCTGCTGCAGGGAACTATGAGGGCGAACATGGAAAAGGGACGGTGAAGCACTCAGCAGAGCAGATTGCAAATCGGTGACGGGTGGCTGGGGGGAGTGGAAGTAAAACCAGAATTCCGTACATCTAAGCAAGTTCAGCAGTGCTCAGGACTGTTACTTGATAGCTCTTGTTGGTGTCTTTCCTTTTGTTACAGCTTTTGAAGTTACACACAGTGTGCTAATCACTTAGTAGTGTTCACCAAGAATGGACAGAATGAGAATTTAGGGGGAAGTAATACGCTCTTTGAAGTATTTACTCAGGCGCTAGAGTGAGAGTTTCTGGTGCTAGGCAGGAGTCCTTGGTGCTGACAGCAAAAAACAGTGGACGCTGTTGGTCACGCCTGTGTTTTAGAGCTGTAGCTTCACTCGACAGCAGCGTTTCAGCCCTGAACTGTACCTGTATCTGCCCCTCAGCCAGAGGGGCGTGGAAGAGCCTTCAGCCCAGGGCAGCTCCCCAGGACATCTGCAGAGCGGCAGCACGGAGTGCCGGCTGTCTGCAGAGCGCCAGGCAGAAGCAGCGCTCGATTTTCCACACGCTCATTTCTAATGCAGAGGGAAGGGAGCGCTGCTGCCGCGAGCAGACTTCCTTCTGCCTGTTCTGAGGGAAGAGACACCATTTTCTGGTTCATTAAGCTGCTGCTGTTTTTACTAAGGCTGTTCATCCTCTTTCCTTAATGCACCAGGGAGAGGAGTAACAAGGAAACAGGGATGTCGCTGGCTTGCGGGAAAGGCAGACAGACTGGAAGGTGGAAGGAAAACAGGCAGGGGTGGATCTACAGAAGGGTAGGTCTGTGCTAGTGGAAATCATAGCAATCACAAGACTAAAACAGTGGCATGATGTGATTTCGCCATTCTCTTTCATTAGAGTTTAACGGCAGAAAAACTGAGTGCTGTTGCTACCCTACAGAGCATTTCAACAGCTGCTTTTCCAGGAGTTCTTCCCAAGCTGGGTGCTAGGGAGAAGGCTTTACGATTCTAAGTTAGCAGCAGATCCAGTTTCCATAACAACAACAAAAAGTCTGTTAGATCTAGAGTAGCATTTGCAGTCTCTCAGCAGCTGAAGTCCCACTGCTGCTCTATTTCTGCTTCAGATTAAGGAGGAGCTGCTGTTTCTTACGAGTTCCTGAACCTGTAGTACAACCGAGATGTGTCATCAGGGAAAGGAACTGCAAGACATCAACAACCTTACGGCATGTTGGGAGTTTCAGCTGGGACAGGAAGGATTCTTAGCTTTGTTTTGCTTTTACACCTGGCTTCCAGGGCTGGGAGAGCAGAGCGGCGCAGCTCCCGCCCCAGCTGCCCCCTTTGCCTCCCTGCCACGCGGCTGGAGAGCCGGAGCAGCCCCGAGCCCGCAAGAGACGCTGAGGCCAGAGGTCAGGCAGTTCGTTTATTGGCAAATAAGTGCTGAAAACCATGAGCCCTACAGACACAGGTGCTCAGTGCCCTGTTACATTAGAGTGGTCACAATACCATAGGGGAAAGTGCAAAAGATCAATAAACAAGCAAAGTTAGTTCTGACATACCAAGGGGAAGGCTGTGAACGGGGAGCTTGGTGCAGGTGAGTTTCTCTTCCATCCAGCTTGAGTGGAAAACTGGTTACACAGCAGTGGAAGTCCCTCAGGTGAGCTCTGGCTAAAAAGCTCGTTATAGGCTTACGAGGCTTATGCACCGAGCGCTCCCTTTGAGCTCAACCACCGCGTGCATCGGGGCAGCCTGGGTTGTTCGGTGTGTGCGTGGCCAAGAGCAGCTCACTGCTGGAGGGAACAGCAAGGGGGGCCATCCCTGACGGGAGTAGGATGCACCAAGTCTGTTCACTGCTGAGATGGGAGGGGAAGCAGTAGTGAAATCGGTGATCTAGGGTGAAATTAAAGTCAGGCTAAAACATGCCTGGGACAGACACACCGAAAGAAAAGCCTGGACAATTAACACAGGGAGCAAAGCTTGTAAAAAGGCTTGTAAACTCTTTGCAGTCCAAGAGCAGTTTCTCAGAGGAAATGCAAGCAAGATGCATGGTCCCTTGCACCGAGGTTTGATTTTCGACTTACAGGCCCTACGTTGTTAGGTTGGTCTTCACAAAGAAATTTCCTTCCAGCTTCAGAGGACAGCTCTAGGCTGAAGCCATCAGGCACCACAACAGCAAGCACAGCTCTCGGAGAGCCTCATGTTACTGTTCTCCCGCGGGTGGGCAAGGTGGGTGGGTTGAACCGGCTCTTAATTCTTAAATTCAGCTTCCTTGCCTTAAGAGCTAGAACACATCAGGGGGGTTGTGTGGGACCCTTCCCCATGGGAATGCTTGGTGGTTTGACTTGGGCAATTCTACTGCTGAAGAACAGCGAGGACAGGAGGGGCAGACGGGCACTGACCCACAGCGGACAGGAGGGAAGTGCAGCTTAAACTCTGTGAGCAGCTGCCGAGGGAGACAGCTTGCTGGCCCCGGGAAAGCCCCTGCGATAAACAGGGCTAGAGGAGGGTAGAAAAAGTAATCGGGGAATCTTGCGCCATCAAGACTAACCTCAAAGCAGGCTGCACTGGTAGTTAACGAGTTCAGCCTTGGGTGCCATCAGCCCTTTCCCAAAACCTTGCTGTAACAGTTTTACCACTTCTTTCCCACAATTCCCGTATTAGCAATGGAGTGTCAGCCCTGGAGAGAGCAATGGTCTCGGATGAAGAAATCCGCATTAGAAGTGCCAGGAGATGAGGGGTGCATTCTGCTTGTACATTCTTCTTCCTGGAAACGTTTAACTTAACAGTTCCAAGTAAGTGACAGGAACTTTCCCTTTCTGGTTGCCTCTTTCCCCTATGAGCCAGTCTGGATCCATGCCTGGCAGGCTGTACACCGTGATCATCTGGGGAGAGAAGACAGCATTAGGCAGGACCTTCCCCTGCAAACAGAGCCAAGAAGTTCAGCCAGATGGGTACTGAAAGAACAGGCAGTTAATTCCCCAAGTTCATTTAGCAGGCATCCATGCCCTTTCACAGAATCACAGAATCACAGAATAGTAGGGTTTGGAAGGGACCTCTGTGGGTCATCTAGTCCAACCCTCCTGCCGAAGCAGGGTCACCTACAGCAAGCTGCACAGGACCTTGTCCAGGCGGGTCTTGAATATCTCCAGAGAAGGAGACTCCACAACCTCCCTGGGCAGCCTGTTCCAGTGCTCCATCACCCTCAGAGGGAAGAAGTTCTTCCTCATGTTCAGACGGAACTTCCTGTGCATTTCCTGGGAGTGACCTGCGGTTTCAACAGAAGATCCACAGAAACCTGCCCAATGATGTCCCTGTTGCCTTTGCATTCTCCAAAATGACTTCAGGTATTTTTGCATACAGGGTGGCATGATATTGCTACGTCATCCTCTCTGAATACACAAGTTCAGTCTCGTCAACAAAAGAGTTTGCAGCTTGCTGGATTTCCTTTTTTTCCCCGCATGGTTAGACCAAGCCTCCAGCCAGTAGCTTATGCCATTGCTCTCAGCTAAGGTCGCTGTATTTGAGGGGCACCATGAAGATACCAAGTACTGGGGTATTTTGTTAGCTGGGTACAGCTCAGCTCCAACAGGAATAGAAAAGTTATTGGGGGTGATATTCTTAAATAGCAAATGGCCACGAGCACAAGCTCACTGCAACTCAGTGGATACTGGAGTCAAGCAAAAGACCCAGCAGTTCTGTAAAACTGGGTTTTTAGGGGCAGGAAAAGTAACCAAGACCTTGCTGAGCATGCAGTGGGCTGCTAGGCAGTCACCACAAAATTCAACGCAAAGGAGAGCTACCAACCTCATCTGCAAGAAGTGCCAGCTCAGTGCTGTCAGCTGCTTCGTAATCATAGAGGACTCTGGCCTTCCGTGTCCCGCTGGCAGGAGGCTTGACTTCATTTGGGTTCAGTACGCTCTCTGCCACGGTGCTGGGCACCCCAACAATCGTGGGCACAACTGGAATAGTAGGCACAGCAGGGAGAGAGGCAGCAGCAACAGCTGGAGGAGAGGTAGCAGCTGGGGGCGATGTGGATTCTGCGTTGCCTACAAATGTGCCTGAAAATCTTACACAGGAGAAAAAAGCGGAGTTCAGTAAGGCTCTAATGTGAGGAACCAAGAAAGAGCTCTTCCTTTCAGTAGTTACACTGCAGAGATGATGCCTAAGTGTTCTACACCACCCTTCCAGTAGGGAAATGCCCTCGGTTCTCAGCTGCTGCAACCATGCAACAGGTGATATTTGTCTGCTTATTTTTCTTGCACTGCCCTGTTACAGGAGCAGCACCTAACTTTCGGAGCACGAGATGCAAGCGTGGCACTAGAGGAGGGTCTGGGCAGGTGCTATTCTTGGCTCTGCAGCTGTTTTGCTGGTCCATTGTACTGTGTCCTTGCCCTGCTCTCATGTGGTCTGTGTTATCCATTTAGTCTGCTAAAGGGACAGTCACTGTTAAACTGGAGGCCACACCTAGAGGCTCCCAGGCATTCTGGGCTCTCTAGACGGAGGCAGGAATGGAGCTCGGTCTCGTTTATCTGTAGGATACGCCTCTCTGCACTAAGGGAGTGCAGCTCTGGCCCTTGCTGGCCTCTGTAGCGAGTCCACAGAGACACCAGAGTTTGGCTGAGGTGGGGAGCTCTTAGAGTTAGTCGCGTGCAACATCCTACTTACATTTCTCCTTTGGAGCTGCCAGCATGGAAAAGAATGGAACAGGAGTAGTGAGTGATGGCGCAGAGGCAACAGCCCTTCCTGGGTCAGGCCGCTGCACTGGTGTGACAAGTTAACAGACAGCCCAGCCCTGCTGCGCCCCCGGGATGTGCAGCCAGCAGCACCGAGTCGGTTACTGCTGCAGCTGAGCACGCTCAGGCTTGCTGCTTGGCAACAGGAATTTGTCTCCCATGCGATTCAACTAATTTAGAGGAAGAATGTTTGAACTCTCATGGCCATTGTGCTTTGAGATAAACGTATAAAACCCAGATGAATCCAAATGGCAAAGCCTGCTCTAAACGAACTACCACCAGGATTGGTCACCATTCTGTAAGCTCAGAAGCTCTGTCAGAGCTCGGAGGGGGCTTTAAAACTTCTGCCCAATGTTATGATGTGGGCTGGGGAAGGAGAAGGCCTGAGCTAGGGGTGGCCAGGAGTAACCCTCCGAGCAGTAAAAGCAGTCTCCTCTCACCTGCCCAGTTGCTTCTGCAGGTCCACCATGTATTGGTAACACTGAGCATAGTAGTTGGTCTGAGACTCCACAAACTCGTGGAGACAGCGAAGATGATTCACCTGGAGGGAGAAGGACCATAAGCTGCTCTGTGAGTTGGCTGCCAGGCACGGGAACCCACTTCCTGTAGCTACTACCTACCCCCACGGGAAGCAGGCTTGTGCAGGCCAGTATTTAAAAGAGTTACTTGGTTGGCTTGAGTACACTCATTTGTTAAGCTTGGGAATGCTGCACAGGCCCAAGGGTGATCTCAGCAACAAGGCTGCTCCTGGCATGCTAGCCATGCCCATGTGGCTCATCCACAGCTCTGGTGAGGGAAGAACAAGGTTTTTCTGGCTCAGAAGCACTCTGAGGACTGCAGAACTGCAGGTGTCACAGTGGCACTGCCTGCACATGCTTTGTTATGCTTTTAGTTTGCACTCTCCAGGTTTTCCAAGGAGGTTGCTGTAGCCTCCAGATTTATGACCCCATCCACCTCTGCTCCCAAAGCAGGGCTCCAGCCTCCTCTCCGCATTCTTCGAGAAAGGAGCTGAGTCCTTGTAGTCCCTGCCACCCCCCAGTTACCTCGGAAGACTCACATGTGTGCTGCTGATCCCCTCCAGCAGGAGACGTGTCACCTCTGCCTGACGATCAAACTCGGTCTGCGTGAGCCTCAGCTCTTGTTCTGCCTGGAAAACAGGACGGGGTGTTCAACACAGCACAAGGCAAAGGCCCCTGTCCTGCCTCTGCCAGGGAGAGGCAACACCCACCTCCTCCACCCCCCCTCCCCCCTTTTGCCACAGAGACAAGTGTGCTGCTGTAGGTAGGATCCACACTGTGTGACACTGAACATCAGGCACAAGATGCCCTGCGCTGGGAGGCCAGAGGCCTCTGGCTGTACGTCAGCTCGATTCCTGCTTGATCCAACGCTGGATCACTGCAGGTCATGGAATGACCACTCAAGACTGACGCATCAAGCTAGGAAGTTCCTAATCCCACGAGACTAGGACATGAAGATGGGGAGGCTTTGTTAATCCTGAGGTGTGTGGAAAGCCAGTCCTATGCCAGCACCTGTCCTTTTAACCCCTCCTCTCTAAGCCTACAGGCATAGCGATGTGACAGCCTCCCTGAGCTTCTCTCCAGAAGTGCAACTTTTGCCAGCATCCTTTTTATCAGCAGAGAACAAAGGCTGAGGCCAGGCAGCGTTTACCAAATTGCTGTTACTCAGCTACACCTCTCCGCAACGCAGATGAACATTGCAACCCAACTTCTACCCGAGGCTCTCCTTTGAAGCTAGTTACTTACTTTGAGCTAGGAGGAATTAAACAATGGTTAACAGAAGGCAGCTACGCAGCAGACACTGGGAATTCAAAGGCATACTGGAGAGCCTATTTACCAACCAGATCGACCATCTCTCTCTCTCCCCAGCCAACACGCAGTTTTGCAGTCCCAGAACACCCAGGTGGGTCCTTGTGAAGGGAAGCACCGGAGCAGTCGGCTGCTCTGGTGCCTGCTCTCCGCTCCCTGCTGCCAGAGGGAAAGGGGTGACAAACAGGCACTTTCATTCTCTTTAGCATGCATTATTCCTTAACACCAAGGGGAACAGGCCAGTTCCCTCTTAGGACGTGGCTAAGTGGCTCCTGCACGGCACCAGTTCTGCGACAGAGCTCCTTCTGCTGCTTTGGGAAGGCCCGGATCATTCTGGCGCAGGAGCGACTTGTCTGGAACTGACCCCAGTGAGCTAATCCAGACAGGCTGGTGGTCTCAGAGCAGAGGCCACTTTGCTGGTGTTTCTAAGCAGGGTGACCCCAGGGAGACCCAGACTCCTCAGCAGGGCAAGCTGGAGGAGCTGTTGCGGCGTTACGCCTCTCATCTGGTAACGGCGTTACCAGCAGAGTTGTGCAGCTAAGCTAGAACAAAGAAATGCTTTGACTGTTATTTAATCAGATTTGTCTATTTTAAGCTACAACTGATCTATTTTCTTGCATCCTCTGTATGAAAGGGATTATTTAAAGGAGAAGGGGAAATGTAACAGAAAACACCAGGGCGATGCCTTAGCACCAAGAGACTCTTGCTCCAGTGAGCTGAGCAGGGACTCCAGTAGCAGCAGCGCTACTTGAAGCTTGTGACAGGCAGATCCAGCTCCTTTTGGCACCGCCTGGGATTTGACCTGCTGCCTCTCCTTGCTGGCTCTGAGCAGCTGCAGGATGTAGCTTCCCATAAAGCCAGCACCGGACTGTGACCTGGGGGGTCCCTTCCAGTCTTGTGCTTCTCCAAGACACAGAGAACTTTGAAGTTTACTGACATACCTTGGTCTGTCCAGGCAGGATAGACCAAAGATGGAGGGTAGAGGAACACAGTCTTGCATGCTTATAGCTGACTGCAGTCAGCTTATTTGTCTGACGGACTGAAGGATTAAAAGTACAGGATGAGCTGGTTCAAACACAGCCAGTCTGCTCTGATGCTGCTTTTAGAGCAAGGCAGTAACAGGTTGCTATCATGCACCGCATGCAGGAACGTGCCACTACCACCTTGCGGTTCAGGCTGCAGGCTAACGTCTGCTGGGGGTGTGTGAGGTATGAAAGGCAATGGGATCCCAGAAAGTGTCTCTGGAAGCTCTACACCATGCTGGAGCTCCACACAGAGCTCACCTGCTCTCTTGTCCACCAACAGCCCTCCATCCATCTTTATGGACGAGTCACACCCCCCCTTGGGGAACCCAGAAAATAAACAAGATCTGGGGCACTGCCTCCATGGATCCACTCAGCAGGGTAAGTGCAGCTCACCCAGAGTGAGTCAACTCCACGACAGGCTCCAAACCTCCCGCCCTGCCCTCCTGCCAGAGCTGTTCCCTCCAGCAGCCAAGGCTGTTCACAGGGAAACCCTCTGTCCCTGCTTCAGCTCTGCTCAGAGCTCCTGCTCGGACCCCAGGACAAGCAGGCAAGGGGCTACTAGAGGCTAACGCAGGGCACATGCAAAACTGGAGCAGGCAGGGCCTTTGCCGCAGGAGCAGAGCTGAATCACTTCACAGCACATCACCTCTGCTCCCGCACCGCCAGCGCAGGGCTCTCGGAGTTGTCTTTCATCACACACACACGAACGCACGCCTGGTTTGCCTAGGCAGGCTCTCGCACCGAGGTACAGCCAGCTGGCCCACAGGCAGGCTCTTCCCAAGCCGCTGTCAGAGTCGCGCTGAACTGTTCAGCTGCAGGATCAGGACCGGGGCTGACGGCAGCAGCACCCCACTGCTGCTCCCCGGCATGTGTGCAGGCACACGAGCAGGAGGGCGTACGCAGCACCCCCACCCCCCGACGCCACCAGCACGCCCAGAAGGTTACGAGCACAATTTCAGCTGGGTACTTACTTTTTCCACCTCGTCACTCCAAAGCTGTAGGGGCCACAGAGCAACAGGAAAGGAGATCAGTGTTGGAGGCGTCGAGAAGCACTTGGCATTAACACCAGCTGGCAAGGCCACTCCGTGGACACAGCAGGCCAACTCCAGGGACAAGCTAGCCCTTCACCCAGCAGCAACTGCCAGATCGATGCCCTTCCCCTCATTTTTTACCCTAGAGCTCAGTTTCACAATGGGAGAGCAAGTCCATGCCACCAGAGCCAGCAGCACTCCAGCTCCGCTCCCTGCCAGGGCTGTTACAGCAACTGCATTCAGCGGGCCTCAGGAAGAAAAGTGTTAAGGAGCAGAGTCCTCCGAACAGCAAGGGTTACTTTGCTGAAGCCTGCAGATGTTGGTGTTGAAGGACAGACCTTTTAGGATTGTGGAGAGGCAAGTGAGCTGCTGGAGCTCACGAACAGGGCCGGGGAACTGCCGTGAGCTCAAGCCAGAGAGGCCAGTGCTCCTCACCCCCTGGTCAAGAGAGCTCAGGTTCACGGGATCACAGCCCAGCCAGCCTGCGCTACCAGCAGGTATGGTGAGCTCCAGGAGGGAGGACACAATGGTGGGATGCTGCCTCTGAGCCAGGCAAAACACCATGCTACTCCTTCCTACACTTCTCACTCACAGGGCCACATCTGGGGCAGCACAACACTGCCAGCTGCTTGCTGGGATCTGGCTCCAGAACATGAAACAATTGACAAGAAGTCACGCACAGCGATGGGAAAGGGAGAGAAAGAGGTAGAAAAACACATTGAGCCTTCCCAGAGGTCCTCAGCTTGGCCTTTCCTCAGCAGACAACTACTGCCTCAGCCCTGGCAACATGTAATCACCCGGGAGCAACTGGAATCACGCCAGCCTGCCAGCAACACCCCACATCACGGGGCCAGGGGAGATAGCCTCTGAGGCCCTCAGCTTCGCCCTCTGACACCACCTTTGCCGATGAGGGAAGTTCACCGTAGTGCTGCTGAACCTGCGCTGCAGGCACCTGGCAGCCTCATGCTGGAGGCTGTGGTGTCAGGGGGAGAACACGCTCTGTTTCGACCCAGGGTCTCCCAGCTGAACCTCGCTGAGGTTTGCTCACCAGCAATTGCCCTCAGGTGGGCTGCAGTACCCCCAGGTGCAGAGACAACCTCACCAGGCAATATAAGGAGCACCCACAGGAGCTGCAGTGCTGAAGGAGGAAGGTCATATGTCAGCTCCTTGGTTTGCTGTCTGTTCCAGCCTGCAGCTCAGCTCCTGTTCCATGGTATGTAGCCTGATTGGCGTCTCTTCTTAATCGGGTGCAGTTCTTATAGCTGGTCCCCTTATGATCACAGGCTGTCCCTGTGCTGTGCTCGGTGCGCTGAGGCTGGGTGGTTCCTCTGTTCTTTAGCTGGATGTTTTGTTACTGCAAGTCAGGAACTGGTTCAAATAGGGTCTGGGCAATTTCAGCCACGCGTGGGGATGCGAGGCCCTTCCCTTGCTCCGTCTGAGAGCTCCTGCTCTGGCAGGCAGGCGGTGGGAAGACCCTTACAGGCAGCTGAGGAGCAGGTCCTAGCCTGAACTGCTGCTCTGGCACAAGGCCCCTCTCAGCACACGCTTGTGTTTTTGGAGCAAGGTTTACTACAGTGGCAATGAGAAGCTTTCACTTTGGTCTTCCTACTCAGATGCTGTTGACCATGCTTAAGCCACTTCTGGCCTATTCAGTCGTTGCAGTACCCACTGTATTTGTGGCCAGATTCCTCTTCTGTTGGCCTTGCTGTGCAACCTCCAGCTCTGCCCCTGTGGTGCTCTGGGGCAGTCCAGCTTTGCCCAGATCTATCCCTGGGCTAAGGCACTATGCAGCTCGAGTCAGCAGCATTTCAGATAGCTCCAGCAGCAGAAAAGGCCGTGATCTGCACCCACTCTCCTCCACCCCAGCTCAAGCCAGAGGAACCCTCTTTAAGGCACTTAACGTGTTTGTCTTGGAATCACTCCTAGGAGTACAGCTCATGGCAAGTGGCAGGGTCTGAGAGAAAGGGATATTTAGGCTTGCAACCCACGTACAGCTTCTTACACAAAAACAAAAGGTCAGTGTGGGAGAGAGGAGAAATGGCTCCTCAGCCTCCAACTTGTACAAAACAAGGCAGCTGCTTGTCTCCAGGTGGATCTAATTCCATCTAAGCCCTCCTGTTATGGAAGGGAAAAAGTAAAAGCACCATGTTATCCACCTCTCCAGAAAACAAGAACATAAATTTAGAATCCAAATCAGAGCCCTGCTGAGGGCATATATGGTCCAGGAGAGAGCTGACCTGTTTGCTCACCTGTAAGACAAAGTTGTTACCTGGGCAGAAGCAATCCCTCCCTCCAGAAGGGACCAGAGCTCAACAGCAGCAACCACTGCTCTGTACTCATGCTAAGGCTAAAGTAGCACAAGGATTTTGGCCTGGAAGGAAAGCAGAGCAACAGTATGAAGAGCTCCTACCTTGCTCCAGCGCCTGACCCCTTGGGATGAATGCTGGGATGAGAGAGCTTGTGGCAAAGCAGTCCTGCCTGCACCGAGCTGGGGAGCAGTCTGGGCTCAGCCCGTGCTTTGCTCATTAGAGATGCCAATTGTTATTCAAGTCACCCTTGCTAGTGCAGCCAGACTTCAGGTGGCACTTCAACCACCAGTTGCAACCTCTGAAATGTTTAGTTTTGGAAGCCACAAGGACCGCTGCTGGCTAAGCCAGACTGTTTCCTACAGGCATTCCTGGTAGGAGGCCCTGCTGTGCAACCATCAAACATGGTTAAATGATCAAGGTCAGTGCTGGCTGCTTACCTAGAGCAAGTCAGCCTCCTAGAGCCCTGCTCTAACTGTCCCATAGCATCATCACTGCTGTCAGAGCTTCTCTGCCAGAGCGCTGAAGCAGGACCACTGAACTAGGCAGAGATGTGCCAGGGGAGACACCAGTGGGCCAGTTTCTCTCCTCTGATTCTCCTGGAGCTCAGGTTTAGTCCATTATTGCAATACCAGCACTGTGCTTGGAACAGACCTTTCCAAGCGAGAAGCCAGAGCCCCGGGCTCGCTGCTGCACTAGAAGAGATGGAAACTGAGCAATTGCTACAGCATCAGCATCTTCCTGAGGAGTCTCATCATCAGGCCAGTTACCTACGGAAAGAGTTTTCTACCTTTTGTATAAAGCTATTTCCGATCCCAGCATCGCTCTCCAAGAAGGTCAGGACAGATTCCCCTGGGAACTAACACTGATGCTACCAGCTCAGACATACCTCTTTCTCCAAATGGGATGGGTTACCCATTAACCAAATCCAGCTTGCTTCCATGGTGGTTTTTGTTTGCTAGATGGCTGGAGTGTCCTTTGTCATAGCTACACATCTCTCTCCCCAGCCCTTCCACTCCCAGATTATTCTATTAACAGGCATCAGTGTTGTTCTGAATGCTATTTAGGAAGCAAGATGATCAGTTTTCAACATTTTAACGAGAAATGTGACATTGTGCAATGGGAAGCCATGAACGCAGCACGGAAAGTCAATTGCTTGACCACAGCCACTCAGTGCAACACAGCAGAGATGCAACGGGCTATTCACCCACGCCCAGCGCATCTGACTGAATCACAGCCACCACCAGACAGGCCCCAAGGTGAAAGGAAAAAATTGACCTCTATTTGCAGAATAGACAAGCCTGCACTGTCAGCCTACTGCGTTACTGACACGATGGGTGGCAGAGAGATACTTCCACCTTTGCTTATCTTGACCAGCTACAAAGCCTCTGAGCACTGACACCACAGTACTGATCAGGCAGTCACGCAAATGATGTTGCCAGCGTACAGCTGGAACCATCCAGAAAGGCTAAACTTTGAGATTTTTTTCCTTTCAATTGCTCCACTAGCAATAAAAAACAGTCAGAAGACTCCCACTAGAAATATGGAAACAGACTGGCAGAGAAACGGGAAAGCAAACCAAGCAGCAAAGGTGCCTGACCCTGACCACGCACCTCCACAGGGGTGATCCACATCCTTAAAGCTGAGTTAGAGGAACCCCGGGCAGCCCATGTCACATTAAAATGTTGAAAACAGCAGAGCACTAGGTCTGAGTTTGTCAGGTGAAGAGAGGGGCAGGAAGAGGTTGGAGAGGCAACATCTCGGAGGAGGCAATCTTACCGCTGATGCGCTGGCGGAGAGAACGTAATTACGAGGTCTAGTCTCCTGAAAGTCAGGCACAGCCTGGGGGGGGAATACAGTTTCATGTACAAGTCATGTGGAAGAGTCGATAGGAGTCAGTCGGGCAATGGATGGAAGAAGGGATTAGTGGTTTTCTCCTGTCTGTGCTGGGAGCTTGGTTCAGACTCTGATGGGATGGCAGGAGGGAGGTCTCCCCACAGCCTGGGCAGTGGTGCGTGGAAGCCAGGCCTGGGCAAGAGGAGGTGGACTGGCTTACACAGTCACAGCCGGTACCTGAAGAGCAGCTGTTCCTACTGTCAGAAACTCTGCCTGTACTTACAGCCATCCACTCATACAGCAGCCAGCTGGGGTGGAGATGGGATCGCACAGTCTCAAATCCCTTTCCCATTCTCTTGCAGCCAGCAGGTTGCTCACGTTGTGTTGGCTCAGTACAGTGGGCAGGACCTTCTTTCCCCTTGCTTCTCATCTACAGTCCTAGAAGTGTCCCCGTAGAGGGCCTTGTCCTTACAGTGGGCATATTTACTAGCATCAGAGCATCCTTTCCACAGTGCCTTTTAAAGAAACATCTACTTGTTCTTAGTCTCACCAAGCCTCTGAGCATGTTTCCTCCTAACAGACTCAGATCTGCTATTTTCAGTAAGGGGCATGGCTTAGCCACAGCAGATCTAGTTCAAAGCCTTGCTGTTGCCAAAGTTAGCGTATGAGTTTTCATCCCAGAGGTCAGAAAACCTTCAAGCCACCGTCTCCACAGCTAAACCTCTGCCCTGGGGCAGGAAGACTTAAGCACTCTGGAGGTTTTTCTCTTTGGGAATGCAAGGGATCCAGTCCACCCCCACACAGGTGTGGGCTCACTGACTGTCACACAACATGGTCTCTCTATTCAGCTAAGACTAGGCCTCCTCCTAGGATGGGTGTTGGCTGTAGCATCACCCAAAGAGAAGCCAAACAACTAGTTTACACCAGGACCAACACGCTGGTGTGCCGGATCAGGGCATCCTCCTGGTCAGTCTTTACTGCGCAGTGGTATGCAAGGCTGGGACACAATCCAGCTGTAACCCAGCTATGTTGCTGATCCTCTCAGGCCCCACATTTCCTCTCCCGGGTTAAGCTCTTTGCAGCTCACCCAGATCTACTTATACACGCTGACCCGATTCGCTGGGCCCTGAGCAGCCTGTTGGAATGAGTGACCAGTGTGTGGAAGAGCAGTCAGGCAGTCCCAACAAGGAGAGATTTTTTTAAACCATCTCGGAGTTTTGGGGATGTCTGGAGGAAGGAATAAGGAGGAGCGATTCCTATTACAAATCAAACCTGAATATAAGGAGAAAAATGTACCAGTGAGATTTGAGGCCAGCACAGCCACTAGGCTTGACTCCTCCCTGTGGGGAGAGGAGATGTTTCACAGAAATAGCTGCTTATGCCTGTTTTGTTTGGTTTTTTTTTTTCCTAAATATCAAGAGCAACAGAAGAAACCTCTCCTCCCATTCTCTGGTCTCCAGAGAATCCCAAAAACTAGTCATAACACATGGGATGAAGGAGGCAAGCTGCTCTTGCACTCCTATGCATGGCCAAGTTGTATTTGCAAGCAGTGGTCAAAATGGACCCCCCTCCCTCCCCCTTCCGCTCTTGTAATGGGTAAAACAGGCAGAGCCCTGGAGCCTGGAGGACAGAACAGCACCACCACCAGATCAACCTGCCTGTCATTGTCTCTGGGCTGCTTCCCTTCCAGCAGAGGGGCTTGCCACCCAACCTGACCTCCTCCTGCTTGCAGCCAGAGGAGCCTGAGTGGGTCTTTACAGCAGCCCCCGCCTCTCTTGAGCACTGCTTGCAAGCAGCATTGATGGAACTGAATGCATGCTCCAGAGGGGCTGCAGGCAGCCAGCAGACACTCCCGTCTTTCTGGGGCACCTTCCCCAGGCAGCCACAGCCCTGACCACGCTCAGTACATGCTCCAGGGCCAGTCCCAATGGGACAAGGGAGATATGAATTTTCATTTAAAATGGGAAAGAGACAATGAGAGGTGTTAAAGAAAAAAAAAAAAAAATCACAGCACTGTCAGCACAGTCAATACTCACATCTCCCTCACACTGAGCAAATTACAAAGAAACAAAACAAAAAGGTTAGTAAACAAAACAGCATCAACAGGAAGGACAAAGCACAAAGTCCGAGGGAAATGCACAAGCCCAGACACTCAAACAGCAGCTCACAGGTCTGGGCGGCAGCGTGCTGGGAGGGTCAGTCACGAGACAGAAGCTGTGGGAACACAAGTTTGTGCTATAGAGGGGAAGAGCAGCAAGAGAGTGGTGAGCTGGGAGAGGTGCAATACTTTAGGCCAGCTTGGAGAGGTGTGACGCAGTCCTCCAGGCACGTTACAGGGAATGTTGTGGTCTAACGATGAGTTAACACACCTAGAGCAGAGGCAGCAGTTCTTTTCCCCCTATGCTGGGAGCTTCCACCTGTGCCTTGCCCTTTCGTAGTCACTGGGGCACCCTGAGGACAGGGACCCCACCTTTAAGCTAAGCTGGGTAAGAGATGGGTGCCCAAAACAGCTGAGGTGGCTCTTCTGTTGTGTGATCTCTGTTTCAAAGAAGCAGAGGGGCCGAAACGCGGCTTGGGGTGAACACCCTGGAAAGCCTGGACTGGCTCTGCATTCTGCCTGGGGCACTCTGGCCCTGCAGTTCCAGTGAGAAACCAAGCTTTTCTTGCCAGACTACAGGGAAGTCCCTCACTCAAGGGTCTGTGTGCAGGTGAGAGGCCTTAGGATCACTTCGCATAAGAAGCAAGGTATAGAGGAAGAGGGTGGAAAAGAACGAAGCACAGGAGGTGTCTGAATTCCTGCTCTGATTTGAGCTTAAGATCAAGCAACGGCCACAACTTCCTACTGAGACTGGGGGCACCATCGCCTTCAGAAAACGAACTGGGGATCCCTGAAATTACCATCCGTGGATCTGGCTGACCTGACTGATGAGAGGAGGCTTTTTTAAAAGGGCAGCTATGGCTTGTGTCCCCCTACGGTGCTGTTCAGGGCTTTCCCGCATAGGCCTGAGCACTGTGTTAGAACTGCCAGGCTTAGCACAGCTTTCCCATATGGCATGTATGCAGTCAGAGATGGAGAAAAGGTAAAATGTCCAGGAACTGGCCACCCAGAGAGCCACAAGGCCAGAGGCCCAGCTGAGCAGATGGCTAGAAAATGGGCTCATGGCAGGGCTCCTAGGCTGGTGCCCCAGTGCATCCCAGAGACTGACTGACAAGGATTCCTGCCTGTTCTGATTGCACGTTTGCT